>NC_052153.1:31000265-31308903 GCF_902713615.1 Scyliorhinus canicula
AGAGTATTTAAAAGATGGGCACCAGATTTCAGTTAGATTTTGTGCCGTTATGGAAAAGGATAAAGGTAATCCAAAAGTGAAAGTTTCAGATTGGGAATGGCCAATTTTATGAAGTTGGCCCCGTCTCTGGGATTGATCCCAGATGAGCCCCCAAATACAAGTCCTGTGAAGACCAATAACCGAAAACAACCAAATATACTGAATGACCCCTACAGAAAATAATAATGGACAGGGTGTCACTTTTTATAAATTTTACTTCAACAATCAAACCAAAATCAACATAACTTAAATATGAATTTGTAGGCAATTTATATTCAACAGAAACTATAAATAAAACTTAAAATAGCGAACACAATAAAGATATATCTCACAGATTTAATGACGGTTCCCTTAGCAGATATGACACAATCTGCAGACACTAAGTCCCTCACAATTCTGTCTTCATCACTTAAAGTTCAACCCCTTCTCTTCACGGGGGATTTGGTCCTTGAAATGAAATGAAAATCGCTTATTGTCACGAGTAGGCTTCAATGAAGTTACTGTGAAAAGCCCCTAGTCGCCACATTCCGGCGCCTGTCCGGGGAGGCTGGTACGGGAATCGAACCATGCTGCTGGCCTGCTTGGTCTGCTGTAAAAGCCAGCGATTTAGCCGAGTGAGCCTCTGACAGCAGTTTTACTCCATCCCAGTTCCAAAGATACAGTAATCACCAAAAGGGCCACTTCTGAAGAATCTTCCTTAACTCGGATCACAACCCCTGATCATGTGGACTCTCCAGAGTCACCTTTATTCAACCAGTTAATAACATGGCATGGCCGACTCTTCAAAACTGAAGCAACAGTAATATCTTTGCTGCGAAACACAGTTTACATTTTTTTCTTGTCGTCTCACAAACATGGATGCTCAGCCTCCCCAGATTGACAACCCTCTGAAATCTGATCTTCAAGAGCACTTTTTCCCCAACAAGTTTCTGTTTCCTTAGCAACCCAAGGTCTAATTTTCCAGAAGCCCAAACACAGTTAGGAATCCAAAGTTTTAATCCCCTTCTCCAGGAACTTAAGTTTTGTTCCCCTTTCAGTTAGGAATTTTCTTTAAAAATACAGGTTTTGAAACCAAAAGGTAATACAGAGAATAGATTGTACACCCTTCCCTATTGGTCTTGCAAACAATGGATTTTTCACATCAGGGTCAAATGATCCAACCTTTGAGAGGGAAAACTGGAAGAGAACAATGGGTGATCTTTAAGGAGGAGATATTTCAGGTATAAGGTACGTTCCAACAAGGGGAAAGGTACGGGATTTAAAGACAGAGCTGCTTGGATGATGAGCGAGATAGAGAATATGATGAACCAGAAAAAGGGACAAATGATCAACGTCAGGTGAGTTCTTCAAGCAAATGCCTGGCCAAATATAATAAGGTGAGAGAGGAAGTGAAGAGTAAAGTAAGACTGGCAGGGAGAGAATATGAAAATAGAAAGGCGGTCATGTAAAAGGAAATGCATATATTTTCTACTGATATGTAAATAGTAGTCAGGTAGTGGTCTTTCTGTTGTCGAAGGCTGACCCACTGGAAGCTTTATGGCCACATGCTTGTATGAATTGATGGCATCCTGGATGCGGAGAAACGCAGCAAATGCAACAAAGCCTCTGACTCAGTCAGCCTGGCTAGCATTGCTGGTCTGGAAATGAATGAAGTTGATCACCTACCTGAAGAGGGCTTCTTTGACCAGCTTGTTCCAGTTGTTGGCAGCAGATTGGGGAAACCCACACTGATTACCCGCTGATCCTTGCAAGAAACAGGACGTGAAAAAAATGAGGGCCTCTTTCACCTTAAGAGCCACTGACATAGGGTGGCACTAGGCACATTTTGAGGTGGTGGCTGGGCCAATCACCTGGCAAATGGAGGCCACAGTCTCTGGCATTCCCATGTAGCTGGAGCTCTGCCTATGGAATCTCACTGCAGGGTAGCAGTGGGCTATCCTGCAATGCACTTCCTGCTGGCCTTGCACCCCCTCTGGCTGAGCCTCTTTTCACAGGTTGTTCTCTGGGATGGTGCCTGTGGAACCAGACCTCCCTTCTGGCTCTGTACTCCTCAGAGGGTGAGTTCCCCCCCCCCCCAGCAGAGCAGACAATCCCCATTTGCTGGAATAGAAATTGCAGAGGATAGTGTTCTGAAACCAAAGAATTCTCCAGAAAACACGGAATATGCAACGAACGGTCAGAAAAGCACCTTCAACCACTCTCTCCTAAACCCCTCAGTACCCCATAGCCACTTATCTGGTCAACCTGTATCCCGATGTGGAGATGCCGGTGTTAGACTAGGGTGGGCACAGTAAGAGGTCTTACAATACCAGGTTAAAGTCCAACAGGTTTATTTGGAATCACAAACTTTCGGGGCGTAGCTCCTTCAGCAGGTGAATGAAGAGGAGGGTTCCACAAACACATCATATATAGACAAAGCCAACGATGCAAGATGATACTTTGAATGAAAGTCTTTGCAGGTAATTAAGCCTTTACAGGTCCAGACGGTGTGACTGGAGAGAGAGATAATCACAGGTTAAAGTAGTGTGAATTGTCTCAAGCCAGGATAGTTGGGAGGATTTTGCAAGCCCAGGCCAGATGATGGGGCTTAAATGTAGTGAGACATGAATCCAAAATCCCGGTTGAGGCCGTACTCATGCATGTGCAACTTGGCTATCAGTTTCTGCTTGGCAGTTCTGCATTCTCATCCGTCCTGAAGGCCGCCTTGGAGAACGCTTACCCAAAGACCAGAGGCAGAATGCCCTTGGCTGCTGAAGTGTTCCCCAACTGGAAGGGAACATTACTGCCTGGTGATTGTCACGCAATGTCCATTCATCCGTTGTTGCAGCATTTGCATGGTCTCACCAATGTACCACGCCTCGGGACATCCTTTCCTGCAGTGTATGAGGTAAACAACGTTGGCCAAGTCGCACCAGTAAGTACCGCATACCTGGTGGGTGGTGTTCTCATTTATAATGCTGGTACCCATGTTGATGATCTGACATGTCCTGCAATGGTTGCCATGGCGGGGTTGTGTGGTGTTGTGGTCGCTATGTTCCTGAAGGCTGGGTCGTTTGCTGCAAACAATGCTCTGTTTGAGGTTGTGCGTTTGTTTGAAGGCAAGTAGTAGGGACGGCCTTAGCAAGATGTTTGTCTTCATCAATGACATGTTGAAGGCTCCGAAGAAGATGTAGTAGTTTCTCCCCTCCGGGGAATATCTGGATGACGAAGGGTACTCTGTCAGTTGTGTCCCGTGTTTGCTTTGTGAGGAGGCTGGTGAGTTTTTTTGCTGTGGCACGTTGGAAGTATCGATTGATGAGTCACGCACCATATCCCATTCTTACGAGGGTGTCTTTCAGCATCTGTTGTTGTCTGTTATGCTCCTCCTTGTCTGAGCAGATATTGTGTGTACGGAGGGCTGGTCTATAAGGGATGGCTTCTTTAATGTGTTTTGGGTGGAAGCTGGGGAAATGGAGCACCGTGAGATTATTCTTGGGATTGCGGTAAAGCGAAGTGCTGAGGTGATCGTCATTGAAGGAGATAAGTGTGTCCAAGAATGCAGGGGCATTCCAAGGGGCAGCACGGTAGCATGGTGGTTAGCATAAATGCTTCACAGCTCCAGGGTCCCAGGTTCGATTCCTGGCTGGGTCACTGTCTGTGCGGAGTCTGCACGTCCTCCCCCTGTGTGCGTGGGTTTCCTCCGGGTGCTCCGGTTTCCTCCCACAGTCCAAAGATGTGTGGGTTAGGTGGATTGGCCATGCTAAATTGCCTGTAGTGTCCTAAAAAGTAAGGTTGGGGGGGGGGGGGGGTTGTTGGGTTACGGGTATAGGGTGGATACGTGGGTTTGAGTAGGGTGATCATTGCTCGGCACAACATCGAGGGCTGAAGGGCCTGTTCTGCGCTGTACTGTTCTATGTTCTAATGCAACCGATTCTGGAGAGTAGTCCATGGTGAGTCGGATGGCGGGATGGAACTTATTGAAGTAATTGTGTATTCGTTTCAGTAATTCTTCTCCATGGGTCCAAAGAAAAAGAAATGTAATTGATGTATCTGGTGTGTGACGTTGGGTGAAGGTCCTGTGAGGTGAACAGGTCTCGTTCGAACTTATGCATACTGGTGTTGGTATATTGAGGTGTGAATGTGGTCCCCATGGCTGTTCTGTGTGTCTGGATAAAGAACTTGTCGAAGGTGAAGAAGTTGTGATCCAGGATGAAGTGGATGAGTAGTAGAATTGCGCCTGGAGATTGGCAGTTGTCGGCATTGAGTACTGAGTCTGTTGCAGCAATGCCGTTGTCAGGGGGGCTGCTGGTGTAGAGTGCTGAGACGTCCATTGTAACGAGGAATGTTCTTGGTTCACCTCGTTCATGGGTACTGAGTTTCTGTAAGAAGGCCGTAGTGTCACGAAAGAAGCTGGGAGTTCCTTGTACAATGGGTTTCAAGATGCCCTTGATAAAGCCAGGGAGGTTCTCACACAGGGTTCCATTGCCTGATATGGTAAGGCATCCTGGTGTGTTGGCGTTATGTATTTTCGGGAGGCAGTGGAGATCTCCAACACGGAGAGTACGTGGGATGAAAGCACGTCTGGTGCCCTGAAGGTCTGGATCAGTCTGTTCAGTTGGCGGGTGTGTTCTGTGGTCGGATGTGCGGGTAACTGTCTGCAGTATTCCTTGTTGTTGAGTTGTCAGTGCACTTTGCGTTCTGTTCAGTATGACGGTGGCCCCTCCTTTGTCTTTCATCTCATCCTGGATGGAGTTCAATTAAAAACAAGATGGCCGCCTGCCTGTATGACCCAGGTGCCAACTGCAATATCACACGGGACACCTCTAATTTCAGTCAATTACCTTTTTAATGGCTTCATTGCCCATTTAATTATCGGCTGTCACAATCGCACAATGACGTCAGGTTGCATTTCTCTTGCGATTTCGCACCTGTCCAGGTCTGTCACACGTCCAATTCCACAGCATAAAATTCTTCTCCATGTTTCCTTCAGCTATTTGAAACTTGAAGTGTTTGTCTGTAATTCTTGCACTGTTGGAGGCAGTTGGCTTAATCCTCACTGATTGCTGCACCCCCAAGACAGCTTTCTTAAAATCATACAAATTATTTCATAGATGAATTCAGGTAGTCTGTCCAGTCACACATGAGTATGGGTTTCTTGCATTATTCATCCTCCCCACCAAATATATTCAGGAGGGCCACAAAATTGCACACTCTCTATTCAGATCTTTATCTAATCAATATGCAACTTCCACTATAACCACGATGAACCTTACCAAAGATTTCTTCCATTTCCTCATATACTGTGGATACATTTTTACAGAGTGCAGAAAACATTTTTATAGTCAATCCATGAACATCAGCCGGATATGATAGGAAACTAGAATGCACATCTATCAGAATTGCATAAATTGGATGATTTTGTTTCCATTCATTTGCAGGATAACTGGCCAGGTCAGCATTTATTGCCTATCCCTAATTGCCTTTGAGAAGATGGTGGTGAGCTGTTTTCTTGAACTGTTGCCGTCCATGTGGTGTAGGTACACCCAGAGTACTGTTAAGATCTTGACCATGTGACAGTGAAGGAGCAGTGATATATTTTTAAGTCAGGATGTTGAGTGACTTGGAAGGGGTCTTCCAGCAGATGGTATTCCCAGGGGTCTGTTCCCTTATCCTTCTTGTGGTCATGGGTTTAAAGGTGCTGCCTAAGGAGCTTTGCTGAGTTCTTGCAGTACATCTTGTAGATGGTACACATGGCTGACACTGTGTGGTTGTGGTCGAGGCAGCGAATGTTTGTGGAAGGGGTGCCAATCAAGTGAGCTTCTTTGTCCTCGATGCTGTTGAGCTTCTTAAGTGTTGTCGGAGCTGCACTCATCCAGGCAAGTAGAGAGTGTTCGATCACAATCCTGACTTGTAGTAAATGGACAAGTTATGGGGAGTCAGTGGTGGCACAGTAGCACAGTGGTTAGCATTGTTGCTGCACAGCTCCAGGTTCAATTCCCGGCTTGGGTCACTATCTGTGCAGAGTTTGCACACTCTCCCCGTGTCTGTGTGGGTTTCCTCCGGGTGCTCCGGTTTCCTCCCACAGTCCAAAGATTTTCAGATTAGGTGGATTGGCCATGCTCAATTGCCCTGAGAGTCCAAAAAAGTTAGGTGGGGTTGATGGGTTATGAGGATAGGGTGGATGTGTGGGCTTAAGTGGGGTGCTCTTTCCAAGGGCCGGTGCAGACTCGATGGGCCAAGTGGCCTCCTTCTGCATTGTAAATTCTATGATTCTATGATTCCTGGCCTTTGACCTACTCTTACAACTATAGTTTTATATGGCTTGTCCAGTTCAGATTCTGGTCAATGGCAATCCCCAGGATTTTGATTGCGGGGAATTCAGAGATAGTAATGCCATTGAATGTCAAGGGTGATGGTTAGATTCTGTCTTGTTTGTTGGGCCTAGGAAACTACCCTGAGGAACTCAAAATGTTTTCAGGGTATTAAGGGTATGGGGCTACTGTCAAGAACAATTCAGTGAGTAACTTTGGCTTTGATTTTGAAAATGGTGGAATTGAATCAATGACAACAGTTGTGTTCATGAACACAGGAAGAACATTTGCACACCAAAATAATGACACAAAATTAACTTTTTTTCAAATTTATTTTGAGAACACAGTCATGCTTTGTAATAATAAACTCAATTAGTATAAACTCTCAACCCTGATCCCAGATGAAGTGCCATTAAATTCTGTGAACTTTAACTCCAACTAAAATAAACAGACCAGTAGGTCTTGCTGCTCAATTTGTGACTCAGTAGAACAAAACAGCACAGCTGTAATTACTTTACTTTCACAGGAAGTACCTCATGTCATCAGCATTTCATGGGCAGGTTTCCAACATATGAGCAAACCTCCAAAACTGGGGTTAAACTGTAAATATTTTGTAGAAATTCATACTCAATAAGTAAAGTTGGGACAGAAGCCCTGATTGGAACAAGATAAACCCTTCAAGAAGACTATCCTCAGTCCCCACAACGTTATAATAATGAGCACCAGTCTCTCAAGTGGTCAGGTTAAACTAAGAATGGAGATATTTGGTTTAAAAAGATGCTTCTGTAGAATCTAGTACGTGTTGATTCTGAATCATGTAAGGCTAAACTTCTAACTTGTGAAATGTATGAGGAACAAAACTTGGGATGAGAGGGGCCTGGGGTCAGTTTGAATACATTGGGCTGGAAGCATCATTGCCTTCTTGGAGCTGAAACTTTGGCAGCAGTACATCTCAAAACAGTACATCTCAAGAGTTGATCTTTGGGCATCTGAATAGTGACGTGCATACAGTCAGTGGCACCCTGTGCAATGGGCAATCTTCACTCTCTCAAAAAAAGATAAAATGTGTTGAGCCCCTTGGACTCGGGACGCATTGAGGCCATTGAATCACACGAGAGGCCTCAGGGCGACAGTCAGGGTTTCCTTGTGAGACGTCGCGATCTGGATCTCACCCTCACCGGGCAGGATCCAGATTTGCATATTGATGTGTGCAGTTTGGCTCGTTTAACTATGTCGCGCTGGATTGCCCCAAGGCCTGGGATCGAAAGCCCACGCATGGGACATCGCACCATGGCGCCGTTTAACACTGGCCCACACAAACGTGGATCAGGTGAAACGGCACCTGGGGGGATCTTGCAGGTCATCAGAGGCCACTGAGTGGTCGGGCTCTGGGCAGAGTGGTATCGTGGCACTCCCGCTGCCACCCAGGCACCTTGTCATTGCCACTCTGGTACACTGAAAGTGCCACACTGGCATCATCAAGGTTCCACATTGGTAGTGCACAGGTGCCAGGTTGGCATTTCCAGGGATTGGACAGGGGGGCCTGGCTCTTATGAAGTGGGATGAGGGTGCTTGAGGACCCACTAACAGGTAATTTGGGGCATTGGTGGGGTCAAGGGGCCACAGAGGGGGGTTCAGGGATCAGGATGGTTCCCTGATCACTTCCTGCACTGAGCTGAGCTCATCAGTGTAGGAAATTAAGCTAAGTTCAGCCTTGGTGGGGCATTCCTCGCTGAGGCCAAACAAAAGAGTCTGGTTTGATAGCCGGGTCATTCACAGCACTGCAGCCGCCAAGACACATCCCACTAAATGTGCCCAAAGCGGGATTCTGTTTTTTTCCTGTTCGTGCCCACAGTGACCTCCTTTTTCTTAAGAGTGGATGGCAAACTGTGAGGTGTTGCAAGTATCACCTGTTCTAGCCTGGAAAGAGCTAGATGCATTGAAGGTTGTGGCCACAGACACCTTCACAGCCATTGGCAATGCCATCCCTGCCCTACTTCTGAGGCACTAACTGGATGCAGCATAGGAATGTAGGAACAGGAGTCGGACTTTTTGCCGATTCGTGTCAGTTTTGCTGTTCAGTGAAATGGCTGATCTGCAATCCATCTCATATTTCTTTGCCCCATATACCATCATAAGTTTGGTTTGTCAAAATATATCAATCTCCATTTTAAATTTCAATTGTGAGTTCCAAACGTCTACTACCTTTTCAATGACTACGTGTTTCCTAATTTCATGACTGTAAAGTCTGGCTTGAATTTTTTAACAATGCCCCTTAGTCCTCAATTCTCCACCAGCCGAAATAATTTCTTCTTATCTAACCAATTGTTCCACCTAATTAATTGAAAGCTTTAATCAGATCACCCCTTAGCTTTCTGAATTCCAGGTAATACCTGGATTATATAATCTCTTCTTGTAATTTAACCCTTGAAATTCTGGTATAATTTAACTAACGCAATGCTGCACTCCCTCCAAGACCAATACATCTTTCCTAAGCCATGGTGCACAGAACTATTCACAATACTTCAGCTGTCATCTAAGCAACACTTTGTACTGAATTCTACTTCTTCAAATATTTAAAAAAAAAATTTAGTATACCCAATTCATTTTTTTCAATCAAGGGACAATTTAGTGTGGCCAATCCATCTAGCCTGCACACCTTTGGGTTGTGGGGGTGAGGCCCACGCAAACACGGGGAGAATGTGCAAACTGCACACGTGCAGTGACCCAGAGCCGGTATTGAACCTGGGACCTCGGCGCCGTGAGGCCGCAGGGCTAACCCACTGCGCGACTGTGCTGCCCTTACTCCTCCAAATACAAAGGGCCAGCAATCAATCATCTTTCTTAAAATTAATTTTACCTGTTATGGCATTTTAACCATATGTCTACCTGAGCTCCCAGGTCTCGTTGAACCATTATTTCTAGTTTTTCATCCTTTAGAATGTTCTCTGTTCTACTCCTTTTCAGTCCAGTGACATGCAGATTTTTCATGCAAAAGGAAGGCTTCTCGACTCAAGAATACTTTTGAAGATTATAGAACATAGAACAGTACAGCACAGAACAGGCCCTTCGGCCCTCGATGTTATGCCGAGCAATGATCACCCTACTCAAACCCACGTATCCACCCTATACCCGTAACCCAACAACCCCCCCCCCCTAGTTAAAGCAAATAGAAGGCTTCAGTGAGACATCTGACATGATGCCCCTGCGGATGTTTTTTAAAAATTAATTCATGGAATGGGGGAGCACTGGCGAGGCCAGCATTTATTGCCCATTCCTTATTGCTCCTGAGAATGTGATAGCGAGCTACCTTCTTAAGTTGCTGCAGCCCATGTGGTGTCGGTACACCCATAATTCAGGATTTTGACCCAGCGACATTGAAGGAATGCTGATATATTTCCATTGTTGCTCGTTCTGGTGTGTGCTTAACACTCAATTGGCTCTGTTTTATTCCTTAGCTCTAGAGTCGCCAGGTATCCTTATGATACCGCCACGAGGTTCAAGTCAAGTTCAGATCAATGACTCAATACACCAGTTAGTAAGGTTCAATCAAACATATTTATTATTACACAGTAAATCTATACTCATTGCAACTAATACTAACGGACTAAACTATTCCTACCCCTATAAGCCAATACTTATCTTTGATAAGGGAACCCACTGGATCAGGGAACAATGGCCTCTTGTTCTGTCCTGAGACTGCAGGCTTCCCAGTTGGTACGGGCTAAGGGGTCAGGAGTGTCTACTCTCGTAGCGTGCGTTGGTTGACACTTACTTGTCGGTGTAGCTGTTGGCCAGACCTCTCCTTCTCACGTTCAAGTTCTTAGAGAGCTGCTGCAAAGGTGTTCTGCTGGGAGGGCCGGCTAAGAGAGAGAGCTGGACTTGGGATCTGTCCTTTATGGATCACAGGGGCTTCGCGCCCATCTGGGCGGACCCTATACCTGCTTGCAATCGATTGGACCTCATACCAATCAATTGGTTTGAATTCCCCAATACTGTGGCTGTTTCCCGATCGCTGGGCGGTTCTTGGGGCTGTTTGTAACTTATTGTCCGGGACTCCTGCTGGCGCCTAAGAGTCTGGCTTGACCTTCGTTATTCTCGATTGTGTACATTGTGCCCGGGAATCACCGGGAATCGCTCAATTAATATGCACAACTGTTAGTTTCAGTGCTGTCTGGTTTCTTTGCAGACAGAATACACAGGGAGATTCTGCAGCCTGCCTGTTTTCCTTACATTCTCCTGTTTTCCCTGCATGCATTTCAATTCTCCATTTTGTGTCGGGCAACTTCGGTGGCTACACCATGCCAGGATGAGGAGTGGCTTGGAGGGAACATCCAGGAGGTCGTGTTCCTTTGTGTCTGCTGCCCTTGTCCGTCTAAATGGTGAATTTGGAAGGTGCAGTCTCGGTAGGGTTAGTGAGTTCCTACAGTACATCTTGTAGATGGCACACGCTGTTGCCACTGTTCGTCAGTGGTGGAAGAAGTGAATGTCTATGGAATGGATGCCAATCAAACGGCTTGTAACACCTTATTGAGGTTTTCATAATTCTGAACAATTTTGACAGGGAAAGAAGGATATTCTGCTTCCACTAGTTGGTACGTCAGTGACTGGGGGTCAAAATTTCAAGATGGTCAGCAAGAGAGCGAGGAGTGAGATGAGGAGAAACTTCTTTACTCAGAGAGTTGTTCGAGTTTGGAATGCGCTGCCTTGGGGGAGTGCTGGAGGCAAATTCCAGTGGAGGTTTCAAAAGAGAGCTGGATACATATTTGAGAGTGATTAATTTGGAGGGCTGCAGAGATTGGGCTGACGAATTGGACTAGCTGGGTAGCTCTTTGAGAAGCCGGTGCAGATGTAATGGGCCGAACAGTCTCCTTCTGTGCTGTAAATAACAGAATAACAGGTTGCATTATCCTTGATGGTGTCAAGCTTCTTGAATGTTGTTGGATCTACACTCATCCAGGCAAGTGGTAAGTATTCCATCACCCTCCTGACTTGTGCCTTGTGAATGGTGGACAGGCTTTGGGGAGTTAGGAGGTGACTTACTCGCCACAAAATTCCTACACCCGAACCCGCTCTTGTAGTGACAGTATTTATGTGGTTAGTCCAGTTGAGTTTCTGGTCAATGGTCAGCCCCAGGATATTGAGAGTGAGAGATTCAGCCATTGAATGTCAAGGGGTGATGGGTAGATTCTCTCTTATTGGAAATGGCCATTGCCTGCCAGTTGTGTAGAACATAGAACAGTACAGCACAGAACAGGCCCTTCGGCCCTCAATGTTGTGCCGAGCCATGATCACCCCACTAAAACCCACGTATCCACCCTATACCCGTAACCCAACAACCCCCCCCCCAACCTTACTTTTTTATTAGGACACTACGGGCAATTTAGCATGGCCAATCCACCTAACCCGCACATCTTTGGACTGTGGGAGGAAACCGGAGCACCCGGAGGAAACCCACGCACACAGGGGGAGGACGTGCAGACTCCACACAGACAGTGACCCAGCCGGGAATCGAACCTGGGACCCTGGAGCTGTGAAGCATTTATGCTAACCACCATGCTACCCTGCTGCCCATGTAGCAGGAATATAATTTGCCACTTGTCAATCTAAGCCTGGCTATTGTCCAGGTCATTCCAACTTGCCCTCTTTTGTTTTGAACTTAGACTACTTCAGTATCTGAGGACTCGCGGAATGTTCTGAACATTGTCTAGTCATCAGTGAAAATCCCCACTTCTGACCTTATGAAGGAAAGAAGATCAATGATAAAGCAGCTGGAAATATTCACTACCCTGGACACTAGGATAATACCCTGAGGAACTCCTGCAGTGATGTTCTGGATCTGAGATGCTTAACCTCCAACAACCACAACTATCTTCCTTCGTGCCAGGCATGACTCCAGTCAATTCCCATTGACTCGGCTCCAGTTTTGTTAGGGTTCCCTGATGCCTTACTCAGTCAAATGCTGCCTTTACCTTACCTCACCTCTGAGGTTCAGCTGCATATTTGAATCATGTAAGAAAAATGTTCCCCTAACACAGTGCAGATGTCCTTCGACTGAGATCTTGACCCCTTCCTTCGCCTTCCCATTCCAACTTGTCCTATTTTGTATCACCTCTGCTCATTCCTCCTGTGATGTAGAGATGCCGGCGTTGGACTGGGGTGAGCACAGTAAGAAGTCTTACAACACCAGGTTAAAGTCCAACAGGTTTGTTTCAAACACGAGCTTTCGGAGCGCAGCTCCTTCCTCAGGTGAATGGTTCCATTCTCGTGTTTGAAACAAACCTGTTGGACTTTAACCTGGTGTTGTAAGACTTCTTACTACATTCCTCCTGTGATGCAGTCGTCCAAGAGGAATACATATCATTACACCAGTATCTGTGAGGGAGTGCTTTGTGCAGAGCCTTTGAAGTCAGGATAAACTCTTTCAGCGTGTGCCACACATCTAGCAAACCCCAAACATGTCTACAATAATTGCAACAGCGAGTAGAAATTAATCAACAGAAAGTTAAAAATAGACAAAGATCCCCTTAATTAGCTCTAATGGAGGGGCTCTCTCCTTTGTGTGCATGGTCAGGCACACAACGATAAGGGAGGATATTCGTCGGACTGTTAAGTTCCAAAATGGCATGCAGGTGGCATACTGACCTGGGGCAGCTCACACCAGAAGTGTGTATCTGCTCACTGATTAGAAAGAAAGAAAGACTTGCAGTTGTGTTACACTTTTCATGATCCCTGGGCATCACAAAGAACTTTACAATTGTTGAAGTACATTTGTAATGTATGTTGTAATATAAGGATATGTGGTATCTAACCTATGCTGAATAAACTTCCACAAAAGCAACATTATAATGACCAGATAATATCAGCTGAGGTAACTACGGTGTTCTTTGTGATTCTTGTTATCAGGATGGATGTTGTGGTGTTCACAACGATCACAGAAGCTAAGTTCATTAACAAAGCTAACATTTATTTACACTACCTATTAAAGCTCGACCACTTACTCCTATTGTAAACAATAATCTAGTAATCTACAATCTACACTCAACTAACACTAGTCTCTACACTCTATCTATAACTGTACTGCCAACTCTATCACTGCTCTCTCCAGCTCTACTCCAGCTCTCTCAGAAGTCTGTGATGATGTGGAGATGCTGGCGTTGGACTGGGGTGGGCACAGTAAGAAGTCTTACAACACCAGGTTAAAATCCAACAGGTTTGTTTTGAAACACTCGCTTTTGGAGCACAGCTCCTTCATCGGGTGAATGAAGAGGTAGTTTCCAGACCACATATATAGACAAAGTCAATGATGCAAGACTATACTTTGAATGTAGATTTTTGCAGGTAATTAAGTCTTTACAGGTCCAGGTGGAGCGACTGGAGAGAGGGATAATTGCAGGTTAAAGAGATGTGAATTGTCTCAAGCCTGGACAGTTGGTAGGATTTTGCAAGCCCAGTCCGAAGGGGAATGTTATGAGACATGAATCCAAGGTCCTGGTTGAGGCCATACTCATGCATGCGGAACTTGGCTGTCAGTTTCTGCTCAGCAATTCTGCGTTGTCGCGTGTCCTGAAGGCCACCTTGAAGAACGCTTACCCGAAGATCAGAGGCTGAATGCCCTTGACTGCTGAATTGTTCCCCAACTGGAAGGGAACATTCCTGCCTAGCGATTGCCACACGATGTCCGTTCATCCATTGTCGCAGCGTCTGCATGGTCTCACGAATGTACCATGCATCAGGACATCCTTTCCTGCAGCGTATGACAACGTTGGCCGAGTCGCATGAGTATGTACCGCATACCTGGTGGGTAGTGTTCTCATGTGTAATGGTACTACCCATGTCGATGATCTGGCAAGTTTGCAGAGATTGCCATGTCAGGGTTGTGTGGTGTTACGGTCGCTGTTCTCCTGAAGGCTGGGTAGTTTGCTGCAAACAATGGTTTGTTTGAGGTTGCACAGTTGTTTGAAGACAAGTAGTGGGGGTGTTGAGATGGCCTTGGCAAAATGTTTGTCTTCATCAATGACGTGTTGAAGGCTGAGAAGAAGATGTCATAGTTTCTCCGCTCCAGGGAAATACTAGACAACGAAGGGTACTCTGTCGGTGATTCCTGTGTTTGTCTTCTGCGGAGGTCGGTGCGTGTTTTGCTGTGGCGCTTTGGAACTGTTGATCACTGAGTCGAGCACCACATCCCGTTCTTACAAGGGCATCTTTCAGCATCTCTTGATGGTAGTTATGTTCCTCCTCGTCTGAGCAGATCCTGTGCATACGGAGGGCTTGTCCATAGTGGATAGCATCTTTAATGTGTTTAGGGTGGAAGCTGGAGAAGTGAAGCATCGTGAAGTTATCCGTGGGCTTGCGGTAAAGCAAAGTGTTGAGGTGACCGTCCTTGTTGGAGATGAGTGTGTCCAAGAATGCAACTGATTCTGGAAAGTAGTCCATGGTGTGTCTGATGGCGGGATGGAACTTATTGATGTCATCGTGTAGTCGTTTCAGTGACGGTCAGTCCAAAGGAAAAAAATGCATCGATGTATCTGGTGTACCCGAACAGGCGCCGGACTGTGGCGACTAGAGGCTTTTCACAGTAACTTCATTGCAGTATTAATGTAAGCCTACTTGTGACAATAAAGATTATTATTATTATTATTGCGTCGGTTGAAGTTCCTGTGCGGTGAGGAGGTCTTGTTCAAACTTGTGCATGAAAGTCTGTGAGTCAGTGCTTTATATAGTTCTGCATCTAGCTCCAACTAGTGGTTAATTATGATATGATAGTAACCCTTTGTGCTCTGAACATTCCCATAATGTCACAGTAACTCCCCTGCTCTTCTTGGGAAATAGTATCGGGGGATCTTTCACGCCCAACCAAGCGGGCAGTTGGTGCCTCAGTTTAGTGTCTTACCTGGCATCTTCAACAACACAATGTTGCCTCAGCGCTGCACTGGCATGTCAGTTTTGATTGGTTTGCTGAAGTGCCTGAGTGGGACTTGAACCCAGAACCTTGTCATTTAGATTGGGATTGCATAAGGAAAACAAAAAGGGAGGCTTATGGCAGATGCAGGGTGTCAGAATAGTGGATGCCTGAGAGTATAGAAAGTGCAGGGAGGTATTTGAATTAGAATTAGAATTAGAATTAGAACAGTACAGCACAGAACAGGCCCTTCGGCCCTCAATGTTGTGCCGAGCAATGATCACCCTACTCAAGACCACGTATCCACCCTATACCCGTAACCCAACAACCCCCATTAACATTATTTTTTTTTTAGGACACTAAGGGCAATTTAGCCTGGCCAATCCACCTAACCCGCACATCTTTGGACTGTGGGAGGAAACCGGAGCACCCGGAGGAAACCCACGCACACACGGGGAGGACGTGCAGACTCCGCACAGACAGTGACCCAGCCGGGAAATAAATTTAAAAAATAAATTGGAAGAGCAAAGAGGGGGCATGAAAAATCACTGGCAGGCAAAATAAAGTAAAATCTCAAGGTGTTTTATAAGTTTCTTAAGGGCAAAAGGATGACCAGGGAAAGAGTGTAGCCCATTAGGGACTACGTGGCATTCTGTGTGTGGAGACAGAAGACCTTGGTGAGGTTTGCATCTATCTTCATTATGGAGAAGGATGATGTGGGTATAGAAGTCAGGGAGGCATCTGTCATGTACTTGAACAAATTAATATTGGAGAGGGAAGAGATATTGACGGTTGTAGCGGGCTTACAAGTGGGGAAATTCCCAGGCCCAGATGAGATGTATCCCAGGCTGCTGAGGGAGACTCTGGGAACAATTTTCAATTCCTCTCTGGCCACAGGGGAGGTGTCAGTGGATTGGAGGATAGCTAATGTGGTACCACTATTCAAGAAGGGAGGTAGAAAAAAAACAGATAATTGCAGGCCAGTGAGTCTAACATCAGTGGTAGGGAAATTATTGGAAACAACTCTGAGGGACAGAATTGATCTCCACTTGGAGAGCCAAAAATTAATCAAGAATAATCAGCATGGCTTTTAATTGTTTTATTATTTTATTCATTTATGGGATGTGGGCGTCAATGGTTTGGCCAGCATGTATTGCTCATCCCTAGTTGCCACTTTGTCAGGGGGAGAACATGTCTAACAAATTTGCTGAATTTTTCGAGAAGGTGACTCGGTGTGTAGATGAGGGTAGTCAAGTTGATGTAGTCCACATGGACTTCAGTAAGGTTTTTGACAAGGTCCTGCATGGGAGACTGATCAAAAAGATAAGAGCCCTTGGAATCCAGTGTAATTTGGCAAATTGGATCTAATAGTGGCAGGAAGCAGAGAGTAATGGTCAAAGGTTATTTTTGTGACCGGAAACCTGTGTCCAGTGGTGTACCTAAGGGATAGGTGCTGGGTCCCTTGCTGTTTGTAGTGTACATTAATGATCTGGACATTATTATGGGGTTCAAGAAAATTGGTGGTGTGGTAAATAGTGAGGAGGAAAACCTTAGATTACTGGATGATATAGAAGGGCTGATCAGATGGGCAGAACAGTGGGAAATGAATCTAACCCTAAAAGGTGTGAGGTGATGCATTTTGGGAGGATGAACAAGGCAAGGTAATATGCAGGGTGTTTCTTGGAGCCTGAAACTGAGCTTGTCAGTGCAGGAAGAGATCAGGGTGCCTTTTTATATGCCGTCTAGCTCTCTAGACACCCTCTCCCAAATGCCCTAACTTGCCAATTAGGGGTTCCTCAAGCCCCCTCACACCACCTCATAAGGGCAGAGCACCCCCGGCCTGATACCCCAGCACAGCAAGCTGGCACGTGGGCACCTTGGCACTATCAGCCTGGCATCCCGGGGGACACTGCAAGGGTGCCCAGGTAACGGTGTCAGTGTGCCTGGTGCCAGGCTGTGAATGCCAAGGTGCCCAGGTGACATCAGGGATGCCAGGGCCCTTCCCAGAACCTGGCCACCCAGGGGCCTCCGATCACCTCGGAGATGCCCCTCCCCAAGTGCCGTTACGCCTTTTTGGGTGCATACTTAAATATGCAAATCTAGATTCTATCTAGTGAGGGCAAGATCTAGTTTGTGATGTTTTGCAAGGTCTCATTAGATCTTGCAAGACATCCCAAGTGTCATACATCTCGCAAAAGGCCTCTCATGCGATTTAATGGCCTCAACGCATCACAAAGTCGATCAGGCCCTATGACTCTGGTGTCAAGCATGCTATCAACAATAGGCGGCACGGTGACATAGTGGTTAACATTGCTGCCTCACGGTGTCAAGGACCTGCGTTCAATTCCGGCCTTGGGTAAGTGTTTGCACCTTCTCCCCAGGTCTGCATGAGTTTCCTCCAGGTGCTCCGGTTTCTTCCCAAAGTCTGAACCATCTGCAGATTAGGTGAAGTGGCCATGCTAAATTTACCCTTTGTATCCAAAAGGTTAGGTGGGGTTACTGGGTTATGGGATAGAGTGGAGAGTGGGCCTAGGTAGCATGTTCTTTCAGAGGATCGGTGCAGACTTGATGGACTGAATGGCTTTCCTCTGCATTGTAGGGATTCTATGATTCTATTCTAACTGAGCCAAGGCTGACACAGCTAAATATTGGGGTGATTGAAGAAACCAAATTTATTATCATTCCATGTTAGTTTCAGATTTTTAGTCAAAGTGTTGAGGTTCAAATTTAATGCATTATTCCAGGAAAACTGTATTTTGCAGTGTTGTTTGCATCTTCGAATTAGGACAACATAGAGGTGTAGATAGATAGCTCAAGACTGATAAGATTCCTTGAAACATGATGGTCCGTATGGCCATCTTTATATTTTCAATTTTCCACTCTAACTCTTGGAGTAAATGCAAGCTGTTTTGCCGTAAGCAAGAAACCATTTCTGTATTATTTTGAAAGTTAAATTGTATACAAGTTACTTCTCTTTAAGTCCTTTTGCTAGCCTGACTTTATTGAGAATAGATTTAAGTTTCTCCTAATTGTAATCAAATAGAGGCAATAACGATTCTTGTATGCATCCGAGAAGTTTAACTCAAATTTCTACTCAGTTTTTGTGTCGCAAAATAGCTTTAATAGACTGAGATTTGTAAACAAGAAAAGCCTGTTCGGTCTTCCGATTTCCTCTGACTCTGCGCTCCTCCCCTTCGCCAAACTACGCCAAATTGATTAGATCTACCATGCGGAATTAGTGAAGTCTTGTGACACTGAAATTCAGAAGAAATTTCAGTTAAACTTCTCGGATGCAAACAAGAATCTTTATTGCCTCTATTTGATTAGAATTAGGAGAAACTTAAATCTAATCTATTCCGGCTAGCAAAAGGACTTAAAGAGAAGTAACTTGTGCACAATTTCAAAAATAATACAGAAACGGTTTCTTGCTTACGGCAAATCAGCTTGCATTCACTTCAAGAGTTAGAGTGGAAAAGTGAAAATATGAAAAATAGAGATAGCGACTAGTTAGATCAAAGTATAGGATGATCCCGGAATAAAGATGGCCCTACAGACCATCATGTTTAAAGGAAATCTTAACAGTCTTGAGCCATCTATCTACACCTCTATGCTGTCCTAATTGGTTTGCGTTAGAATCAAATACATTTGATTCGATGGTTAACTGTCAATCCTTAATGTGCAAAATAAGTTCTGAATATTACATGTTTGAATATTTGTGCGTGTTATGGAATGCGATTCTGTGTTTTTATCATGACTGGTATCTACTGGTTTTCTGCTGACTTTGCTTTTATCCACATTCTGGACAATGGTGCCTTCATGTTGCTTTGGTGCTTACTGGGCCTTGATCTGATTACTGGTACAGCGCACTTCTTAATGTCAGACTGCCTTTGAAAATATGTTTATTTGAACAATAGCTTTTTCATCTTGCTTAGTGAAAATGTTGTTTTTATCTCCAATTAGTTTATGCATTTGTCAGGCTTTCTATGTCTCTTTTGAAGCTATGTATTTTGTCATGACCTGAGGTTATGAGTGCTGAAATCCTCATTTTAAAATGGGTATTAAAACTGGGTCTTAATATTTACACTAAATAGCCTTTTTACCTATCAGATCTATCAGAAATTAGTCGATTACTATCATTTTGTGTGAAGAAATGTTTCCTGACTTTTCTCCCGAATGGCCTGGTTCCCAGAACTGTGGAAAAAAACGTTTATTCATATAAATTCCTTCCAAAGGCCCACAACAATTTAACCACTAATTTTTTCATAGTTCAGCGAATATAAACCTAGTTTATGTAAACCTTATTCATAATTTAACACATGAGCCCCAGTATCGTTCTAGTCAATCTGCATTACACTCCTTCAAAGGCCACCATATCCTTTTTGAGATCAGGGGCCGAATTCTCCGACCCCCCGCAGGGTCAGGGAATCGGCCGGGGCTGGCGTACATCCGGCCACGGCGGGGCCGGAATTCTCTCCCACGCCGATCGGCGGGCCCCCCGCAGCGATTCTCCGGCCCGCAATGGGCCGAAGTCCCGCCGCTGTCAGGGCTCTCCCGCCGACCTCTGTACCGGTGGGATTGGCAGTGTGAGCGGGCCCCCGGGGTCCTGGGGGGGCGCGGGGGACGATCGGTCCCCGGGGGTGCCCCCACGGTGGCCTGGCCCGCGATCGTGGCCCACCGATCAGCGGGCGGGCCAGTGCCGTGGGGGCACTCTTTTTCTTCCGCCGCCGCCATGGCCCCCACCTAACCTGCACGTCTTTGTAAAGTTAATGGGCAGCTTGGTTGCATAGTGGTTAGCACAATTGCTTCACATCTCCAGGGTCCCAGGTTCAATTCCTAGCTTGGGTCACTGTCTGTTCGGAGTCTGCACGTTCTCCCCGTGTGTGCGTGGGTTTCCTCCGGGTGCTCCGGTTTCCTCCCACAGTCCAAAGATGAGCAGGTTAGGTGGATTGGCCATGCTAAATTGCCCTTAGTGTCCAAATTTGCCTTTAGTGTTGGGTGGGGTTACTGGGTTATGGGGCTAGGGTGGAAGTATGGGATTGGGTAGGGTGCTCTTGCCAAGAGCCGGTGCAGACTCGATGGGCCGAGTGGCCTCCTTCTGCACTGTAAATTCTATGTCTCTGTCTATGTCTATGTCTAATCATAGCTCAAAAGTGAAAATGTAACTGAAGAAAGCTATCACATCAGAATCCTATTCAGCGTCTATCAAATCATATGGATAACAAAAGAAATCCAAAGAGAGAAATTGTACTGATACTCAGTAATATTGGCCATGCTCAGCCTGGGGCATCCAGGGAATCCGAGATATAGAGTGGCACTCTGGGAGAAATATTAAGCTTCTGAGTAAAACCGACTCCTTTGAATATAGACTTAATGAAGTAAAAACAGAAAATGGTGGAAATAATCAGTCGGGCTGGCAAGATATGCAGGGAGAAATAACAGAGTTAATATTTCAGGTCAATGACACTTTTCTCAGAACTGGAAAAAGTTAGAAATGTAGCAGGCAGGAAAAGGAGGGAGTGTGGGAAGAACTAAAGGGAAGGTCTGTGACAGAGTGAAAGGCAGGGAAAGATTGAATGACAAAAGTGATTAGGGTGCAAGACAAAAGAAGGCAGTAACGAGACAAGAACAAAACAGAGGTTGTGTCCAGAGGAGATGCAAACGTGAAAAGTAGAATTTTCAGCAACAGCTATGGCGCAAAAAAAAAAAAAAAAATGATGGACGAGGTTATAATCTGGAATTGCTGAATTTAGTGCTAAATCTGGAAGGCTCTAAAGTGCTGCTCTAAAGTGCTGAATCAAAAAATGAGTTGCTATTCTTGGACACAATGGGGCAAATGGCCTCCTTCTATATCTTAATGACTTGATGTGTTTAATGGTAGTATCATGTTGTAGGTGTTGGAAATCATGGTGAATGAGTGATTGGGGGAGGGGGGGGTGGCTGGTGGGCTGGAAGGTGAGAAAATGTCCCTATCATTAGAAGGAAAGGGCCCAGTGTGGAAAATGGGACAGCCATGATCAAGGACTCCTTCAACTCCCATTATTGGGAGTCTCAGCAGATGAAAAGGGAAGCAGTATCGGGAGCAACGGTATAGAACATAGAACATACAGTACAGAAGGAAGCCATTCAGCCCATTGAGTCTGCACCGACCCACTTAAGCCCTCACTTCCACCCTGTCCCAGTACCCCAATAACCAACCCCTCCGAACCTTTTTGGTCACTGAGCCCAATTTATCATGGCCAATCCATCTAACCTGCACGTCTTTGGACTGTGGGAGGAAACCGGAGCACCCAGAGGAAACCCATGCAGACACGGGGAGAACGTGCAGACTCCACACAGACAGTGACCCAGCGGGGAATCGAACCTGGGACCCTGGCGCTGTGAAGCCACAGTGCTATCCACTTGTGCTACCGTGCTCGAGCGGAGAATCTGCAGGAGCTGCATCAAAACAAATCGCAGTAAACTCCTCACCGATTCCGGTACCAATGAGGGGTGTGCACCGCCTCTGACTGAAACTCTCACCTCTCGGGGAGGGGGGGGGGGGGGGGGGGGGGGCGTGGGGCTGCCAGGAAGACAGCACCACGTTTCACAAATGGAGCCTTCAGCAAACCTCTGGATGGTGTAGAGCAGAGGTGTGATATCCTCTACCTGTGATCGGGCAGGCATCCAGCAAGCAATGTCACCAATCCTGCCTGGGAGGCTATGGCCATGAGAATGAGTGCCAGCTCGCTCCATAAGAGGAGTTCTGCAGTCCCAGAAGAAGATGAATGACCTTTCTAGTGGAGCCAGGGTAAGTCTCCCTTCACATGTCTGCCACTGCACCTGTTCACGCACACATCGCACCTCCATGCTGATCTCGCTCCCAACCTGCTCACAGAGGCCCAGAGGCCCAACACTTGTCATGTCGGCATCCCAATTTTTAAAAATTAATTTACGGGATGTGGGCACCACTGGTTAGGTCAGCATTTATTGCCCATCCCTCGCTGCTCTGCAGAAGGTGGTGGTGAGCTGCCTTCTTGAACCGCTGCATACCTTCAGGTGCAGGTACAGGGAGGTGCAGGGAGGGAGTTCCAAGACTTTGTCTCAACAACAGTGAAGGAGCGGCAATATATTTCTAAGTCAGGGTGGATAGTGACTTGGAGGGATCTCCTGCTGCAGGTATCTGCTGCTTTTGTCCTTCTAGATGGTAGTGGCTTGGCTTTGGAAGGTGCTGTTGGAGGAATGTTGGTGAATTACTACAGTACATCTGGTACACATGGCTGCAACTGTTCGTCGGTGGTGGAGGGTTGAATGTTTGTGGGCTGCTTTGCCCTGGAGTTTGTGTCTGAGCTTCTTGAGTGTTGTTGGAGCTGCACTCATCCAGGCAAGTGGTGAGTATTCCATTGCACTCCTAACTTGTACCTTGCAGATGGTGGACAGGCTTTGGGGGGGTCAGGAGGTGAGTTACTCGCCATAGGATTCCAAGACATTAGCATGCCCTGTGAGCCACAGTATTAATGTGGCTAGTCCAGTTTAGTTTCTGATCAATGGTAACACCCAGGATGTTGATGATGATGATCCCTCAGTCGCTCTTCTGCTTGTCACATCCCATTCCCACTCACCTCCGACATGCCAGACATCATCACCGTCTGGTCAGACACAACTCCTGTCCGTCTCCATCTGTCTCATTGCAGGACAAACAAGAGTGCACCCGACATGAGAAGGCACAGCCTGCCAGAGTAATGCTCAAGACCCAAACCCCTTTTGAGGAAAGAGTCTTTGAGCTGGCTGGCAGGAGCCGACCGCACCTGTGCCGAAGGTGAGGTGGGGGCACAAGACTAAAGTGAGAATTCTCAACACATCTAGCCAAGGTGCAAGCCTCACGTGATTTGACTGTCTTGTATCAGTCTACAGCTGTGACACACTAATGCCACCTCACTTCCCTTGCAAGTCAATCAGTGGACCAGCCCAAACTATCTTCATGCCCTCTTCTGACCCAAGGAGCTCCGAGGGAAACATCTGAGAGACAAGCAACAAGGAGGCAGCACAAATATCACCCGCACCCTCCACCAGCACAGATATATGCACCTCAGTGGGAATAAGTAGCAGGCCGGCTTCTGGGTTGCTCACTGGTGAGCACCTCCCAGCTAATGATCCACAGCAGGCAGAGGCAGGGGCAACCCAGAGATCTGGCACTCGGAAGGATGCTGGATCCCAGGACTCTGCAGAAACCCTGTCAGGTGACATGTCCCTGGGTTCGGTCGTTCCACAGCTGCTGGAGCTGCAAAGAGTCATGAATATCAGGAAGGGATGACAGCGTTCCTGCTCAGACTGAAAGGTTAACTGGGGAAAGATCAATTGTCTTCTGTCTGAGGAGATAGTCCAGCTGTAACAAGGCCAAGACTGCACAGGTGGCATCCACAGCGGAGACCTTGGCACAGGTTGAGTACTTGATGATGGAGTTGTCCATTCTATGGTAGGCCATGCACTCCATTTCAGAGGGTGGGAGCTGCATGGTGCAGGATATCAACTGCATGGTGCAGGGTGTCAGCACGAGAAGTCAGCAGGGCTTCTGGATCTCACTCCAGCTGCCCGTCTGTCCCATGGAGGAGCCCATGGGTCCCCCCACACCCACAGGGAAGAGGATCAGCAGGTGCACAGTCTGGGACCTTTACCCAGGAGACCCTGGGGATGGCAAGCCCACCTGATACACCCTTCCTTGTGAGCGACAACCCCCAGTCTCACACACCAACACAAATACTGCTTGAAAAAAGCCCAGACCTTCAAAGACCCTGCAGGGGATGCCAACCAAAGTCATTTCATGCAGCAGGACTGTGGATCCTGGGAATCCTGGATGTAGCGAGATGACGAGGAAGGCAAAGAAAACATAGTAACAGAGTGGGCACGCGTGTACTTAGGCTCGAGTAGGGAGAAATCTCCAGTGTTAGAACCATCCGATGTAACAAATGTCACGTTGATCACCCATACAATACCTCCTCTCATGTCATTGCAGCATGCACAGGCAACCGCTGCGCAACGATGGCGCATCCTCCATCGGCCCTTAGAGGATATAAGCTCCATGGTCTCACCCACCTCACTGTGATGATGCTGTAACGCAGAGATAATCCTGGCACTGCCCCCCCTCTCCCCCCCCCAACCAGTACCCCCACCCCGATGACTTTTACTTATACCATAATTCTTTCATCATGAGGCAGTTAATAGGCTGAAAGTTTGTGAGAGCTCGTTCACCCCTCAGTAGGTGCTGACACACCCCGGGACCCCTCAGCTCGGAGGAGGCAGTAGCAGCAGAGGGGGCAGTAGCAGTGGAGGAGGCAGTAGCAGCGGAGGAGGCAGTAGCCACGGAGGAGGCAGTAGCAGTGGAGGAGGCAGTAGCAGCGGAGGAGGCGGCAGTAGCAGAGGGGGCAGTAGCAGTGGAGGAGGCAGTAGCAGCGGAGGGGGCAGTAGCAGCGGAGGGGGCAGTAGCAGCGGAGGGGGCAGTAGCAGCGGAGGAGGCTGTAGCAGCGGAGGGGGCTGTAGCAGCGGAGGGGGCAGTAGCAGCAGAGGGGGCAGTAGCAGCGGAGGAGGCAGTAGCAGCGGAGGGGCAGTAGCAGAGGAGGCGGCAGTAGCAGCTGATCACCCTGTTCAGTGGCAGTTTGTGCTCAGGTGTCCGTCAGGCAGGAGTCAGACAGTCGCTGGGGATAAGAGGAGCATTGCTCTGTCCTCATGGGAAGTTATCGTCACTCTACTGCTTCGTCCAGTCATGCCGCTTTCATTCCCTGTCCATGAAAAGTGTGATCAAGACGATGACCCCCCCACTAGCAGAGCACAGGACCACGGACTCACACCCTATCAGAGACAAATCCAGCTACCCTCACTCCAGTCTCCCCAAAGCGAGAGGCAATAAGGGCCTAACCCTCTGCCTCATTCAGGCTTTGGCCATGGCCTGAAGCCCTTCCCTCTGCCTCCTCCAGGGGTTGACCCACATCACCCTCTCGACCTCCTCCTCATCCGAGGAGATGTGACACTCCTGCATCTCCTCCAGCACCTCGCCCCGAATCAGTGCTAGGTTTTGCAGAATGCAACAGACCACAATGGTGCGGGACACCCTCTGGTGAGGCCTCCTCCAACTAGTCCAGACACCGGAACCAGCTCTTTAGCAGGCCTATCGCCTGCTCGACCGGCGCACATGTAGATGCACGAGCCTCATTGTAGCGAGGCTCGCCGGCTCTTTGGGGTCTCTGCACTGATGTCATCAGCCACCTCCTGAGTGGGTACCTTTGTCCCCGAGAACCATCCCTCCAGCCGCTGGTCGCCCTCTAATGCTGCTTTTATCTGAAAGCATCCAAGCCTGTAGCTATCATGGACGTTCCACGGGAAACGGGCAAACACCTGCATTATGCCATTAATTGGTCGCAAACGATCTGCACGCTGAGGGAGGGTAATCCCTTGAGGTTGGTAAATAGCATGCTGCAATATGGAGCGCAGAGCCGGGTGTGTGCTGTCGATGACACCCTGCACTGGGAGCAAGTCAACATTGTGGGTGAAGCCCATGGCCCTGGTGTGCTGGCTGACCAGGTCCCAGTCAAAGTTGATGTACAGGTGAGCCTTCGCAAGTAGTGCATCTGTCACCTACCTTGTGCACAAACTGGGAGATGCTGCAGGGGGGGGGGGGTCTGGGGGTTTCGTCGGTGGCTCACAAATGACGTCCCAATCTTGCGCTGTACTGAGGAGTTCTGGCGAGCGGACTTCTTCAGTGCAGTAAAAGGGGGCTAAGTGCTGTCCCCAATGGAGTTCCCCATTGAGGCTCCTGAGCTACCTGGATGGGCATTAGCTAGCAGCATCTTTCTCGGCACTCTAAGCGCCAGGAAACACACGGCTAATCTCGTGCTACGGGACTCTGTCCCCATTCGGTAGATTGTGTCCACGGTCTTCTCTTGCAATGGATGTCTGATATCTGGAGGTACGATGCTCTCTTCCAGGAGATCCGTTGCTGGTAGTGTCTCCTCCAAGCCACCTCCATGTGTGACCCTGCATCTGGTACCTAAGCGGGCCCTGCCAGTCCCTCCTCTGCAGTGTGCTGGCCCTGCCCAGATGTAGCCAGCTGCATGTTAACGTCATTGCTGATGCTCTACAGGAATCAATAACACTGCCAGTTTGACTGGCTCCATCATCCTCTCGATTCAGTAACTGAAAGGAGACAAACAGAACTGTGAGAACATAGAACATAGAACAGTACAGCACAGAACAGGCCCTTCGGCCCTCAATGTTGTGCCGAGCAATGATCACCCTACTCAAACCCACGTATCCACCCTATACCCGTAACCCACAACCCCCCCCCTAACCTTACTTTTTAGGACACTACGGGCAATTTATCATGGCCAATCCACCTAACCCGCACATCTTTGGACTGTGGGAGGAAACCGGAGCACCCGGAGGAAACCCACGCACACACGGGGAGGACGTGCAGACTCCGCACAGACAGTGACCCAGCCGGGAATCGAACCTGGACCCTGGAGCTGTGAAGCATTTATGCTAACCACCATGCTACCGTGCTGCCCCAAAAGTGAGTTGTGAGAAGTGCTGACAATTCCCTGATCCAGAGCCCTTTCAGGATTTGGGCCATCCACCTGTGCCCATCACTCCAGGTGAGTGTCTTTCCAATGAATCTCACTACCTCCTCTCTCACACAATGGACAGGTCCCCACACTTGTCTCTCTTAACTCCACTTGACAGATGTACTTCCACCTTGGTAAGCCTCAGCGGTCCGCTGGACCCCCGAAGAGTGAGGACAAAGGGCACACGGGTGCATTCACTTAACCTGCGTACTGAGTTTGCAGGGGTACAAAACACTGCCACCTGTGAGGTCCTGTCACAGCTGCCTGATGGCTCAGTTAACTCCAACTCAATCTATAAGTTTGCGGATGATACGACTGTTGTGGGTCGTACCTCAAACAACGAAGAATCAGACTACAGAAGGGAGATAAATCACTTGGTTGCATAGTGTACCAAAAATAACCTCTGCCTAAATGTCAGAAAGACCAAGAAACTAATCATCGGCTTCAGGAAGCGTAGCACGGATAGCTTTAAGTTCCTGGGGATCACCATCACCAACAGTCTGTCCTGGTCCACTCACGCTGATGCAACAGTCAGGAAAGCCCAACAATGTCTCTACTTCCTCGGGAAACTTAAGAAATTCAGCATGTCTGCATCGACTCTCACAAACCTTTACAGATGTGCCATAGAGAGCATCCTATCCAGCTGTATCACAGCCTGGTATGGCAACTGCTCGGTCCAAAATCGCAAGAAACTGCAGAGTGTGGTGTACTCAGCCCTACGCATCACACAATCTTGCCACCCCCACATTGATTCTGTCTACACCTCCCGCTGCCTCAGGAAGGCAGACAGCATTTTCAGAGACCCCTCCCACCCAGGATTTGCCTTCTTCCAGACCCTTCCATCAGGCAGAAGGTACAGAAGTCTGAAGACCCACACATCCAAAAAGGAATAGTTTTGTGGTGATCCACTGGGTGCACCTGTATTAGGGGATGTAAGGTAGGACCTGCACTACAGGTTCACCGGTAGCCCCTGCCGGCTAGCTCCGCCCACAAGGAGCCGTAAAAATATGCATGACCTCCTCCTGATCAGCCATTTACGATCCCCCCGGCTGGGGCCTCTCCTACTCAATATGCCTGCGCCGCCCGCCAAACCACCCACCCTGGGGTGCCCCGCTGCTACTTCTGCAGCCAGCAGAAGCACCCCACCAGCACTGCCCAGCCACTTGCAAATCCTGCGGTAAGAAGGGCCACTTTGTTGCGGTGTACCAAGCCCGCGCAGTCGCCGCTACCACGCCCGCAATCACCACCTTCCCCCAGCCGATCGCACAATGGGCACCGCCACTCCTGCTCCCGGGGCCACGTGTGACCAGTGGGCGGCACCATCTTCTCCCCCCAGGTCCACGTGCGGCCCGTGGGTGCCGCCATCTTGCCTCGCCCCTGCAACGTGCGTTCCATGGATGCCGCCATCTTGCCCCGCCCCTACAACGTGCGCTGCATGGGTGCCGCCATCTTCTCCTCAACAGGTCCCCCGGACGCCGCCAGCGCCGCCATTTTGTGTTCCCCACGGGACTGGAACGCTGGATCCGGGTCGCCCAGGTCGCTCCCCATCTGAATTCTCGGACGACCACCCGCAACTCGCCTCTTTGACACTGGACCAGTCCCGTCCTCACAACCTGGCCACCGCTTCAACGACAGTGGAAATCAAAGGCCACACGACCTCTTGCCTACTGGACTCCAGGAGCACCGAAAGCTTCATCCACCCGGACATGATAAGGCGCTGCTCCCTCGCGGTCCACCCCGCTAACCAATGGATCTCCCTGGCCTCCGGATCCCATTCTGTCTCGATCCAAGGTTTCTGTGTGGTCAATCTCACTGTCCAGGGCATAGAATTCAGCAGTTTCCTCCTATACGTCCTCCCCAACCTCTGTGCTGCACTATTGCTGGGTCTGGATTTTCAGTGTAATCTCCAGAGCCTCACCATCAAATTTGGCGGGCCCCTAACTCCACTCACCGTTTGCGGCCAAACGACCCTCAAGGTTGACCTCCCCTCCCTCTTTGCCAATCTAACTGCAGATTGCAAGCCCGTCGCCACCAGGAGCAGACGGTACAGTGCCCAGGACAAGGCCTTCATCAGGTCTGAAGTCCACCGGCTGCTTCGGGAGGGTATCATCAAGGCCAGCAATAGCCCCTGGAGAGCCCAAGTGGTAGTGGTTAAAACTGGGGAGGAACACAGGATGGTCGTGGACTACAGTCAGACCATCAATCGGTACACGCAGTTCGACGCGTACCCCCTCCCTCGCATATCTGATATGGTCAATTAGATTGCACAGTACCGGGTCTTCTCAACGATTGACCTTAAATCCGCCTACCACCAGCTCCCCATCCGTAAATCGGACCGTCCATACATTGCCTTCGAGGCGGACGGTCGCCTCTATCAATTTCTTAGGTTTCCCTTCGGCATCACTAACGGGGTCTCGGTATTCCAAAGAGAAATGGACCGAATGGTTGACCGGTATAGACTGCGGGCCACGTTTCCGTACCTTGACAACGTCACCACCTGCAGCCACAATCAGCAGGACCACGATGCCAACATTGCCAAATTTCTCCACACCGCCACTCTCCTCAACCTCACCTACAACAAGGAGAAGTGCGTCTTCAGCACCAACCGCTTAGCTATCCTCGGCTACGTAGTCCAAAACGGACTCCTGGGGCCCGATCCCGACCGCATGCGCCCCCTCATGGAGCTCCCTCTCCCCCACTGCCCCAAGGCCCTCAAACGCTGCCTTGGGTTCTTCTCCTACTACGCCCAGTGGGTCCCAAATGACACGGACAAGGCCCGCCCACTTACACAGTCCACTCAATTTCCCCTCATGGCCGAGGCACAACAGGCCTTCGCCCGTATTATAGCAGACATAGCCAAGGCCGCGATGCACGCAGTAGGCGAGACACTGCCCTTTCAAGTAGAAAGCAACGCTTCAGATGTCGTCCTCGCCGCCACGCAGAAACAGGCAGGCAGACCTGTGGCATTCTTTTCCCGCACTCTTCACGCCTCTGAAATTCAACACTCATCTGTTGAAAAGGAGGCCCAGGCTATCGTTGAAGCGGTGTGGCACTGGAGGCATTACCTGACCGGCAGGAGATTCACCCTCCTCACTGACCAACGGTCGGTAGCTTTCATCTTCAACAACACGCAGCGGGGCAAGATCAAAAATGATAAAATCCTGCGGTGGAGAATCGAGCTCTCCACCTATAATTACAAGATTTTGTATCGCCCCGGCAAGCTCAACGATTCTCCAGACGCCCTCTCTCGAGGTACATGTGCCAGCGCACAAGTAAACCAACTCCGTGCCCTGCACGACAGCCTTTGCCATCCGGGGGTCACTCGATTTTACCACCTCATCAAAGTCTGCAATCTGCCCTACTCTGTTGAGGAAGTACGGACAGTCACCAGAGACTGCCAGGTCTGTGCGGAGTGCAAGCCGCACTTCTACCGGCCGGACCGTGCGCACCTGGTGAAAGCGTCCCGCCCCTTTGAACGCCTCAGCGTGGATTTCAAAGGGCCCCTCCCCTCCACCGACCGCAACACATATATCCTCAGTGTGGTCGATGAATTCTCCAGGTTCCCCTTCGCCATCCCATGCACCGATATGCCGTCTGCCACCGTCATCAAGGCCCTCAACTCCACCTTCGTTCTGTTCGGTTTCCCCGACTACATCCACAGTGACAGGGGATCCTCATTCATGAGTGATGAGCTACGTCAGTTCCTGCTCAGCAGGACGACCAGCTATAATACCCGGGGAAACGGGCAGGTAGAGAGGGAGAATGGGACCGTTTGGAGGGCCGTCCAGCTGGCCCTACGGTCCAGAAACCTCCCAGCCGCTCGCTGGCAGCAGCTCCTCCCGGATGCACTGCACTCCATCCGGTCTCTACTGTGCACCGCCACAAATAACACACCCCATGAACATGTTTTTACCTTCCCTAGGAAGTCCACATCTGGGGTGTCGCTCCCGACTTGGCTCGCAGCTCCAGGACCGGTTCTTCTACGTAGGCATGTCCGACTCCACAAGGCGGACCCCTTGGTGGACAGGGTGCACCTGCTCCACGCCAACTCCCAGTATGCCTATGTGGAGTTCCCCGACGGCCGCCAGGATACGGTCTCACTCAGGGACCTGGCTCCCTCAGGTTCCACTCCCACACACTTCCCCACCCACGCGCCACCCTCCCCTCCCCCGGCGCTCCCAGCTTTAGCCCCACCAGGTCCATCCCTCCTTCCCCTGCCCACGCTAGAGGACGAGGAAGATTTCAGCATGTTCCTGGAGTCATCCAACTACTGGCCAGCACCAACAACGCCAGCACCGACATCGCCACCACCGCTACGTCGCTCCCAGCGAACCACCGGACAGACTTAACCTCTGACGGGCACCAGACTACAAGATAGACATATATTTTTCCCCCTCCCCTCTGTAAATTATTTGTAAATCTGTATATAGTTCCACGCCACCCCCGCCGGACTCATTTTTAACAGGGGTTGAATGTGGTGATCCCTGGGTGCACCTGTATTAGGGGATGTAAGGTAGGACCTGCACTACAGGTTCGCCGGTAGCCCCTGCCGGCTAGCTCCGCCCACAAGGAGCCGTATAAATATGCGTGTCCTCCTTCTGATCAGCCATTTCACCAGCTGCAGCAGGAGGCCACGCATCTGACTGTAATAAGCCGCAGATGTACCAATCTGAGTCTTTTGTGCAATTGATCGTGCATCAAGTTTCTCCTCACAATTACTAGACTCCTCAACACACTCTCTCGGACTGATCTGTTCCCTGTAAGAACACTATTCACGACGCCCTATGCTGCTCTTGCTCATGTATTTGCTTTGTTTGGCCCCTTGTTCCACACTGTAACCAATCACTGTTTGTCGGTGCACCATTTGTCAATGTACTCTGTCGATTATTCTTTCTTTGTCTATTTTGTATGTACTGTGTACGTTCCCTTGGCCGCAGAAAAATATTTTTCCCCGTACTTCAGTGCAATAAATCAAATCAGGTTACCCTTGTGCTTTGCATTGGGGACAATTTCTGTGTAGTTATGGAGAGGCGTGTGTATGCCTGCAGGGGCTCAACTCTCAACTATTTTGTTTTACACTAATAACTAAGCAAACAAAATCAAATTAACTGAGGGGAGGTGGGGGTCTCAGCTCCTATTTTTTTACCTATTGGACGTCAATCAGTGGCACGACTCATGCATTGCAATACTGACTCAATTGGCATAACTGACTCATCAAGGATGGGTCACATTGAGATCCAAAAAGATGAGGTCTTGGGCGTCTAGAAAAATATTAAGGTCGATAAGTCCCCAGGGCCTGATGGGATCTACCCAGAATACTGAAGCAGGCTAGAGAGGAAATTGCTCTGGCCTTGACAGAAATCTTTGGATCCTCACTGTCTTCAGGTGATGTCCCGGATGACTGGAGAATAGCCAATGTTGTTCCTTTGTTTAAGAAGGGTAGCAAGGATAATCCAGGGAACTACAGACCAGTGAGCCTTATGCCAGTGGTAGGGAAATTACTGGAGAGAATTCTTCGAGACAGGATCTACTCCCATTTGGAAGCAAATGGAACGTATTAGCGAGAGGCAGCATAGTTTTTGTTCTCACTACACTTGATAAAGTTTTTTGATGAGGGTCACAAAGATGATGATGCAGATCGGGCAGTGGATGTTGCCGATATGGATTTCAGTAAGGCCTTTGACAAGGTCCCTCATGGCAGACTGGTACAAAAGGTGAAATCAAACGGGATCAAGGGTGAGCTGGCAAGATGAGTACAGTACTAGCTCGGTCACAGAGGCAGAGAGAAGCAATGGAAGGGTGCTTTTCTAATTGGAGGGCTGTGACTAGTGGTGTTCCGCAGGAATCAGTGCTGGGACCTTTGCTACTCGTAGTATATATAAATGATTTGGAGGAAAATGTAACTGGTCTGATTCGTAAGTTTGCAGTCGACACAAAGGTTGGTGGAATTGCGGATATCGATGAAGACTGTCAGAGGATATAGGATTTAGATCGTTTGGAGACTTGGGCAGAGAGATGGCAGATGGAGTTTAATCCGGACAAATGTGAGATAATGCATTTTGGAAGGTCTAATGCAGGTAGGGAATATATAGTGAATGCTCGAACGCTCAAGAGTATTGACAGTCAGAGAGATCTAGGTGTGCAGGTCCACAAGTCACTGAAAGGGGCAGCACAGGTGGAGAGGGTAGTCAAGAAGGCAGACAGCATGTTTGCCTTCATTAGCTGGGGCACTGAGTATAAAAATTGGCAAGTCATGTTGCAACTGTATCGAACTTTAGTTAGGCCACACTTGGAGTATAGTGTTCAATTCTGGTTGCCACACTACGTGAAGGATGTCGAGGCGTTAGAGAGGGTGCAGAAGAGATTTACCAGGATGTTGACTGGTATGGAGAGCATTAGCTATGAGGAGCGGTTGAATAAACTCGGTTGTTCTCACTGGAACGACGGAGGTTGAGAGGTTATGGGCCTCACGGTAACATGGGCCTCACGGTAGCATGGTGGTTAGCATCAATGCTTCACAGCTCCAGGGTCCCAGGTTCGATTCCCGGCTGGGTCACTGTCTGTGTGGAGTCTGCACGTCCTCCCCGTGTGTGCGTGGGTTTCCTCCGGGTGCTCCGGTTTCCTCCCACAGTCCAAAGATGTGCGGGTTAGGTGGATTGGCCATGCTAAATTGCCCGTAGTGTAAGGTTAATGGGGGGATTAGGGGTATACGGGTTACGTGGGTTTAAGTAGGGTGATCATTGCTCGGCACAACATCGAGGGCCGAAGGGCCTGTTCTGTGCTGTACTGTTCTATGTTCTATGTTCTATGTTCTGACCTGATAGAGGTCTACAAAATTATGAGGGACATAGACAGGGTGGATAGTCAGAGACTTTTTCCCAGGGTAGAGGGGTCAATTACTAGAGGGCATAGGTTTATGGTGCAAGGGGCAAAGTTTAGAGGATATGTACGAGACAGGTTTTTTACACAGAGGGTAGTGGGTGCCTGGAACTTGCTGCCGGAGGAGGTGGTGGAAGCAGGGACGATAGTGACGTTTAAGGGGCATCTTGACAAATACATGAATAAGATGGGAATAGAGGGATACGGACCCCGGAAGTACAGAAGATTTTAGTTTCGGTGGGCAGCACGGGCCTGTTCCTGTGCTGTACTTTTCTTATTCTTTGTCAGGGATCTGATTAGGGAACTGGCTTCCCACTGTGGCAGGTGAGGCACTCCTGATTCATGTCGACTGCAATTTACAGTCAACTTCATCCTTAGATTTCAACCTCCTTCCCCCAGCTTTCACAGGTTGTGGATCAAACGAGCGTCCCAACTTGAGCCCCCAGCCGCCCATGATAACATCCCTGATAGCCTGGCCTCCATGACCAGTGGCATTTGACATCCACACAGCTCATGTTCTGAGACTGCACTCTGCAGCCTGAGATGTTCATTCTGACTTCATTCACTGTCGTCCCTCTGTGTGAGGATCCTTTTGCCCTCATGGAGCTACTCACCACCTAATCTCAGAGTCCCCCACACTGCCCATGCAGCATGGCGTCTCATGGGACCCCCACCCAGGGATCTCACAATCGCTACCGTGCTGACACTGTGATGTTTACCACTCCTACCCCTTGAGCTGCCATTACAGACGGGCCATCTGCAGGGAGAAGAGTCTTTTGTAGTTGAGGGCGGGGTTTCCCCTTAACAAGGGGACTTCACACAGTAAAAAAAACCCTGGCCTGGGTGGGGGCCAGGGAGAGTGGCCCCTTGGAAACAGGAATTATAGGGCAGGATTCTCCGTCAGCCGGCATTGAAATTGGAAAAGGCGATTGGGTGGAGATTCTGTTTTGACACCGGAATCATGGCGGGTGCCTGTTTGACACCAAATAGTAATTCTCCGTTGCCTCAACAGCAGCGTCAATGCATTAGAAAGCACGTACAGAAAACGCCATCTGAATGTCATTAGCGGGCCTGACCTGGTATTCTTTGGGCCTTCCGCAATTCCCCGCCTCCACTGGGCAAACTCCCAGCTGCGAGGTTCACTTGTGCTTTTAAGGATAGTGAAACAGGCACTGTGGCTGATGAGGGAGAGGGGGGGGGGGTTATGGAAAGTGTTCAACATCGCCATAGTTTGCTGACAGTTGTGCCACTGGCCGAGGGGCTTCTGCCAAGGCTGAGGGGAGTAGTGGGGGGTGGCCAGGAGGGTGGCCAGGAGATGGGGTCAGGACAGGATGGGCAATGACCACTTTTGCCGCAGCCTGCAAGGCAGCCATACATCTGCGCTGGCTGCTGACTGCCCACTGTGAACTGAGAGTCATATGGGTGTCTCCCCGGCCACCACCCTCGGTGCCCTCTAACCCCAGCTGACCCATCAGCGAGGTCGGCACGTTCCAGCACAACTAGTGCCACCTTGTTGGCTGGGATGAGTATAAGCGGGGAGTGTAATGTGTATATGCGGCTGCAACTTGTCTGCCTCCTGAGTATCAATCACGCACCCGGTGAATCCTGCACCATTTCTCATTAGAATTGAATGTGTTCCATCTGGGCCGGTACTCCGGTACTAGCCCCTTAACAGTCACTGAATCGTTCCAGGTGTTGCTGCTGTTGTGCATGTCCATGGTGTCAATACTTAGGGCTGGATTCTCCTTCCCCGCCCGCTGATCGATCCCCACTGACAGGACGCTGACTATGTAAAGATCCATTGACCTTGAGCGGGCGGGCGCGGCCAGAGAATCCCACCCTTAATCTCAGAAACGGAGAATCCCACCCATAGTTTTTGGTAATTTTGTGTATACCGAATCATTCTGACGTTAATTCCTAGCCGACCGTGAGTTTGTGTCATCTCTCCCATTCAGGTTCTACAACCTGAACTGCTAATTCTGTTCCTCTCTCCAGAGATGCTGCAAAACCTGTTGAATATTTCCACCATATTCTGTTTGTATATCTGATTTGCCGCACTTGCAGTACATTGCTTTTGTTGTGAAATTAATGAAGACAGTCACAATATTAGTGTTAAATTTCAGCATTTTAGTGTGAAATAAATATGTTATAATGCTGTCATTTTTTAACTTTAGTCAGAATTTGCTAAATGTAATTTGATGACTTAATTAGATCTTCTTATCTAAGGGGCACAATTAATTAAAATTTACATTTGCAGAAAATCCAAGCAAGCACCAGAATTTTTTATTTAATTTCGAATAAATTCAATGGATTTACATATCAACCAATCATTGGAGGAAATTTGAATTGAACTTTTACAAAAGTGATAATTGCATGAATAATAATGTAGAAGTGCGGAGAAGCTGAATGATAACGGGAGGCGGATTTTCATCTGCTGATCAAAACCAAATACTTCAAAATGGTTTCTGTCAATTCAAAATTTCAGTCCCTTCACAAACTTTCAGGGGTCAGGAAGGCCTTGGGTCACGACCTGTGATGTGCCACAGGTATCAGTGGTGGGACCTATACCTTTTGCAAATTACTTTGATGAAGGAACCAAAGATAAATTCTCCCCTACACGGCAGGGCGGGGTGTTCTGGCGGGATGGAGTGGCGTGAGCCAACTCCGGCGTCGGGCCGTCCCAAAGGTGCGGATTTCTCCTTTAGGGGCTAAGCCATCACCTTGAGGGGCTAGGCCTGCGCCGGAGTGGTTCCCGTCCCGCCGGTTGGCATGGAAGGCAATTGGCGCCACGCCAGCCGGGGCCGAAGGGACTTCGCGGCCGGTGGAAGTCCACGCATGCGCAGGACCGTCAGCGGCTGCTGACGTCATCCCCACGCATGCGCAGGGGAGGGGGTCACTTTGCGTCGGCCATCGCGTAGTCTATGGCCGACGCGGAAGGAAAAGAGTGCCCCCACGGCACAGGCCCATCCACGGATCGGTCGGCCCCAATTGTGGGCCAGGCCACCGTGGGGGCACCCCCCCCCTGGGGCCAGATCACCCCACGCCCCCCCCCCCCCAGGACCCCAGAGCGCGCCCGTGTCGCCAGTCCCGCCGGTAAGGGAGGTGGTTTGATTCACGCAGGCGGGACCAACATTACAGCAGCGGGACTTCGGCCCATAGCGGGCCGGAGAACCGACGGGGGGGGGGGTCCGCCGACTGGCACGGCACGATTCCCGCTCCCGCCGAATATCCGGTGCCGGAGACTTCAGGAGATGGCAGGGGCGGGATTCACACCGGCCCCCGGCAATTCTTCGACCCAGCAGGGGGTTGGAGAATCAAGCCCATGGTTTCTAAATTTACTGATGATACAAAGATGACTAGGAAAGTATGTTGTGAAGAGGGCATAAGGAAACTATAAAGAGATATAATGGGGGAATACAGGGGCTGGTTTAGCTCACTAGGCTAAATCGCTGGCTTTTAAAGCAGACCAAGCAGGCCAGCAGCATGGTTCGATTCCCGTACCAGCCTCCCCGGACAGGCGCTGGAATGTGGCGACTAGGGACTTTTCACAGTAACTTCATTGAAGCCTATTCGTGACAATAAGCGATTTTCATTTCATGCACAGAAACACACATGGAATATAAAAGCAGGAGGAGGCCATTCGGCCCTTTGCGCCTGCTCCACCATTCATTCTGATCATGGCTGATCACCGCGTTCAAAACCCTGATCCTGCCTTCCCCCCATATGCCTTGATCCCTTTAGCCCGAAGAGCTATATCTAATTCCTTCTTGGAATTACACATCATTTTGCCCTCAACTACATTTTTTGGTAGTGAATTTTGCAGATTCATCACTCTGGATGAAGAAATGTTTCCTCACTCAGTCCTGAAAGTTTAATCCCTTATCCTCAAACTATAACCCCATCATTCTGGACTCACCCACCATGGGGGACATTCTTTCTGAATCTACCCTGTCTAATCCTGTTAGAATTTTATAAATTTCTAGGAGAACCCCCCCCTCCCCTCACTCTTCAAACTCCAATGAATATAATCCTAACCGATTTAGTCTCTCCACATATAACAGTCCCGCCATCCCAGGAATCAGCCTGGTGAACCTTCGCTGCATTCCCTCCATAGCAAGAGCATCCTTCCTCAGATAAGGACACCATTCCAGGTGTGGCCTGCCCAATGCCCTATACAATTGCAGTGAAACATCCCTATTCCTATACTCAAATCCTCTCGCTATGAAGGCCAACATACCATTTGCCTTTCTTACTGCCTGCTGTACTTGCGTACTTATTTTCAAGAACTGATGCATGAGGACATCAAGGTCTCGTTGAGTATCCACCTCTCTCAATTTATAACCATTCAAATAATAATCTGCCTTCCTACTTTTGCTACCGAAGTGGATAACCTCGCATTTCTCCACATTAAACTGCATCTGCCATGCATATGCCCACTCACTCAGCCTGTCCCAACACCGCTAAAGAATCTCTGCATCCCCCTCATGGTTCACCCTCCCTCTCAACTTTATATCATCTGCAAAATTGGAAATATTACATTTAGTTCCCTCGTCCAAATCATTAATATACAATGTGAACATTTGGGGTCCCAGCACAGATCCCTGCAGTATTCGACGAGTCACTGCCTGTCAATTAGGAAAATACCCATTTTATCCAACGTTTTGCTTCCTTTCTGCGAATCAGCTTTCTGTCCATCTCAAGACACTACCCATAATCCCATGTGCTTTAACTTTACATAGTAATCTGCTATGTGAGATCTTCTTGAAAGCTTTCTGAAAGTCGACATCCACCGGGTCCCCCTTGTCAACTTTACCAGTGAATAAGAAACTGTCCATTTTTTGGGAAGAATAAAAAATAGAATATTGTCTAAATGGTGAGAGATTGCAATGCTCATGATGCAGAGGGACCCCCGTGGATGAATGGCAAAATGTTACTGTGCAGACACAGCAAATAATTAGGGAAGCTAATAAAATGTTATTGTTTCTTGTGAGTGGATTTGAATACAAAGCTAGAGAGGTTATGCTCAGTGATGCAGAGTATTGGTGAGATCTGTACTGTGTCCAGGCCCTTCGAGCCTGCTCCACCATTCACGATGATTATGACTAATCTTCTATCTCAACGTCATGCTCCCCCATCAACCCCATACTCCTTGATGCCTTTATAGCCATTAGGCTCATTTAAATATGCATACACGGATTCTCCCAGCGTCCGGAATATAATGGCCTCCCCAACCGGGCGTCGTTTATCACTGGTTCACACAAATGTGGACTCGGGGTAATAGCACTTGGGGGGTTCTCCTAGGCCATTGGAGACCCCTGGGTGTTTGGGGACAGGGCAGTGTGAGGGCTGAGAGTGGCCATGCCCATGAAAGGGAGATGATGGGGTTATGAAGGGTGAGGGGATGAAGGGTGGGTATGAAGGGGCCTCATAAAGGTTGGGGGGTGTAGGGTGGGGGTCTTGAAAAGGGGGGCCCAAATGGTAGGGGTGGGGAGGCCTGAAAAGTGGTGACCCTCAGCGACTTGGGGTGGGTGGGTGTAATGCCCATGTGTGCGGGAGGTGATATTGCGCATAGGCGAAGGGTGTGGGGATCCTCATGCTCACTTAAAATGGCGGCACAGTCTCTGAGTAGCCGGTCTCGCTGGCAGGTTCAGATCGCCACTGCTGAAACAATGTTGAAGTGTGGACCAGATCAGGGAGAATCTTCCCAATGCCCCAAAAATATGACTCAGTGTGGTTGAATATCAGTGTGGATCTTATGCAAAAAGCCAATGGGAAACACCCTGTCAAACGTGCCCAAACAACACTGAGAAATATTTTGGTTGAATTCCGCCCTTGAAATCTATCTATTTGCTTCTTTATTATGTTCAGTGGCCTGGCCTCCCACAGCATTCTGTGGTAGTGAATGCCACAGATTCACCACCCACTGAATGAAGAGGTTTCTCCACACTCTTGATTAATAAGGGAGCCAGGGGCTATGGGGAGGAGGAGAAGGGGGATGAGAAAAGTATCAGCGATGATTGAATGGCCGAGCAGACTCATTCGTCCAAAAGCCTAATTCTGCTCCGATGTCATCTGGTCTTATCTCAGTCCTAAATGGCCTACCCCATATCGTGAGACTGTGACTCCTTGTTCTAGCCACTCCAACCAAAGGAAACAACATTCCTGCATCCAGTCTGTTTCAGCCCTGGTAGAATTGTATAAGTTTCATTGAGATCCCTTCTCATTCATCTAAATTCCAAAACCTAGGTCTTTGTTCCTCACTCTGCAACTGGATCCTCAACTTTCTGACCCATAGACCATGATCTGTAAGAATAAACAACAACACATCCTTCCTGATAGTCCTCAATACCCCGCAAGGCTGTATACATGGCCCCCTACTATACTCTTTATACACACATGACTGCGTAGCAAAATTTGGTTCCAACTCCATCTACATGTGCTGACGACACAAGTGGGTCAAATTTCAAATAACGATGAGTCTGAATGCAAGAGAGATAGAGAACCTAGTGGAGTGGTGTAATGACAACAATCTCTCCCTCAATGCCAGCAAAACTAAAGAGCTGGTCATTGACTTCAGAAAGCAAAGTACTGTACACACCCCTATCTGCACCATAGGTGAGCACATCACCAAAATCTGTCCTGGTCCACTCACGTCGACACTATGACCAAGAAAGCACAGCAGTACGTATACTTCCTCAGGAAACTAAGGAAATTCGGCATGTCCACATTGACGCTTACCAACTTTACAGGTGCACCATAGAAAGCATCCTATCGGGCTGCATCAAGCCGTAGTATGGCAACGGCTCGGCGCAAGACCGTAAGAAACTACAGAGAGTCATAAACACAGCCCAGTCCATCACAAAAATCTGCCTCCCATCCACTGACTGTCTACATCTCCTACTGCCTGGGGAAAGTGGGCAGCGTAATCAAAGACCCCTCCCACCCGGCCTACTCACTCTTCCAACTTCTTCCATCGGGCAGGAGATACAAAAGTCTGAGAACACGCATGAACAGATTCAAAAACAGCTTCTTCCCCACTGTTACCAGACTCCTAAACGGCCCTCTTATGGACTGACCTCATTAGCACTACACCCCTGTATGCTTCACCCAATGCCGGTGTTTATGGAGTTACATTGTGTACCTTGTGTTGCCCTGTTACGTATTTTCCTATCATGTACAAATAATCTGTTTGAGTTACACGCAGAAAATATTTTTCACTATACCTCGGTACATGTGACAATGAACAAATCCAATCCAATTCCAGTGAATACAGGCCCAGTCGATCCAACCTCTCCTCATACAACAGTCCTGCTATCCCAGGGGGTGAACCTTCACTGCACTCCCTCTGTGGCAAGTATATCATTTCTTAGGTAAGGAAACCAAAACTGTACACAATACTCCAGGTGCGGTCTCACCAAGGCCCTGTAGAGCTGCAGTGAGACATCCTTGTTCCAGTGCTCAAGTCTTCTTGCATTGAAGGCCAAAATTCCATTTGCCTTCCCAACTAGTTGCCATACTTGCATGCTTGCCCTCAGTGATTGGTGTACTGAGACACCCAGCTACCTTTGTATGTCTACATTTCTCAACTTATCACCATTTTTCCTTCTAAAATGGATCATTTTACATTTATCCACATTACATTGTATCTGCCCTGAATATGTCTAATCACACAACTTGTCTAAATTACCTTGAAGCTTCTGAACGTCCCCCTCACCACCAGGTTTCATGTTATCAGCAAACTTTGGGGCAGCAATGTGGCACAGGTGTCATCACTGTGAGAGTTTCAGCAGAGTCATTCCTTGCCATCAGCGAGACTCTCTGTGGGGCATAGGAAGCCCAATCAGGAGCACCTCGAGCCCACAGAAGGGCTGTGATGGGAGCTCTGTTGCTGGCATCCTACCAGTGGCAGCGGAATGAGGCCCATAATTGGACACTTAAGGGCTTCATTTGGCCAATGACTGGGAAGGCCAACCTCGACCTTCCCTGTCCCTTGGGTGTCGGGAGCGTGGCGGGGTCTCCGCCACTTGTCAATCGAGCCATGTTTACAGCATCCACCCTCATGCCTTCCAGCCTGGCAGAATGGTGGGGAGGGTCCAAGATACGGGAAGCACGGTAGCACAGTGGTTAGCACTGCTTCGCAGCTCCAGGGTCCCAGGTTCGATCCCCGGCTTGGGTCACTGTCTGTGCAGAGTCTGTACATTCTCTCCGTGTCTGCATGGGTTTCCTCCGGGTGCTCCGGTTTCCTGCCACAGTCCGAAGATGTGCAGGTTAGGTGGATTAGCCATGATAAATTGCCCTTCGTGTCCAAAAAGGTGGGGTGGGATTACTGGGTGACTGGGTTACGGGCATAGGTTGGAGGTGGGGGCTTGGGTAGGGTGCTCTTTCCAAGGGCTGGTGCCAACTCGATGGGCCGAATGCCCTCCTTCTGCACTGTAACTTCTATGATTCTCTGTTCTATTTAACAGAATTCACCAACAAGATATCATGTGGCTCACACTAACATTTATAAAACACACTGTTGCATTTGTCCTTTGTCCCTGTGAGTGCATTCAACTTTTTATTTGCTTGAAGTGCTCAGCCTCTGTTCATAGTCCTGGTTTAGGCTTTTCACCAAATCAGCAGCTGTGTAAGCTTCCTGGGGAAAAAAAACAGAATTAAATGTTTCAGGTCGGTGACCTTTCAACTAAGGTCGGTAATAGGCCCAGTGTAAATCTTTACTGGTTTTGATGGTGCTGTGGAGGCAATTGACTGTTCCTAAAATGCCTTTTGGGTTAAATGTCTCAGTCGTCACACTCTGCTGCAGAGTCTGAGCATCATCACACAGTGTTACTCTGTGAGATGCAGGCAGCTGATTATTCTGCTGGGCGAGTTACCGATGCTGGTACCTCCTACTGGGAACTCATCTCCCTCTTCTGCACTGCAACACTCCTGTCAATGATCATTATGTTCATCGTTGGAGCACGAAAATCTCCTGTTCTATTAATCTTTCAGAACTTTGATGATACTTCTTAATCTTCTCCTTCATTAAAATCAGTAGCACCAAATCTGACATGCATTAAATACTAAATTTTTCATGATTCTTCACAGCTGTGTATCCTGCACAATGGTTTCCTTGATTAGAACTTAAAAAGGCCGTAATAAATGTGATAGTATTCCAATCAGCAATAAACAGGACCTCGAGTATTACTTATTGAATCATGTGAGTTGACAGAAATGGGCTTATTTGAAGAGGGATGTACTGAAAGAAGGAAAGTGTGTTAAACTAACTTCTAATTATGATTTCAAATCTGACTGTAAAATTTACGTAACTGATTCCTGTAGCACCCACCCATCCATTCACATGATTCTCCGTTGTTGTTTGGGTATATTTCCTTTGAACATAATGCAAAGTCGTAGAAAGATTTGCAGGCCGACTGAAAACGGACTCCTTTGACCATACGTCCACGTTGCCCCGGCGCGGATGTGGACATGCCAGGCAAATAGCGAGAAGGGTCAAAATTGAGACTCGTGGCAGGCGCAAACCTGTTTGCAATTCACCCGGCCCACGCCCGATGGCGAGTTCCGGATCTCACCCAAAAATGGAAAGCAAATCATTAACCTTCATTTGCATTCATTTCAATCTCATTCGCAAGATTGAAGTTGAATGGAAGTGGCCTCCTGGGAATTACCTGACTCGCCAGTGAGAAATCACGCAGGCATCGTTTAGTACTCCTTTTTAAAAGTGTGAAGCTGGCGCAATGGCTTCAGAGGGGACGTGAGGAGGTAAGTAGTTATTTCCATTTTCTGGCAAGCAGCTCAAGAGCACCAGTCCGGGGGGGGGGGGGGGGGGGGGGGGGTTGGACGCCACAGTGGGGTTGGGCTGGGTCGGGGGACTAAAGCTTTCCAGTTGGAGAGTCCCCTGACCAGCTGGGGTTAGGGGCTTTGCGTCTGTGAGGTCCTCAGACAACTTTTAAATATTGCGGAGACCCAGAAAGGGGCAACCAAGCTACAGCCTGTCTGTCCTACCAAACACCTCCAGGTCAGAACCCTCTGTGCCCTCAATGCTGAAAGTCAATTTCATTCCCTTTGACTGTGAGCAGCCTCCAGCTTCACAGCTGAACACAATTTCAAATGACAAATTCACCTTATTAGCTGTGAGAGCACTTCACAGCTGCAGGTTGTGTTTTGCTCCTTGCTCCTGCTGGTGGCTGCTGATGCCTGGAGGCTGCTGTTGCTTTTTCCTTCCTTTTCTGTAGCCGGAAAGAAGGACAATATTTTCTAAGATACCTGTGACCTGGAACACTGGGCCCAGGGGAATTATAGGTCAAGAAGCAATCCGGTTGAATGAAGACACTACGGGAACTAGTGCATGACATTGATCCAAATGGACTACTTGGTGACAATGTTGAAGAAATGCTTTCACAGATTTCTGATGCTTTTGTTGCTAGTATGGTGAGTGCTGCATGTAACTGGCTCGTCACCGTGGATTAAACACACTGGAAGTCAAGGATGTTCAACTGCACCTTGAGTGCCAGTGTAATATAAGGCTGCCAGGATTTGGTTCTGGTGAGATTGGGCATTGTGGGAGGCCTGAACAACTGCGGCTCCTGGGCGGAGAATGGCACTGATACGTGGAACAAGTCACACATTGCTGGACAGATCATTTCTGATTGTCGGTCTCTGTCCTTCTTCAATTCTTTGCAGATATCAAGATGCAGTCTGCACCCTATATGCAGACGGCTGCTGCACACCTTGCAGACCCAGCTGCAAATCTGGCTGAGGAGGAACCCAGAGGGGGAGGCCAGCGATGGCCCAAGGTGCACAGACATTGTTGGTCTTTCAATGAGATAACATACAGCATGTGCCGCAGCAGACTCTATCTCAGGAGGGAAACAGTGCAGAATTCGAGCCACATCTTTGCGGACTTGGAACCTCGTGGAGGAGGACACACAGTTCCGGTGGCCATGAATGTCCCGCAGCCATGAGCATTTATTCCACCACTTCCTTCCAGGGCTCGAGCCGGGACCTTTGCAGTATTTCTCAATCTACAGCACACAGGTGCATCTGGGAGGTCGCAGATGCTCTGTGTGCCCGGGCATCAGACTTCATTATCTTCAACCCTGACCAGGCCCACCAAGATGCTTGGGCTGCAGGGTTCTCTGCCATCACCGGGGTGCCCCAGGTCTGAGAACTAATTGACAACACGCATATCACCCTACACGCACCGAGTCATCAGAGAGGAATGGGTTAACAGGAAGGGGTTCCACATCTTTAATGTTCAGATCGTTCAGAGATGACCACCCCCTCCGTATCATGCACCTGTGTGCCCGCTGCTCAGGGAGCGTACATGACAGCTACATCCTGGGGCACTCAGTGATCACTGGTGTCTTCGAGGACCATCTCAGGATGATGGGTTGGCTCTTGGGGACAACGGGTTCTGCTGAGTCAATGCCGTGTCCAGATACCGAGCTGGAGAGCAGATATACTGAGGCCCAATCTGCCAACCAGGCTGTCATTCAGCTGTGTTATCAGACTGTTGAAAAGGCGGTTCCAATGTCTGGACCGCTCTGGTGGTACCCTGCAGTACAACCCCAGAGGGTCTCCCACTTTGTGGTGTCTGCTGTTCCCTCCACAACCTGGCACAGCAGCATGGCAACATGTTGGAGGAGAAGGAAGGACATACAGACTTGTCTGAGGAAGAGGCAGACCAGGAGGTGCTGGACGACGAGCCCGGAGAGGAGCTGGAGGAGGGGCCAGCACGTCTGAAGGTCAAGGGGACCCTCATCTTCATTAGATTCTCATATGAAAAAGCCAGGTCTGTCAGCTCAACCTCCTCCAATTTTCCTCCTTCCTCCCAATCCCCCCATTCTTCTCCTCCCCCCAGTCCTCCTTCGTCCCCCATTTCCCTCCTTCCTCCCAATCCCACCCTCCCCATCATGCCACCCATTCCTCGACCACCCTCTTCTCCCTCCTGTTTTTCTGCTTACAGCGCTCTCATACCCATCCTCTGAACGGGGTCTGCATTGGGGGGCATTTGACTTTGGACCACTGTGTCTGTGGGGTGGGGGGATCAGAGGGCAACAGGTGCGGGTAAGCTTGCTGTGAAGGATAACGTGACAGAGGCTGCACATGTATCAGGTGTAACATGTTTTAATCATGAACATTTAGCATTTCCATTCCCCCTAGCTACAGATAATGGCCACCATCCCCCCACCCTTCTCCCCAGTGCTCACTCAGTGCTCCTCAAACGTCTTGATCTTCTGTGGTCTATTGCTGCATCTAGGTGTGTCATTAAGATGCACAACAGAGGTGGAGGCAGCCTGCTTATTTCCATGTCCTGTGGCCTTTGATTCCCCTGGTGGGCGCCCTCTGAAGGGGGTGGAGCAGTAGGGCCCCGGCTGACTTACCAGTGCCACAGGTACCACCATGCCACCCTTTTCTGCCCACTGCACTTGATCTGCGCTGGTGTCAAGAGGGAGGGATTTGGATGGACTGGAGACCACCGTCATCTCCTTGATGGAAATCCCCTGGTTGGCCTCCAGCGCTTCCTCCTCCCTGACGGTGTCCATGGCTGTGGAGTCTCTGGATTGTACCGGACATCCCCTCCTGAATCTCATGGCTGTGTCCTATCATCTGCATGAGCTCAGGAAATACCTTTGCCAGAGTTTCGACATCTGACTGGGGCCCAGCTAGGTCCTGGGATCCCACTGACCTCTGACTGCCATCTCCCTTGGATGTTCCAGCTTCCACCTGATGTGCATCAGCCACTGAGTGGTGCTCCTCAAGCCTGTCCACTAATGACGCCCACTGAAGTGTGTGTCTCAGTGCAGGTGGAAGGTGGAGGTGATAGCTGTGCCGCTTTGATGGTGGTCTCCTCGGATCACCTCCAAGATGGTCTCTTGGGCCTCATCATATGGAGATCCTATGAGACAATGGACATATGCGGGATTCTCTGACCCCCCCGCCGGGTCGGAGAATCCTCAGGGGGCGGCGCGAATCCCGACCCGACGCCCCAACGCCGGCTGCCATATTCTCCGGTGCTTGTTTTCGGGCGGGGTTCATGCCACGCCGGTCGGGGCCCGTTGGGAGCACACCCCCTGGCAATTCTCTTGGCCCCGATGGGCTGAGCGGCCGTCCGTTTTTGGACAGTCCCGCTGGCGTGAATCACTCAACTCACGTACCGGTGGGACCTGGCAACGGTCATCATGGGGGTGCGGGGGCTCCCACAGTGGCCTGGCCTGCGATCGGGGCCCACCAATCTACGGGCGGGCCTGCGCCGTGGGGGCACTCTTCCTTCCGTGCCGGCCCCTGTCGGTCTCTACCATAGCCGGCGCGGAGAAGACCAGTGGTTTCGCGCATGCGCGAGATCACTCCAGACCTTTGGAGCATGCGCGAACTCGCGCAGTCCCTTCGGCGCCGGCTGGCGTGGCACCAATCCCTCAAGCTTGCACCTAGCTCCCAGAAGTGTGGAGAATTCTTCATTTTCAGGGGCTGTTGACGCCGGAGTGGTTGGTGCCGGTTTTCCAGCTGGCGTGGGGACTTGGTCCGCGGAAAGGAGAATCCCGCCCATGATCAGTGAGAGGGAAGGATCATTTTGTCAGACATGAACTACTCACTTGAGACAGGTCACCTGGGTTAAGGCGCGGTGGATCGTCACCTCTGTGGCACAGACCTCCCTGTGCGGCTGAGGTTAATCATAAAGGCCCCGCCTTCTCAACCTTGCACCTCGCCTGAGATGTGCTGATCCACAGGTTAAATCACCACCAATCAGCTCTCCCCCTTAAAAGGGGAAAGCAGTCCATGGTGATCTGGGACTATGGCGAACTTCCTTTGTTTTTACTTGAGACAGTTGATCTGAGTGAAGGGGCAGCGTATTCTGCACTCCGCGACGCAGGCCAACCTTGCTGTCGGTGACTGCACTTTCCTCAGTCAACCGCGTGATTTCCAGGGCCTGTTCCTGATGGGGGGGGAGGACTCGGATATCTGGGATTCCACCCCGCAACTTGGCTCTTTCCCACTTATTGTGGGCTATCTTCTCCTGTGGAGACAAAGAGTGGGCATTGTGAGCTACACACTTGATCTGTCCGGGGGGGGGGGGGGGGGGAGTCTATAGCAGGTGACATGTGTGGGCACCACACCTGAACATGAAAGGGTTGTGCTGGTGGGTGCAAGGGGGTTCTGAGGAACCAACCTGAAGATTGGATGTGGGGAGGATGCCAGTCTGTCGGCGATCTGTCGGCAGGGGGGATGTTACAGTCATAACTAGGATGTAGAGAAAAGATCAACTTAATATGAGGTAAGTCCATTCAAAAGTCTGATGGCAACAGGGAAGAAGCTGTTCTTGAGTCGGTTGTTACGTGACCTCAAACTTTTGTATCATTTTCCTGACGGAAGAAGGTGGAAGACTGTATATCCGGTGTACGTAGGGTCCTGAATTATGCTGGTTGCCTTTCTAAGGCAGCGGGAATTATAGACAGATTGGTAGAGGTCTTTGGTCTTCTTCCGTATTGGACAGTGGTCCTCCTTGTCATGCTGTCCGCACTGACAGCCACTTCCCAGGTGACATTGCTGACCCTGCTTCTGGTCCTCCGACCCCCTCAGGGGAACAGGATGTCCTGCCTCAGCATCAAGAAGCCTGGATAGGACGGAGATGTGCTGAGCAGATGCACATCAGTGGCTCTCCTCCGGAACATAACCAAAAAGGCACTTTGAGGTGAAGTTTACCCAAAAATGCGACAGCAACTCACACTTAATCAAGAAAGGGATGGAAGAAAGCCAGCTTGCCAGCAAATGGGAGCTCAAGCGGCCAAAGGAATAGAAGAAGCGGAGGAAAAGGGCACGAGCAACAGGTGGACGAGCCGAGGCGGACCCTTGAGGTGAGGGGGCCCCCTGTCACCCTAGAGAGAGGGAAACCGACGACCTGAGGATCAGCCTCCCCCCCACCACCACCTGGAGACGCTGGAAGGCATTCCTTATGAAGGAACTGGTCGGAATGAGAAAAGCGATAAAGGTAGATATCCAGGTGGTGGTCAAGGTGGAGGTTACAGAGGCGATGGTCTCCAGGCAAACAGTGATCGCTGGATTGAGGAAGAAGGTGGAGGCACAGGAAAAAAAGAGCCCAGGAGCTGGAAAAGGCGTTGACAGACCAGAGCGGCAGGATTGCTGCACTGGAGGCAGAAGTCAGAAGGTTGGTAGCAGCCTAGCGGAACTTGAACGGGAAAGTCAAGGACCAAGAGAATAGATCCCGACACCAGAACATTCAAATTGTGGACCTGCCAGAGGGGATTGAGGGCAGGGACGTGACAGGATACGTCGCCCAAATGCTGGGCAACCTAGACAGGTTAGACAGTTTCCCCAACCCCTCAGAGATCGATCGAGCACATAGGTCACTCCGGCAGAAACCCAACAACCGTGGGCGTTCATCGCAAAATTACATCGATACCGGGATTGCGAGTGAATCCTGAGGTGGGCGAGACAGACAAAGGTGAGTAGCTGGGAAGGACACAGGATCCGGATCTATCAAAACATTGGGGCGGACTTGGCCAAACGCAGGGCCGAATTTAACCAGGCGAAATCGGCCCTGTACAAGAATTGGGTAAGATTCGGAATGCCGCTCTCAGCCAGGCTCTGAGTCACAGTCCAGAATAAGGAACTTCTTCAACACCCAGGTGGAGGCAGAAGAGTTCTGCCAAACTGCCTGAGCATGGAGCAGGCGAGGCAGTGATGAAGGGGGAGCAGAGGATGAAAGAGAGAAATAAATCTAATGGGCTCATGATATGTTTGTGCGGAACGGTGCTGCCTCGCTTTGATCAGAAAGACCAGGTCACAGGGAAGGGCAAGAGTGAGGTCAGCAGAATGCAGGTGAAGGTGCGGCATAGGCAGAGGGAGCAGACAGACAAGGGGCATATGGCACGGGTAAGATCAGCTCCGGGTGGGGGGGTCACCACACTAGCAGGGATAGCTAGCGTAGGAAGGAAGATAGCAAGGGAGGTCCGCGGCGCACCACCCGGCAGGGAGGGAGCGTGTGGCTGGTGGAGGGGGGGAACAGGGAGGGGGAATTCTAAGGCGGAGACAAGGAGGGGGGGACACGGGGGGGGGGGGGGGAACAGTAGGGGGGAATCGAGGGGGGAAGGATGTGGTAAACCACTGTATTGTATTGTTACATGCCTGGGCTTGTCCCTGCTGGCTCCGTCTGTGGCATCTCCCCTCAGGCTCATGTATAAAGGTGGCTGGTCCAGGAGGCTTTCTGTTTAGTGTATTAAAGCCTCAGTTACATTCGCCACTCGTCGTGTGTTCATTGATGGCATATCAAAGGAACACAAAGTGAACATGAAAGATAGAAAGGGCTGACTTTGCAGATTGGCTTCAGCAGGTAAGGTGCAGGTTGAGGGAACAAGATGGCGCCGCAAGCAGCTACTTTGGAGGGTCCCGAAACAAAGGCAAACCCCGGAGCGCCGGGGCGCACCCAATGGTGTCCACACAATTGGTGGCCATGTTGGGTGCCCCCTGGAATAAGGGAAACCCCGAAGTCCAGGGGCCCGGCCCCATAGTGAGAACGGTGACCGTGGCCATTTTGGACGCCCCTCAACAAAGGGAAACCCGGAGTGCAGGGGCACATCACCAGGTAAGTATGGGTGATCCTGCAGGGAGGTGGAGACAAAATCCCACACCAGGATTAACAACTGGAATGTCAGGGGACTGAACAGCCCAGTGAAAAGATCCAGGACCTTTGCCCACTGAAGAAGTTTGAAAGCCGATATAGTCTTCCTGCAAGAGACATACCTGAGAAGGACCGACTGCGGGTAAGGAAGAGCTGGGTGGGACCGACGTATAACTCGTGTTATGGGGCGAGGGCTAGGGGGTAGCCATACTGATTAGTAAGACGACAGTGTTTACAGTGACAAGCACAGTTACAGACCAAGGGGACAGTACGTCATGGTCAGCGGTGTCCTAGATGGGGCACCGGTAGTTCTGTCAAATGTGTACGCTTCCAACTGGGACAACATAAACTTTATAAAGGTGACCATGGCAAAAATCGACACACATTAACTGGGGTACTGGGGTGGCGACTTCAACAGCGTACAGGACCCATTGATGAACCGATCAAACCGCAAAGGGGGGAAAAAGATAGGCATGGCTAAGGAACTGGGATCTTTCATGGAGCAGGTGGGGCCAGTTCCTTCACCCCGTTGAAAAGGAATTTTTGTTCTTTTCACCGATGCATAAAGTATACACCCGTATCGACTTCTTTGCAGTGGGAACTCGGTGCTTCCAGAAATAACCAGAGGGAATTCTTCGCAGTAGTCATCTCCGACTACGCTCCACGTGGAGGTGAGGTTGGAGAAGGGCCTTGCCCAACGCTCCACATGGAAGTTGGACACGGACCTTTTGGCCGACAAGGTCTTCCACCAGAAAATATCACAGGCCATAGGCGAGGACATCACCAACAACCAGAACGGGAAAGTCTCACCTTCCACGTTCTGGGAGGCACTGATGGTGGTGATTAGGGGAGAGGTTATAGCCTACAAAGCACGAAGAGACAGGGAAGAGAGGGCGGTGTGGCAGCAACTGATTGACTCCATCCTGGAAGTCAATAGAAAATACTCCGAGGCCCCGATTGTAGAGCTTTTGACGGAGAGGAAAAAGCTACAAATGGACTTTAACATGCTAACCACCTGGAAAGGAATGCACCAACTCTGTCAGACACAGGGGGCCTTTGATGAACACAGGGAGAAGGCTGGCTGCCTGTTGGCTCACTAGCTGAGAAAGCAGGCAGCCACGAGGGAGATAGCACAGGTGAAAGATAGCAAAGGTGGACTGGTAGCCGAACCAAAAAAGGTCAACTAAGCATTTGAGGGCTTCTACCGGGGACTGTACACCTCTGAGCCCCCCAACGGGGACGTGGGGATAAAACGGTTCCTTGATGGACGGGAGGGAGCTGGAAGCACCAATGGGTAGGGTCATGGAGAGTATCAACTCCATGCAAGCGGAGAAGGTGCCAAGACGCGATGGGCTTCTAGAAAGTGTGGAGGCTATTCATCAGCCTGCTCCAAGATCTATTCATAGCCAATAACGGATAGGAAGGGATGGAGTTGGAGATGTGGTGTGTCTGACCAATATTGGCCTATTGGTTTACATGGACTGTACACTGACTGAGAACATTACTGAGCATTTTATACTTACTGAGTATAAAATAAATTGTAACTTGTTTTCAGCTTATAACTCTGCATATAATTGTAATGATATAGCTGGGGTGAAGGCCTATTGGATCATAGTTAATCTTTGCTTGTTTAATAAATGTTTTTAAAGTTAAAAAAAGAAATCAAGCAAGTTTGTCAAACATGGCTTCCTCTTCATAAAACCATGCTGACAATGGTGGATTGAACATCTTTCTGTTCCCCATTAATACCGTGCCAGTATCGTCCTCGAAAGGGCCTACATTTACTTCAGCTATTCTCCTCTTCTTTATGTACTTATGGAAGCTCTTTGTATCAGTGCTTATGTTTTCTCCTAGTTTCCTTTCGTGGTGCATCTTAGCGTTATTGATTTTGTTTTAGTAGCTTTTGCTGACTCTATAGTTCTCCCAATCCTCCACCTTATCACTAGCTTTTGCAGTAGGGTACGCCCTCGTCTTTGCCTTTATGTCCTCCTTGACTTCCTTGTTTAGCCATGGAAAGTTTTACTCCCTTTTACAATTCCTCTTCCTCTCAGGAATATACTTTAATTGCAAGGTGTTTAATATCTTCCTGAACATCCGCTTTTGCTCCTCAACTGTCCTACCCTCAATTATCTGTCCCCAGTCTACTTGGGACAACTCTTTCCTCAGGCTTGTATAATTACCTCTGCCCAACAATAAAACTCTAGTTTGGTACCCTGTTTTCCCCCACTCAATCCGAATTTTAAATTCGAGCATGCTGTGATCACTCCTTCGAAGAGGACCTTAACGACAAGACTATTTATTAACCCTTCTTCGTTACATAATATTAAATCTAAAATAGCCTGCTCCCTGGTTGACTCCATAACGTATTTCTCCAGGAAATAATCCCTCATGCACTCAATGAAATCTTCCTCGAGGCTACCCTTGCCAATTTGATTAATCCAGTCAATACGCATGTTAAAATCACCCATGATTACCATTGTGCCCTTCTCACAAGCCCTCATTATTTTTTGTCATACACTATGACCTACTTTGGAAATATGACTGGGGGCCTCGAAACTACTCCTATCGAGGAGTTTTTTCCCTTGTTTTATTTCACCCATATCAATTCAACATCTTGGCCTTTAGTGTCAATATCATTTCTTAATACAGCCTTGTTGTCACCTTTAACCAATAAAACAACTCCACCTCCTGTTCAATCCTGTCTATCCTTTTGGAACATCGAGTGCCCTTGGACATTTAACTTCCGTAATCCCCACCAAATCGTACCCATTTATCTCTATTTGTGCTGTCAGATCATTGACCTTATTCCGAATACTGTGTGCATTCAGGTACAAGGTTTTTAAATATGTTGTACTCATTTGTCTTTCCCTTGCTGGATTTTATTGTGCACTATGCTTTTCACACATTCTGACCACCTTCATTAATCTCTGATAACACTCAGACTCTTCCCTAACTTTTACTCCCTCAGTAACTTATTTTTAATTTTTTAATGTTTTCTTACCCCTCCATAGCCATTAGACTGGCCCTGCCTGTTTATTCTATTAACCTCTACCTTCTCCTCACATGCTGATCTGCTGCTCTGGTTTCCATTAACCATTGTAATTCTTGTAATTTTACTCTTCCATTCCCCCCCATTTGCTAGTTTAAAGTCCTTGTGACATCCCTATTTATCCTTTCCGCTAGAACACTGGTCCCTATGGTACAGGTGACTCCTCTCCTAATACTGGTGCCAGTGCCCCATGAAATGGGACCCCTCTTTCCTGCACCACTCCTTTAGCCACATGTTTACTTCCCTAATTTTCTCATTCCTATGCCAACTTGCATGTGGCTCGGGTAGTAATCCAGAGATTATAACCCATGAGGATCTGTTCTTTAATTTTGTTCCTAGTTCCTGATAACCCCCAAACAGGTTCTCTGTCCTAGTCTTGCCTATGTTGTTCATCCCGAAGTGGACCACAACATCTAGATCCTCTCTCTCGCTATGACTGGGTGGGTGGGGTCAGGGGACACCAGAAGGACCCGCCCCACCACCAGCAGTTCCTGCAAGACACAAGACAGAATGCACGATTAGACCGCAGGCCGAGAGGGAGTGGGGGTAATGGGCCTGTGTAGAGCAGGGGTGTGTGTGGCTGGTGTGAGGATTGTGTGAGCATGGTGTGGGGGTGAGGGCGGTGTCGGGGTAAGGGTGGTGTGAAGGGGAGAGCACATGAGTTTCGGGCAACCGCAACTCAGCTGGGTTTTACTTCCTCGCCCGATGCTGATCTCCACCTCGGCGACTGCCCTTTCATCAGGCCTGCTGACCACATAGAACATAGAACATAGAACAGTACAGCACAGAACAGGCCCTTCGGCCCTCAATGTTGTGCCGAGCCATGATCACCCTACTCAAACCCACGTATCCACCCTATACCCTTAACCCAACAACCCCCCCCCCTTAACCTTACTTTTTTTTATTAGGACACTACGGGCAATTTAGCATGGCCAATCCACCTAACCCGCACATCTTTGGACTGTGGGAGGAAACCGGAGCACCCGGAGGAAACCCACGCACACACGGGGAGGATGTGCAGACTCCACACAGACAGTGATCCAGCCGGGAATCGAACCTGGGACCCTGGAGCTGTGAAGCATTTATGCTAACCACCATGCTACCCTGCTGCCACGTGCTGGGACCTCAGCTATGTCATGGTGTGGAGCTGTAGGTCCGACGGTCCCCCTCCAGTCTTTTCCTGCTCCTGGCGGTTATGGGCGGCCATCTTCGAGGAGGAGTGTTAGACAGTCCAACGCATGCAGCCCAGGGGTTGATAGTTGGTGGCTTCAGTAGCCAGGGTACCCAGCCACTGAAGCCATTGGCATGTGGTGCAGGGTGGGATTCGAACACCCTCCAGGTTTGGTGTAGGGTTACCTATGTGTGTGGGTCAGGGATTGGTGCCAGGGGCACAGTGCTGCCTACTCACTCTGGCCACCCTCAGGATATCTTGCAATTTCTTGTGGCACTGCTGGCCGGTAGGGACGATGTTGCTCCTCGTGCTAACGACCTCTGCCACCTGTACCCTGACACGGCAAACAGCGGCAGCTGGCAGCCTCCTTCCCGGGCCAGAGAACAGGGTCACACCCCTCTCCTGCATGGCATGCAGCAGCGTCTCAAGCTTGGCATCCGTGAACCTTGGTGTCACTCTCTTCGCTGCCATCTTATTGGCTGGGTTGGTGTTTGTGAGGAGTGAATTTCATATATGTGGTTGCAGCTTGTCAGCCTCCTGAATATCAATCGCGAATCTTGCGAATCTGGCACCATTTCTCATTGGATACAATTGTGTTCCACATGGCGTCGGTGCTAACCCCTCAATGGTCGCTGAATCGGTCCAGGTGCAGCGGCAGTTTGTTGTGGTAGGAGTCCGCAAATCCTGCCGTGACGTCAAAACTTAATCTCAGGAACAGAGAATTCCACCACCTTTCTTTTAGTTTTATGCTGTTTAGTAATGATGCATTTGTGTTCAAACTCTGAAATGCGATTCAAGCCACCCTCAAATTACTTGGAGAATGGTTAGAGGAAAGGATTCGGAAATCCAATATCCTGTGATCAGCGTGTTCGTAACAGTTTACTGGATATTGTGAGAGAATGATATCCGGTGCCATGCAGAGGAATTAACAAAGTTGTCAGTCTCCACTGATGCCAGGAGCAGCTGTGTGCCATCACATCACTCCAGGTGTTGCTTCTGAAAGCAATGATTCCATGTCGAACAATAGAGACCTTTGGTGCAAGTAATCTGGGTTTAGATTGCAAATTGATACAATTTGCTGATACAAATTGTGGCCTTGATGTTGCATGATAGCACAGTGGTTAGCACAGTTGCTTCACAGCTCCAGGGTCCCAGGTTCGATTCTCGGCTTGGGTCACTCTCTGTGCGGATATATTCTTCCTGTGTCTGCATGGGTTTCCTCCGGGTGCTCCGGTTTCCTTCCACAGTCCAAAGCAGATTGGGTTGATTGGCCATGCTAAATTGCCCATAGTGTCCAAAAAGGTTAGGTGGAGTTAAGAGGATAGGGTGGAAATGTGGGTTTAGGTAGGGTGCTCTTCCCAAGGGCTGGTGCAGACTCTATGGACCAAATGGCCTCCTTCTGCACTGTAAATTCTATGATTCTGTGGTGCTGACACCGTTAAGTGGTCTGAACATGTTACACTTTAGTGGTGTGTCCATGCCATACGATATGTGCACAATAGCATAACACAACTACATAACAATCCCAATGCCTTGTGATCGGAGCATCGGAGCCCCATTTTGAAACATGAATTTTCAACTTGCTCCCAGTTGTACAACAGGTTTTCTAATCAGTTGTTACAGCAACGGCTTGCTTATGATTTCCCATGATTTTCTAGCGGCCCATTCCGATCTTGCTCCGTGTTAATGTGGATTCAGGAGACAGGAGAGCCTGCCGATTGCGTGTACCCTGATGAAAGGGCGTCAACCTGCAACATCTGTTTTTCTCCACAGATGCTGCCTGACCGCCCAAGTTTTTCCAGAATTCTTTGCTTTTACTTCAGATTTCCAGCCTCCAGTATTTTGTTTTTGTTTGTGTGTGAGTTACCCACGGCATTCAGCAAAATATATACTTTACCTCATGCCTATGAATCTCCTCACAAGAACGGATGTAATATTTGTGGACCAAACGTGACAAGGTTCTGATTGCTTAACATGGCTGATAATTCATGCTAATAGCTGGCCTGTGAGGAAACATCAGTGACAGGTGCAGGTTCCACCACCGCACCATGTTGAGAGCAATTACCCGACAATGACTTTGCCTGAATGGATCAAGTTGTGACCAGAGGGCATGTTCGCCTTCCAATTAAGGATGACAGGCAAGCTCTAAAAGCTGAAGGAGCAACAGGAGGTCTTCCAGCACGGAAGGAAGTGCAGCCTATTGTTGCAGGTAAGGGAGAGAGAGTGCGTCAACACACTGAGGCGTTCTCACATCACTCTTAAAATATTTGAAACCTATGGCTGTAGCTGTGGTCAGATAGGCAGTGGTGTTTGTGGATTCAAAGTCATCGTGGAGCATTTGGCCCTCGGTCTTCTGTCTCCAGGCAGCTACTTATGTAAATACCTTAAAAAGTTACCAGCCATTTGCAGGCAGGTAGAAATTATGTCCCCAATCCAAAAAATGTCTCGGGAGCGGGATGACAGCAGCAAATTGACATTGGGGGGGGGGGGGGGGGGCAGGGTGGTGACGATGCCCGTTCACAGACTTCAGTAGAAACACGAAAGGTATTTATTAATAGGAAAAACTGTACAGAGGCCAACAGCCCCATGGCTGCCCCAGTCCCTGCAAGTCTTCCAGACGCTATCTGCCCAAGGGAGGACTCCACCCCTAGGGTGGTTCCCCACTCTCGATCACAATTGGTCCCTCAAGCCAGGTATCCCTTACTCTGCTCTGATGAGACAATGAACTCAAATAACCGCATCCCTCCCCCTTTAACTCCTTTATGCAATCTTCAACAACTAAGTTACTGAGCCCTAAATTCTAACCAAACATATTGAGTTGGACAATTATAAATCGTATCCTTGTGCTCCCAGGTTCGAAAACATTTCTTGATGGCAACACTGACTGCTGGAGCATTTCTCCACTCCTCAAGTGATCCACTTGTTTTCAAACGATCCGCCCCTCATGTCTACTTGGTACAACAGGAGTCTGGTCTCAGAGACAATAATTCCAGCGATCAAGCTCGATCCATTACCGAAGTTTCATATTAAGTACTTAATATGTTTTTTTCTTATTGTTGCACTGGTGATAGCTCATTGATAAGATCTTAATGCTTGTGTTAAACATAAACACTTTTATTGGTAGGTTTTAGCTATGTACACTTCCAAATATGGTCTTGCATTGAGCTGTTCCAAGCAGGTTTTCTGCTTACCGATTTCTGTCCTGGATCTCTGACCATTTGGACATTCTGAATTCTCCCTCACTGTACCCGAACAGGCGCCGGAGTGTGGCAACGAGAGGGTTTTTATAATAACTTCATTGCAGTGTTAATGTCAGCCTAGTTGTGATGATAATAAAGATTATTATTATTGCATACTACACTCTGTGGGCGGTGCCACATTAACCCTCGTTCTGCCAAGCACCTGACATTATAATGAATGCAGGCACATATCAGCAATAAAGTCTTACATCTGGATGGTTATTTCACAATCTTGGTGTGTCATGTGTGAAGAAATGGTCGTGGTGCTATTTCTGGTACTTCGGTCATGTGATAAAGTTTCTTCCCTTTCAACATTTCAGTTTGGCATCTTTTTCATCAACCATTTTATCATATTACTACTTGTTCTTTTCCATTCGCGTTACTCAGCATTTCAGCAATCTTGTTTGGCGCGTAATCTCATTTATTTTCTCTGTCTGAACTGCTGATTCTCACTGTCAATTTCAATGACTAATCGCTCCAGTTAATTTCTTATGGCCAAGCTTCCTTCAAGATCTTAGTCTCCTGATTCAATTCTTCACTTGTCTTGTTCTTATTTTCTAGTTAGGGTGGACAGTGAGGGTTAGGGTTAGATAGGGTGGACAGTGAGAGTCTTTTTCCTCGGATGGTGATGACCAACACGAGGGGACATAGCTTTAAATTGAGAGGTGATAGATATAGGACAGATGTCAGAGGCAGTTTCTTTACTCAGAGAGTAGTAGGGGTGTGGAACGCCCTGCCTGCAATAGTAGTAGACTCGCCAACTTTAAGGGCATTTAAGTGGTCACTGGATAGACATATGGATGAAAATGGAATAGTGTAGGTCAGATAGGCTTCAGATGGTTTCACAGGTCGGCGCAACATCGAGGGCCGAAGGGCCCGTACTGTGCTGTAGTGTTCTATGTTCTATAGTTGCCTTTTTCACGGAATTCATTTTATTCTGCATTGTCTCCTTCCTTTCTCCTTAACTGCATTTTGTAAATTTTACAACTTTGTTTTCAAGTTTGCTGTCAGTCATTTCATCTTTTTGTTTTATTGTTAATTGTTTTTGCTGATTCTTCTTTTTGCTTAATAGTTCCTGGTTTCTTTTTGAAGTCTTTAATTTCTGCATTTTTTTTCCGAGGAGAATCCATCTCACTGAATGCATTTCACAAATGGAACCTTTGTTTCAACATCTCTTAACGTCAGCTAAACCCTTTTTGGCTTCACTGTTGATCAGGTCTGTTTCCCACGAAGGACTGACCTGTTTCCATTTGTTAATTCTCTCGATGCCCTACATTGTATTTCATTCCTCTCCTTCTGGGGTCTTTCATCACACTCCTTCTGGGGTCTTTGGTGCCTCCTCTTTGAGGTCTTCTGTTGCCTTTTCCTTGAGATCTTAATTGCTTATGGACCTGCTGGTTCTCTGTGTTTTTCCTGAGCTTTTGGCACAAACCGGGATGTTCTTTTCTTCCAAACCTCCAAAATGTCTCCTTTACTGATGGAAAATTCTTGCAGCGATCTCAGCAGTTTTTTTTTTTGTTTGGCCTTTTGGAGGAGACCGTTTTCTCTCCTCTCCCCAATGTGTTGGTTTTTAGTGTCAATTTCAATGGGAGAATCAGTTTCATCTGTTCGTGGCTTTTGTTTTTAAAACTGCCATGGACCTTCTGCAGGCTCTCCTCTGATGGGGAGCCCCTAAATCTCAGCATCTTCAGTTTCCTGCGCTTCTGGACACCTCCTGCGGCATTTCTTCTTCTTCACTTATAACGCTGCTCTCTATCCTCTCTTCCATTTTTTCTGTTCAAAAACTTTGTAGCAACTCTTTGGTTTTCTTAAACCCAAGTTTTATTTTCCTTAAACTGAAAGTTACCGCTCTTGCTTCTGAAAGCTATTTTTGCCCTTTTTAAAAAAAAAAGAAGATATTTCTAAACTTTGACTGTATCAGCCAATCCACATTCGCCCTGCATCCACCCCTCAGAGTCTATCAACATATCATCATCTCAAATGGGTCTATTCACCCAAAGACAGGCATTCAGCTGAGTATTTATTTCAGCCTTCGACTAAAACAGGAGACTCACAGGTGTTGGGCCAGAGGTTATGTCATCATAATCCATCCCATCCTCATCGCCAGATGTTCTGATGCACGTTCACAAATATCATTCGAAACACAAAAGGTATTTATTAATAAGAAAAAACTGCAGAGGCCAGTAGTCCACATGGCTGCCCAAGAGCAGCCCTCTGGCTGCCTGGTCCCTACATATCTTTTACATGTCTTCTGCCCAAGAAGGGACTCCACTCCCTGGAGTGATACCCCACTCAGTCTCAAATGTCCCTGAAGCCAGGTAACCCTCTTCTGTGGGTTACCCTGAAAGGGACAATCACCACAACTCACCACAGAGGGAACATGAAATTATACAACCACCCACCTCAATTGCTGCTCGTATATCAGAGCGAATGTTTTTTCTTCATTATATTAAATAATAACCCCCTAATTGACACATTTAATTTTAGTACAGATTATTCAAAGTCTGTCGCCTGTGACCTTTCTTTTAAACGTGTAAACGCCTCACAGCGCCAGAGACCCGGGTTCGATTCTGATCTCGGGTGCCTATCAATGTGGAGTTTGCACATTCTCCCCATGTCTATGTGGGTTTCCTCCGGGTGTTCCGATTTCCTCCCACAGTACAAAAATGTGCAGATTAGGTGAATCAGCCATGATAATATTGCCCCTTAATGTCCAAAGGTTAGGTGGAGTTACAGGGATGGAGCGGGCGAGTGGGCCTGGGTAAGGTGTTCTTTCAGAGGGCCGATGCAGACTCGATGGGCCAAATGACCTCCTTCTGCACTGTAGGAATTCTATGAACTTTTCAGCCGAACCTAACCACAATTATTTCCACAAAGAAAGAAATGATTAAAAATTCCAAAACATGAGAGGGAGTACTGAATTAAATGGAAACACATCAAAGAATGTACTAAAACTGTGGAACTGCTTTAGTCACAGTCTCCTTGCTAAATCTCAGCCACTCTTGCATTTTGAGTCAATGAATGTGTTGTTCTGTTGCCTGAGGTAGTTTTTTTTTCAGTGACTTATGCACTTCCTTTACCCTCTGTGATAGAATCATAGAATTCCTACAGTGCAGAAGGCGGCCATATGGCCCATCGAGTCTGCATCAAATCTCTGAAAGAGCACCCCACCTAGGCCCACTCTCCTGCCCTATTCCCATAACCCTACATAACCTGCACACCTTTGGACACTAAGGGGCAATTTATCATGGCCAATCCACCTAACCTGCACGTCCTTGGACTGTGGGAGGAAACCGGAGCACCCGGAGGAAACCCACATAGACACGGAGAGAATGGGTAAATTTCAGACAGTCACCCATGGCTGGAATTGAACATGGGTCCCTGGAGCAGTGAGGCAGCAGTGCTAATCACGGTGCCACCGTGCCATCCACATTCCTGTTCCTGCTGCATGAAGCCAAACCCAGCAATGGCCATTCTACTCATTCTCTCCCAAACAAGACACACAACAAACATAAACGATGAAATAAGTTTGCATTCCAGTTCTAGGGTGAAATATTTCTATGAAATTGCTGAGCAGCAAGTTCAAAAAGTCTTTTTGTCTGCCACAAAATTGTGGATTTTTTTCTGAATGTTTGACCGCACCTGTATTTGTTCATCTGGTGTGCTGCATTGTTCATTGTATTACAGGAAGGGCCATAACGGGGCTGCAAAGGTGCAGTAAGGGGACACCCATCCAATGCCTGGCATCAGACACTCGAGCTACATGAAAAGCTGGATTTTCTGGACACCACAGAACATCAAAATTCTTAAGGGGGTATTGACAAGCTGAACCCTGAAGAATAGTTCACCATGGTCCAAAGATTATCAATGAATGTGGATTGGAGGAAGCTCTGAAAAGGGTAGCTGGCTAGACAGATCAGATATAACTATATCACACAGTGGTGTGGGATATGTTTGAAGTCATCAGCTAAGTGAGGCAACTGAGACTGATAACATCAGTACTTTGAAGAGGAAAGTAGAGAACTATTTGGCAACAAGATGAATTGAGTGATGTAGGCAACAAACTGTGTCTTCTATTTTTGAACTCTAAGCCAACCAGATACAACAAATTGTTAATTTATCATGCTGTAAGGGGAATTTTAATGCCCAGAAACAGATGAGTTTGGTTCATGTGGACTGTAAATATTTTAATATCTCAAACCCCCACTTCTAGTCTAAGCTAAGTTGGAGTCTGGGGGCCAAATGGAGGGGTGGGGGCCAAATGGAGGGGTGAAGGCAATCAAATTTCTCCAAGAAGGCGAGTTGGTCAGTTATATATTTTTTAATAAGGTTTAACCCTGGAGAGTAAGGTGACCAAAACATTGGGAAGCCTAGAGGCAAAAGGAAAACAAGGATGCTGCGTGGGAATAAGTGCTTTTCTACTGCTTGTGGGTCAGGAGGAGCATGAGTACTTCTCCTTGGCATCCCCAAGCTTCTCTGCACCCTCCTCCAGGATCACCAACATTCTCAGAATCGCCAACACCTTGAGAATCCAGAGGCCTCTGCAGGATCAGGACCCATTCCAGGATCAGTTTTTCCCAATCCCCACTTAAAATTTGAGCAAATCCCTGCACCTCCATGCTAAGGCTAAATCAGCACTAGGTTCTGCACCCAGTTGACAGACAGGGAAGCCGGTCAGTCGGCCAGAAAAGGAGGGAATTAGATTATCACCTGATGGGGAACCTGAATGTCAAGGTTACCCAACAGCAACCTCTCCCATCTGCGTGGAAACCTCCTCCTCTCTGTCAAGATTGAGCTCATATATCTGGGTTTATTATAAGTTACAAAGAAAATTACAGCACAGGAACAGGCTCTTTGGCACTGACCATGCTGTCCATCTGAACTAAAACCCTCTACTCTTATGATGACCATATCCCTCTATTCCCATCCTGTTCATGTATTTGTCACGACGCCCTTAAAAATCACTTGTATCTGCTTCCACCACCTCCCCTGGCAGCGAGTTCCAGGCTCCCACTACCCTCTGTGTAAAAAATCTTCCTCATACATCTCCTTTAAACCTTGCCCTTCGCACTTTAAACCTATGCCCCCAAGTAATTAACTCTTCAACCCTAGGAAAAAGCTTCTGACTATCCGCTCTGTCCACGCCCCTCATAATAGAACATAGAACATAGAACAGTACAGCACAGAACAGGCCCTTCGGCCCTCAATGTTGTGCCGAGCCATGATCACCCCACTCAAACCCACATATCCACCCTATACCCGTAACCCAACAACCCCCCCCAACCTTACTTTTTTATTAGGACACTATGGGCAATTTAGCATGGCCAATCCACCTAACCCGCACATCTTTGGACTGTGGGAGGAAACCGGAGCACCCGGAGGAAACCCACGCACACAGGGGGAGGACGTGCAGACTCCACACAGACAGTGACCCAGCCGGGAATCGAACCTGGGACCCTGGAGCTGTGAAGCATCTTATAGACTTATAATCTTATAGACTTCTATCAGGTTGCCCCTCAACCTCCATTGTTCCAGTGAAAACAAACCAAGTTGTAGCCACCTGAGTTGGCCACTTCCCCACACAAAATGGAGAAACACAAATACAGCAGGGAAAAATGGACAGTCTAACCAAACAAGCAGTTTTGCAGAGTTCCTGTGTACTCTGCCTGCAAAGAAAGCAGACAGCACTGAAACCAGTAGTTATACATATTGATTAGCGATCCCCGGGAACAATAGCTACAACAATTAGCTACATTTAAGACACTCAATAGCAAGTCAGACTCCTCGGCGCCAACGGGAGTCCGAAACAAAGGAGACAAACAAGCCAGAAAGAACCGCACAGTGATCGAGAAACAGCCCCAGTATTGGGGAATTCAAACCAAATGATTGGTATGGGATCCAATCGATTGGAAGTAAGCTCGGGGTCCGCCCAAAAGGGCGCGAAGCCCCTGGGACCTATAAAAGACAGGTCCCAAGTTCAGTTCACTCTCTTAGCCGGCCCTCCCAGCAGAACATCTTAGCAGCTCTCGAAGAACTTGACCGTAAGAAGGAGAGGCCTGGCCAACTGCTGCACCATCAAGTAAGTGTCCAGTCAACGCACGCTACGAGATAGATAGTCCTGATCCCTTAGTCCATACCAGCTGGATGCCTGCAGACTCAGGATCGAGCAAGAGGCCATTGTTCCCTGACCCAGCGGGTTCCCTTATCCAGATAAGTACTGGCCTGTTAGTGGTAGGAATAGCCTAGTCTTTTAGTATTGTATGCATGAGTAGCGATTAGCTGTGTATTAATAAATGTGTCTTGATTTGAACCTTACTAATTGGTGTATTGAGTCATTGATCTGAACTTGAACTTAAACCTCGTGGTGGTATCATAAGGATCCCTGGCGACTCTAGAACTAAGTAATAAAACAGAGCCAATCTAGAACTAAGTAATAAAACAGAGCCAATTGAGTGCAAAGCGCACTCACCAGAACGAGCAACAAAGTTTATTCAACCTCTCCACATACTTAATGTCGTCCATACCAGGCAACATCCTGGTAACTCTTTTCTGTACCCTCTCCAAAGCCTTCACATCCTTCTGGTAGTGTGGCGACCAGAATTAAACACTTTTTTTGCACAGTAAGGGCAATTTAGTATAGCCAATCCACCTAACCTGCATGTCTTTAGACTGTGGGAGGAAACCAGAGCACCGGAGGAAACCCACACAAACACGGTGAGAATGTGCAGACTCCACACAGACAGTGACCCAAACCGGGAATCGAACCTGGGGCCCTGTATCGGAACGGTGAAACAACTGTGCTAACCACAGTGCTACCGTGCTGCTCCTTGTAGTGTATTGTAATAGCCAACCATTTTGTGATACTGCCCTCTCTGCTGCACTCACAGTTGGGGAGGTGTAAATAAAGTTAGTTCAATAATCGATGTCTGCAGTTTTCATGAGTCTTACTCCATGCAACACCCATAAGAAAGATAGGAGAAATTTGGACAATAAGTGGTTTATCATGCTTTGCCTTTTCCAGGTGTTTTCCTTCAAACAAATAACCTACATGACACTAGCTTTCTTCAGTCTTATACTGTACACACCCCTGTCAGCATCAACGGGGCCGAGGTGGAGATGGTGAGCAGTTTCAAATTCCTAGGGGTGCACATCACCAAAAATCTGTCCTGGTCCACTCACGTCGACGCTATCACCAAGAAAGCACAACAGCGCCTATATTTCCTCAGGAAACTAAGGAAATTCGGCATGTCCACATTAACCCTTACCAACTTTTACAGATGCACTATAGAAAGCATTCTGTTGGGCTGCATCACAGCCTGGTATGGCAACTGCTCGGCCCAGGACCGCAAGGAACTTCAGAGAGTCGTGAATACCACCCAGTCCATCTCACAAACCTGCCTCCCATCCATGGACTCCATCTACATCTCCCGCTGCCGGGGGAAAGTGGGCAGCATAATCAAGGATCCCTCCCACCCGGCTTACTCACTTTTCCAACTTCTTCCATTGGGCAGGAGATTCAGAAGTCTGAGAACACGCACGAACAGACTCAAAAACAGCTTCTTCCCCACTGTCACCAGACTCCTAAATGACCCTCTTATTGACTGACCTCATTAACACTACACCCTGTATGCTTCAACCGATGCCAATGCTTATGTAGTTACATTGTATATCTTGTGTTGCCTTATTATGTATTTTCTTGTGTTTTCTTGAATTTTGTTTAATTCCCTTTTCTTCCATGTACTGAATGATCTGTTGAGTTGTTTGCAGAAAAATACTTTTCACTGTACCTCGGTACACGTGACAATAAACAAATCCAATCCAATCCAATCTTCACTATATATAAATGAACCTATGCTCATCACATTAGCTCCAATCATTTCACTTCATCACCTCAATATTCTTCCCCATAACCTTCTGACCAGCACTAATCTCTCTCGATTTCATGTTTGGCATATCATGGCTCATCTTTACTTTGCCTTGTTTCCCCTTACTATGCCATTGGCATTAGGCTTAAACAAACTAAACTTTGTCTGGGGAGCATGGCTAAATGCTAATTCATAAGGTGACTGACTTAATACAGACTGTTGGGCAGTTCCATAAAATAACAGAAAATGGTCCACTGTTGAAGAGAAACATGGAAATTACTGCCTAGCTTGTCATCCAGCAAATGAAAAGACTTCTTCACAGTCTCCACACTTCTTTCTGCAGTGCCATTCAAACCTGGATGAGACGGTAGTATCAACATGTGTTGACTGCATTCTAACTCAGGAATATTTCAAACTCTTCTGATGTAGACTGTTCACCATTATCTGCCATCATTTTTCATTCTGAGACACACTTCATGGGCTGGATTCTCCCAAAATGGGACTATGTCCCCACGCCAGGGTAAAAACACTGGTGTTTAACTACGGATTTTCCGATTAAAAAAGATAAGCCAATTCACTCACCTGCAGGGGTCAGCAGGGACCCAGAGGGATTTGCACAGCTTTAGCTGCTGATACGGACTTCCGGTTTTGAGTCCGCGCATGAGCACGCCGAACACGATGGCGGACTCGGACCGCGGAGGCAGCTGAAAAATGTAGACCCCCCCCCCCCCCCCCGGATCGGCCACGTACCCAAAGATCCGACCAGCCCGATCTGTCCCCTGGCCGCCCGTAAGGCTCCCCCTGGTGTCCAATCCCCCCACCCCCCACCAAGGCAGCCGGCTTGAGTCCGCAGATGTCATGTGAACTTCCTGAACGGCGATAGGTGGTTAGAACCACGCTGTCGGGAACTCAGCCAGTCAGGAGCGGAGGATCACTGGGCGGGCCTCTGGCACTGGCCCCATAGCCACGTGGAGTACTCCCAGCGCTCACTCCGAAAATGGCTCGAGAATGGCCAGGTCCGTGGCCGTGCATGGCGACAACCTGCAATGGTCGCACCACACAACATGGCGCTGGCCGTGTGCAAACCCGACCCACCATCTGCGACCCTGAATCCCACCCCTGGGCACCCAGTGGCCACCCCCCACCAGTCCCCCCAGCACTCACGGAAGTCCCTCGGCCAATGGCACGGATCCCGGCCAAGTGCGGCAGCGCTGGAGACAGTCTGCAGCTGCCACGCTGGGTTCCCGCATGGCTGAGACAACACGTGTCCCATGCCGTAGGGAGTACAGCCCATCGAGGACAGAGCATCATGGGAGGGCCGATGATGCGCTAACACCATTGCAGCGGCGCATGTGCGTGACACGTTGATGTCATTTCCAAGGGGGCAGAGCATTGCTGGCCGGCGTCAAACCGGCGCAGGCCCCGATTTGGGCATCGGAGTCGATTCTCCAGCCCAATAACTCTTCAACACCATGAGAAACAATCTTGATCTCCACTCAGTTCATTCCTACATTTGAAATGCACCTGCATTTTCCCATCATCACACTCATTAGCCCAGTCATTCATGGCACAACTGAGCACTTCAAAATGATCACCCCTTTGAACATTGTTAGAATAATGACTATTAAAGTCCATATTCACAGTTTACTTATAAATATAAATGGACCCATTTGCTTTTTGAATGATCACGATGGGTGCAGCCCATTCACTGCTCCTTATTTTCTTAACTGCTCTTGTTCTTTCTAATCTATTTGTTACTTCTAACTGTTCATAAGACACGCCTTGCAAAATGTCAGCGGTACATTGTCTTTTATCTTGACATTGACCTTGTGATGCCTGATTTTATCATTTGGTCCTCCTTGCTCAAAGTTCACTTTCTGCTCTCCTAGCGTTTCCCCAGTGGCAAACATACTCTTCCTGATCCCGACTGTAAATAACACGGCCCAGTTTAACCTTATCTTCTTCAGCCAATTTCCTTCCATTAGGGAGGCTTTGTTCCCTCCTCCTGCTATAATGGCAAGTAATAGGATGTATCGTCATATTCCAGCCTAACACTAACATTCATCACACACTGGAATATTGTTATTGCAATAACCCACAGTTTCATTCCAGTTTTTGATAAGGGAATGTGACTTGGGGACTTCTTGTACTCCCGGAGATAACAGACATAACTGCAGCTGTACCAGCAATGAAAGTAAGTTGCAAATCTTTGACTTTCTTTTAGACTGTGGGCACTAGAAATTTATCTTCAGCCATCTTTCTCTCATTTTCCATGAGCTGTTTCTTTTGTTCCCTGTCTGAGTACAACTCTCCATCTTCCTATACAATAACATCAACTTCAATTTCCATACCTTTCGTGAGCGTATTGGAGGATTTCCAGACTCTGGAACTAACCTTAGATCTACCCCGACCTCAAACATCAATACTGTTTCCCCTACTCCTGAATGTCACCTGGATACGACCAAACTTCCCCACAGGTAGAGGACAGAAAATAGGGGCATTTTAAGGGTTGGTTGCTGCCGTGGCAATGATAATATCGAAATTTCTGCTTCTGTGTTGTTTACTCTGGCCTGGATATTGCTGAAATCGGGTGGACCTTCCCTGCTTGCTCAGCATAAGAACTCCCTTGCTATCTCTTTCTGCCAATTCTAATGCTGGAGCCTCATCGCCAGCCTCCTTCCATGACAGCTTATTGCGTTTGCTCAAATGTTTGGCCTGGATTTTATTCCCTCCTGCACCCCAAAATGAAAGTCAAAAAGAAAGGGAAACTAAAAAAAAAGAAAGCTTGCCAGTAGCCCAGAATCCACCGGTAGAGATTTCTGGTGCGGCACGCCATCGGGATTCTCCATTTCACCAGCTGGTCAATGGGGTTTCCCATTGTGGGGCAGCCCTGCGCCGACAGGAAACCCCTGGGCTGCCAGCAAAATGGAGAATCCCGATGGCAGAGAATTTAGCCCAGGATCTTTGACTAAGACAAATCAATCAAAGTCATGAGGCTGGATTCTCCAATTCTGAAGATATGTCCCCATGCCGGCGTGAGAATGGTGGTGTTGTATGACGGAGAAAATAGCGTAAAACGGCCACTGATCCTCCGTTTGGCCGGAGGCTAGCATGCCAGCAGTGTAGAGCACCCAGCCATAGCTGCCAATACGGCCCGGAGAATTGCCAGGTACATGGGGGCGCATGTGCACAGCGCGGCAGCCTGCAGCATGATCCCGGCTGCTCGCGGACCCGGATCGTGAAATAGTTCCCCCTTCAGCTGGCTCACGCACCCCGGACCACCTCCCCCAGAGTTCCCCCAGCCCTTGATAAAGTAACCCCCAGCCTGTGAATCGGCCCTCCCGCGACTGTGTCGGCGCTGGACTGAGTCCGCAGCCGCCACACCGAGTTCCCAACGGATGAGACCACACGTGACCGACGCCATCGGGAACTTTGCCGATTGGGGGCGGAGCATCAGAGCGTTCGATACGCTGCCTTGGAGGGGGCAGACCATCGCGAAAGCGTGCCGCCCCCGATTTCATCGGTAACTTTGATTCTCCGGCTGATGACCGAACGCGATTTTGGCGCCGTCCATGGTTATAATCGTTGGTCAAGGTCCAAGTTCTGGTTTGACACAATCAAGGATGTTGAGAGACCAAAGTCAAACAAATGTAAATGTAAAATGATACCCACATAGAAGGAACAAGAAGCTTAATAGGTTAATTAAAAATACGCAGGAAGGAAGGAGAAGGAAATTGTTCTTTTCATTCTTTCTTGTCAAATGATGATATTTTTGGGGAAAGACACAGGGGGTGAGATTTTCTGGTCCTCCCACCTGCAGATCACCTGGTCCCACTGAAGGTGCTCCCCTGTGGTGCGTCCCAGTGGGAAAGGTGAGGCGCGCAATACACCATAGACATCGGCGGCACGAGAAGATCCCAACACCTAATCTGCAAATCTTTGGACTGTGGGAGGAAATGAAAGCTCACCAGCTGATTCGACAGCTACGTGTTCGCCAGCCCCCCGCCAACATGGTTGAGCAACTCTTAAGCTGCACTTGCTCAGCCAACCCCAGCCAGCTCGCAACAATGTCACCCAGGAGACCGGCGCCAAGATTTGGGGATGCAGTCGCGGGAGAACAGATCCGCGGGCAGGGGGTTCCTTTATCAAGGGCTGGGGTTTCGCAACTTTACCCATACAGATTCCACATCATCGGGGTTAACATTCTTCCTCACCATTCTGTTAATTTCTTCTTTAACCAGTATTGCCACCCCACTGCCTTTTCCTTTCTGTCTGTCCTTCCTAAATGCTGAATACCCTTGGACGTTCAATTTCCATCGGTGGTCACCTGGCAGCCATGTCTTTGTAATCCCGATTATATCATATCCCTTTACATATATTTGCACAATTAATTCAGACACTTTATTTTGAATGCTCCGCGTGTTATGGCACAAAGCCGTAAGGCTTGTCTTTTTAACATTATTTGTTCTGCTCTCATTTATTTCACTGTGGCCTTGTTGGATTTGGGCCCTTCAGTTCTCTGCCTATCACTTTTCTTATTCCCCTTTCTGTCTTTAAAAAAAATAAATTTAGAGTATCCAATTATTTTTTTTCAAATTAAGGGGCAATTTAGCATGGCCAATCCAGCTAACCAGCACATCTTTGGGTTGTGGGGGCGAAACCCACGCAGTCACGGGGAGAATGTACAAACTCCACGCGGACAGTGACCCAGAGCCGAGATTCAAACCCGGGTCCTCAGCACCGTATTCCCAGTGCTAACCACTGCGCTACCATGCTGCCCTCCCCTGTCTACCTTTTGTTCTTGTCCATGTTTCCATCTCCTCTGACTCCTGGCATAGGTTGCCAACCCGCTGCTATTTCAGTTCCAGTCCTCCCCTCTAGCAAATATGTCACGGCTGCACGGTGGCACAGTGGTTAGCACTGCTGCCTCACAGCGTCAGTGACCTGGGTTCAATTCTGGCCTTGGGTAACTGTGTGGAATTTGCACATTCTCCCGTGTCTATTCTATTCGATAAAATTCCCTCTAGGACATCATTGCCGGTCCTGCTCAGGTATAACCTACCCAGTTTGTACTGGTCATCAGGAGATGGGACATCATGAAGGGGCATCAGTGGAGAGGACATTCGGAGAGGGGACAGCAGCAGAGAGGACATTCGGAGAGGGTTCAGGGACAGCAGCAGAGAGGACATTCGGAGAGGGGACAGCAGCTGAGAGGACAGTGACAGAGCAGGGACAGCAGCAGGGGGTGCAGCTCACAGGAGGCCCACAAACAGGCTCTACAGCAAGAGGCTGAGTCTCTTAGACACCAATGTCTGGGTCACTGATTAATCAGACAGCAGGTCTTCTAATAGAAGTCTGCAGATATCTGTTATCACCTGCAGACTCCAGGAATTATGTTCAATGTTGTGGCTCTGGCTTCTCACAGGTGCTGGGCCCCATTGACCACACTCACATGGCAATTCGGAAACCCCACAAAACTTATGTGCATTTTAATCTTCCTCTCCATTCATGTGCAACTGATGTGCAGCAACAAAGTATGTTTCAGCAAGTCTGTGCAAGAGTTTCAGGAATCTGACAAAATTCTTTCAACCTGCAGCAGCTTAAGCTACCTATTTATTTAGACTGGAAGCAGACTGAAGCAATCTTTGCTTAGAAGACAAAGAATACCCATCAGAAACACAGCAATGAATCCAACAGCATGATTGTGAATGTCATACCACCACAAGGCTGAACACACCATTATCAGGCTGAGGATGCACTTCAGGTGCGGAGACAGAAACTGATGAACACCATTGTGACATTATGGGAAATGTTCAGAATACAAAGGGTTAATGTCATACCATAATTAACACTAAATGGAGCTGGATATAGAACAATATAAAGCATTACTCACAGACTTCTGGGAGAGATATGAAGGAGAACTAGAGAGAATAGTGATAGAGAGGACAGTACAGTTACAGAGAGTCCCATTTCATTTTAACTGTCTTTTACCATTTCTTCCTTTCTTAATATATATTTAATATCCCCCCCCCCCCAATCTTATTCACCTTTCCTTCACCTTTCTCCTCTTTGCTTCCCCCTTTCCCTCCCCCCATCTACAGTTCATCCTCTGATGTTAGTCTCCCTGTTGTTTGACCTTTCACACCTTTTGTCCTCTCTGGGGACTGCCATTAGCACTCTTTCCCGTTGGTTTCTGTGGCCATTAGCACTCGGTTTCCCTGGGTTTCTGTGACTATGACTCATCTTTCATTCTCACCCCACAGTATAAATATTTCCCACTTTTTCTGTCTGTTAGCTTTGACAATGACATCGGACACAAAACGTTAGCTCTTTTCTCTCCCTACAGATGCTGCCAGACCTGCTTAAGATTTTCCAGCATTTTCTCTTTCGTTTCAGTTTCCAGCTTCCGCAGTAATTTGTTTTTATAGATAGAGTGTAGAGACTAGTATGATTTGAGTTTAGATAGTAGATAACTAGAATATTGTTTACTATAGGAGTAAGTGGTCGAGCTTAAGTAAGTAGTGTAAATAAATGTTAGCTTTGTTAATTAACTTAGCTTCTGAGGTCTTTGTGAACACTGCAACATCCATCCTGAGAACAAGAATCACAAAAAACACCACATGGTACAAGCATGTGATCCTAAAAGTAAGCAGTGAGTGTAGCAAGTTAGCATAGCTTCTAGAAAGAAAATAAGATCAATGAAGCCGCTACACAGATTTCGAAGACAGCACCAAGTTACTGTTGGTAAGAAGGATGGTCTGAAAAAACCAGAACACTTCAGGATAACCGATAACCTAAGTCTAAACTGGAAAAGTTTCAAACAGCAATTTGAAGTTTTTTTATCTGCCTCAGGGTTAGAATCAGCTCCTGATCATAGAAAAAGCGCGCTGCTCCTCAATTTGGCTAGACCGCAAGCATTAGAATTGTTTAATTCATTTGAATTCACGACAGTGAGGATAAAAAGAAATTTGAACGGGTAGTGGAGAAATTTGATGTGCATTGCAAAGCGCAAGTCAATTAAACATAAGAAAGATACATGTTCAGAAAAAGGCTGCAGCTTAAAGGAGAATCGGTAGATTCATTTATTACTGATTTAAGGCTGGGATGCGCAGTCCTATAAATTTTACTCTGTTATGGATTCAATGCTGCAGGATTAAATGGAATTTAACATTTTGGTAAAAATGATGAGCGATTGCAAGAAAGATTATTAAGAAGATCAATTTTGTCGCTAGAAGAAGCCATAAATCTGCACAAAACCAGTGAGCAATCCACTAATGAATATGCAGAGTTTTTTCATAGAATTTATAGTGCAGAAGGAGGCCATTTGGCCCATCGAGTCTGCACCGACCCTTGGAAAGAGCACCCTACTGAAGCCCACTCCTCCACCCTCTCCCCATAACCCTACCTAACCTTTTTGGATACGAAGGGCAATTTAGCATGGCCAATTCACCTAACCTGCACATCTTTGGACTGTGGGAGGAAACCGGAGCACCCGGAGGAAACCCACACAGACCCATGGGAAAAACGTACAGACTCCGCACAAGTGGTGACCCAAGCCACAAATCAAACCTGGGATCCTGGAGCAGTAAAGCAACAATGCTTAACCATTGTGCAACCGTGTCATTCAGGGCTAAGGAAAGAGGCTTGAAATTGGGAAACGCCATTAACGCTGTGGCACAGTTGAGAAAACAGCGCACCACTAATGGTGGCCATTTTGAAAGTGATGTCACAAACATGATGGCGTGTGCACGCTGTGGAATCGCCCACTATAGAAAAAATTTTCCTGCGAAAGGAAAAAGATGCTCGCGATACAACAAGTTCAATCATTTTGCCTCTCAATGCCATTTTACTTCAGCGACGCTGGCAAATAACTCTAAAAAAAATCATACTACACAAATAAAAGTATACAAAGTGCAGGACATGAAGAAAAAATGTTTACTTCACATAATGATTCCTCGAACTTTACTCTATAGGATGACTTCATGGTCGAAGAGATAACCAGAGTTAATGGACACTGATAAACAAATTTTGAAAATCTCCAATTTAATTAAAGATTGGACTGTAACATTAAATATTAATGGGTCTGATGTTCCATTCAAGCTGGATATGAGTTCACATGCAAATTTAATCAGGAAGCAGATCTGAAACAAGTGCACGAAATTCCAATAATAAGAAAATCCAACTGTAGGTTAACAGACTACAATGGGAACGTCACACTGACAAAAGGTTCCTGCTGCCTCACGGTGCAGAATGGTGACATCTGCATGCCAATAGATTTTGAAATTGTGGATGATATGAAGACATCATTGATTGGTGCAGATGCATGCGTTAAACTAAATTTGGTACAGGGAAGACACACAGCCAGAAATTTAAATGGATCATTCAATAATCGAATTGAAGACATTTTGAGCAATGTCCATTTAGTGGAATGTCCCATTCATGTATAGTATTACACTTGAAAGTGATGCAAAGCCAGTGATACAAGCGCCCAGAAGAGTGCCAGCGCCATTAAGAGGCTGACTCAAGGATGAGTTAAATAGAATGCAACAATGCAATGTTATACGAAAGGTGACTGAGCCGACAGGCTGGGTAAACTCTGTGGTGTGTGTGCGTAAACCAAATGAGGACTTAAGAGTATGTATCAATCCAAAAGATCTAAACAATAACATAGGACGGGAACACTAACCCATACCTAAAAGAGAAAAGATAACAGCAGAAATGGTGCATGCCAAGTATTTCACAAAATTGGATGCTTCCAAGGGATTCTGGCAACTATGTCTGAATAGCAGAAGCAGAAAATTTTGCACCTTTAACACTCCCTTTGGCCGATATTGTTTTAACTGATTACCTTTCGGCGTAATATTAGCTTCTGAGATCTTCCACCATCCGATGGAAACTATCATTGAAGGAATACCAGGTGTTTGTGTGTATGTAGATGATGTGATAATATGGTCCAACATTGTGGAAGAACACTGTGAAAGGCTTCTGAAAATCCTAACAAGATTTAAAGTTTGGTTTAAAGTTGAACAGAGAAAAGTGCCAATTTGGCATCCAGAAACTAGAATTTCTTGGAGATGTCATATCAAATGAAGATTCATGCCATTGATCAGATGCCAGTACCGATGGATAAGAAGGCAAATCCATGGATGCCAGGTGTAGTCAATTTTATGGGCAAGTTTATTCCCAATCTGTCCAGCAGAACAGCATCTTTAAGAAACCTGATCAAAAAGAAGGTTGACTTTCTGTGGACACCTCAGCATGCAGCTGAGTGGCAAGACATGAAACCAGCAGTAACCACAGCTTCGGTGCTCACATTTTATGATTCCACAAAGGAAACATAAATATCAGCGGATGCCAGTCAGAATGGCATTGGTGCAGTTTTGTTACAAACAGCAGAAGATGATCAGTGGAAGCTAGTTGTGTATGCATCTCGTGCTATGACTCAGACAGAGCAGAGATATGCACAAACCCATGGTCAAAGGTTGGAATGGACCTGTTCTATTTCAGAGGGAGTGATTATTTAATCATCATTGATTGCTATTCCAATTATCCAGAAGTCATAACGTTGTCAGATTCGACTGGTTACTCAGGGGTAGGAGCTCAACACGGAATTCCATTAAAAGTCGTGACGGATAATGGATCCTGTTTCAGTAGTTGGGAATGGTTGGCGTTTGCAGAAGCATCCAACTTCCAACATGTTACCTCAAGTCCATTATATCCTCAATCTAATGGGAAATCTAAAAGGAGTCGGAATAGTGAAACAACTGTTCAAAAAGGCATTTGATGATAAAAGGATTTGTTGCTGGCACTGTTAAGCTACAGAGCTACTCCTTTGTTGTCAGAATTGTCGCCTGCCCAGATGCTCTTCGGAAGGAAGATTCATACAACATTGGGGCAGCACGGTAGCATGGTGGTTAGCATAAATGCTTCACAGCTCCAGGGTCCCGGGTTCGATTCCCGGTTGGGTCACTGTCTGTGTGGAGTCTGCACGTCCTCCCCCTGTGTGCGTGGGTTTCCTCCGGGTGCTCCGGTTTCCTCCCACAGTCCAAAGATGTGCGGGTTAGGTGGATTGGCCATGCTAAATTGCCCGTAGTGTCCTAATAATAGTAAGGTTAAGGGGGGGGGGTTGTTGGGTTACGGGTATAGGGTGGATACGTGGGTTTGAGTAGGGTGATCATGGCTCGGCACAACATTGAGGGCCGAAGGGCCTGTTCTGTGCTGTACTGTTCTATGTTCTATTGTCTGCTGTAACAATTCCAAACATGAATGAGCAGTTAACTCATGAAAGAATGAAGCAACAGCAATGCAAGCAAAAAGCAAACTGTGACAGGCATGCAAAACAATTACTGCCAATCAAACAAGAAGATGTCGTCAGGAGACAAAATTCAACTGGTGGTTGGTCAGATGTTGCAAAGGTGTAAAATGAGGTTGCACCACGATCGTATGTGGTACAAACTGCGACTGGACTGATGTTTCATGGAAACAGACGAGCATTATTGAAAGTAAAGAATTCGCTGCATTTTCCAGAGCCAACGGTCAGGAGTCTTCCGTAATCGGCGGGGCGGGCAACTCTGGCGGGAAGGAATGGCGTGAACCACTCCGGCGTCGGGTCGCCCAAAGGTGCGGAATCCTTCGCACCTTCAGGGGCTAGGCCCGCCCTGGAGTGGTTTGCGCCCCAACGGCCGGCGGGAAAGGGACTTGGCACCATGCCAACCGGCGGCGAAGGGCCTCCACTAGTTGGCGCATGCATGGGAGCGCGAGCGCGTGCTGGTGTCATCCCCGTGCATGCACAGAGGGCTTTGTTTCAGCACCGGCAATGGCGGACTACTACAGCCTCCGGTGCGGAACAATAGAGTGCCCCCACGGCACAGGCCCGCCTGCGGATCTGTGGGCCCCGATCGCGGGCCAGGCCACCATGGGGGCACCTCCCGGGGTCAGATCCCCCGCGCCCCCCCAAGAACCCCGGAGGCCGCCTGTGCCGCCAGGTCCCGCCAGTAAGGACCTACTCCAATTCACGCCGGCGGGACTGGCAAAACACGGGTGGGACTTCGGCCCATCACAGGCCGGAGAATTTGGGCAACCCCGGAGCCCATTGAGTCGCGCAGGACCCTGCCATTCTCCGAGGTGGCAGCGCGACTCACGGCGGGCCAATTTTTGGGGGGCGGGAGAATTTGGAAGGCGGCGGGGCGGGATTCACGCCGACCCCGGGCGATTCAATCCCACCCCATTATAACAAACACACACACCATGGCCGGGATTCTCCCTTCTAGGGACTACGTCCCCACACTGGCGGGAGAACCGGGGCCAACCACTCCAGTGTCAACAGCCCCCTTCGGGGCTAGGTGAATGCTGGAGGGGTTGGCGCCGCTCCAGCCGGAGCCGAAGGGACGGCGCGAGTTTGAGCATGCACTGAAGGGCCGGCGTGATCTCGCGCACGTGCGGAACTGCTGGCGTGGTTCCGCTCATGCGCAGACCTGCCAGCATATTTTGGCACATACGCGGGGGATCCTCGTCTCCACGCAGGCCCTGGCGGAGCCCTACAGGGGCCCGCCCGGAAGGAAGAAATGCACCCACTGAACAGGCCCACCCGCAGATCAGTGGGCCCCGATCACGGGCCAGGCCACCTTGGGGCCTCCCCCGGGGTCGGATTCCCCTGTGACCCCGAAGACCGGCCCTGCCAGGTTCCGCCGGTACGTGAGTTGAGTGATTCACGGTGGCGGGACTGGCCAAAAACGGATGGCCGCTCGGCCCATTGGGGCCCAGAGAATTGTCGAGGGGGCCGCTGCCAACGGCCCCCAACCAGTGTCGCGTGAATCCCGCCCCCGCTGCCAGAGAATACGGCATCCAACGTGAATCCCGCCCCTGCTGCCAGAGAATACGGCCGGGGGTCGGAGAATCCCGCCCCATGTTTTACAACATTGACTTACCAGTAGCATTGTTATCAACTACACAGACAAACAGACACGAGACAATTTCAATGACACTGCAAGTGCATTATGAAGGTCAAAAAGGACAGAAACCCACCAAATCGACGAAATTTGAAAAGCACTGAGGATTGTAACTCTGTAATTCCAATTATGATATGTAGCGTTACATTTAAGCACGAATTGTGTCAAAGCATTCTCGACAATGTATGTGAAAAAAATGTTAGAAAGAATTGCAAACATTTTTATCAAAGAAAGGGGGATATGACATTATGGGAAATGTTCAGAATACAAAGGGTTACTGTCATATCATAATTAACCACTGGATGGAGCTAGATACAGAATTATATAAAGCACTGACTCACAGACTTCTGGGAGAGAGCTGGAGGAGAGCTAGAGAGAGCAGTGCTAGAGAGGACTGTACTGTTATAGAGTGTAGAATCTAGTGTTAGTTGAGTGTAGATTGCAGATTACTAGACTATTGTTTACTATAGGAGTAAGTGGTCGAGCTTAATTAAGTAGTGTAAATAAATGTTAGCTTTGTTAATGAACTTAGCTTCTGTGATCTTTGTGAACACTGCAACATCCATCCTGAGAATAAGAATCAAAAAGAACACCACAGCCATGGTACTCACCAGCCAGGGTTCCCAGAATGTTTGCACAACATTGCCCAATGGTGAGTCCTGGACCAGCAAATAAAACAGAGTAGTGTTGCACGTTTTACTTGAGTGTATTACGCGTTTATTGGAGTGTATTAACACGCCTCCGTTTAAAGGCCGTGTGCTTAACACTACTACAGCTCTGTGTATGTAATTTCAGCTCGGAGTCGCCAGGTGCCGTATTTAGACACCTCACAAGTATTTCAAGGTCAGGTTCAAAGTAATAAAACTATACACCGATTAGTAAGTTCAAACGATTGATATTTATTATACAAATATAATAAATACGCATGCATACGCTAAAGACTAATACTTATTTCTACTATTAAACGACTAAATACTTATCTAAGTAGGAACCAGCAAGGTCAGGGGACAAGGCCTTTGTTCCTTTCCGGACTGCACCTTCTGTTCTCTAATAGTCGGCTAGAGTATAGGTAATGCCGGGGTCACGTAGCGAGCGTCGTTTGGCACTTACTGAACGATGGCTGGTGCTCAACGGCCGGTGATGAAAGACAGGTTCTGGAGGCTGGAGTCGGAGTCAGAAGCGGAGCCGGAGCCAAAACAGCAGTCCAAGCCGGAGCACAAAAAACAGACAGAACCATCTACCTTTATAGGTCCCCCAATGTCCGTGCCTCTTCGGGGCGGGCCTCTACCTGCCATGTATCGATTGGGTCATTTCCCAATCGATATCTTACAAATCCCCCAATCTGAGGGTCTCTTCTCGATGGGTGGGGCGGTCTCTAGGATCTTTTGTGATGGATACTTCTGGTGCCGTTTCGTCTGGGCGTCCACTCAAAGTATCCATTCAAACCCAAATGTTGCTATTGTGTGGGCCTAGATCTGGATCACCTCATTACTATGCAAATCGTTGTTGCCATTTACACCTTAAGCTGAGATCCTGCACCTGGCCATAAACTGGTTTCGATACGTGCAGAATGCTAATTAGCCTTTTGCAAACTGCTTGTCCTGGCTAAAACTGTTTTCTCCCTACAGCCTTAGCAGTTCTCCATTTTGTTAGCCCAGTGTCCATCTTAGGTGGCTACAGTAGACAACTCAGAACCTACTCAGACAATTTGGAGGGGGAGCGGAGGAGATTGAAGATTAAGCTCAAAGAACAATACAGCACAGGACCAGGCCCTTCGGCCCTCAGAGCCTGCACCAGTCATGATACCACCCTTGGCCAAAACGCTCAACACTTCCTTGTGCCGTATCCCTCTATACCCATCCTGTCCATGTGTTTGACGAGATGCCTTTTGGACGCGGTTAATGTATCTGCTTCCATAACCTCCCCTGACAACGCGTTCCAGACACTCACCACCCTCTGTGTAAAAAGCCTGCCTCGCACATCTCCTCTAAACTTTGTCCCACGGACCTTAAACCTATGCCCCCTGGTGACTGACCCCTCCACCCTGAGAAAGAGTGCCTGCCAATCCACTCTATCTATGCCCCTGATAATCTTGTAGACCTCTATCAGGTCACTCCTCAAACTCCATCATTCTAATGAAAACAGTCCAAGTCTATTCAGCCTCTTCACATAGCTAACACCCTCCAGACCAGACAACATCCTGGTAAACCTCCTCTGCATCCCCTCCAAAGCCTCCACATCTTTCAGGTAGTGTGGCGGCAAGAATTGTGTGCAATATTCCAAGTGCGGCCTTACCAACATTCTGTACAACCGTAGCATGACTTGAAGGGCCGCGCAGCCCTAGAAGGGCAAGGCTCAGGTATTGTGAATGTATTTAATGTGACTGACAAGCAAGCAGCTCGGTGCTTTCCAGGTGTGAGTGGATTCATGAAATTGGCGTATTTGATAGTCTGTATTGTTGGCCATTGAAGAAGACATTAACTCAATGGCTTGTCGGGAATAGTGCGTAGTTAATTATTGCCCCACTTGACCCAGAGTCGCAGCACAGGTGATACCAGATGTTATTTTAAAATACCTAAGGTCCTTGGTTGAGCCCAATAAACTGTAGTCATCGGGTTTGTACATTTAACACAGGTAAACTTTTACTATGTACAGTATTATCATTAAACTGACAGAAAATGTAACTGACTATCTAATACCCCTTTCCCAACACCCCATTTCTAACTCCTCCACTCTCTATACACACACACACACACACACACACTGACGACAACACAGAGAGGAAAGGGTGGCTGAGGTAAAGGAAATATTAATAAAATAAAAGGGCTTGTTTTTCAATTAAGGGGCAATTTAGTGTGGCCAATCCACCTATTCTACACATCATTTGGTTGTGGGGGTGAGACCCATACAGAAGGGAAGAATGTACAAACTCCACACGGACAGTGACCCGGAGCCGGGATCGAACGCTGGTCCTCGGCTGCAGTGAGGCTGCAGTGCCAACCATTATGCCACTGTATCACCCGGAGGATAAAGGATTTTTGATGCTTTGGATGACTTCCAATTAGTGTCTTTTTGAAGTTCAAGTTTTTGTTTCAGTACTTCTTCCTTCGAGGCTTGAGATGGTTTTCTCTGGCAAGGTTAGCGACTTTCTTTGTTGATGCAGGATCATTTCAAGTTTACAGCAAAGGTATGCCAGACACTCATTGGTTTTAGAGCAATAAAGCAGTTTGTTCACTTCAGCAAGAAAGAGAAAGAAGCGCTTCCATGGTATAAACACTTCTGCCAAGTTCTCTCAGAAAGCATCACGCAGGATCCAATCACAGACTGTTGTCAGGCAGAACACGGTCCCTGGCCAACCCAATGTTAGCCATTTGAACAAACTTCCTCCAAAACTGGTTTCTAAGATCCACGAGGCACCAAAGTGTCTGGCCTCTCCTCTCCAAACATAAAACCTGCGGACACAATGTCTTGAAAAACAGGCTGCTTGAGCTTGAGTCCTCTGTTTAAAGGCACATTCCAATTATGTGTCCACAGACAAAAAGCTACAAAATAAAAGAAATGAGCACAAAAATAATAAATAGGAAAGATTCTTACACAATTCTTCAAGCTTAAGGGGGCTACTCTAATCTCGCTGGATTCTAATGAGTGTGCTTTGAAGGCTTTGTCAGTGCACCACATTGTCTATCACTGCCCTTTTATCGCTGACTGCAGGGGTGCAGATACTGTGTCCACCTGAGCAGTGCTTGAAGAGGTCAGTGCCCTGACACAGACTCTGCCCCTCCACTGCCCGCTCACTGCCCAAATCTTCAACATCTGCTTTTGCCCCCTTCTGATGTGTGGCTCCCCAAGAGAAATCCCAACTGTCCATCTTACTAGTCCCACTGAAGTGTGCGTATCTGAGCTGGTGCTCGATGAGTCCTGTGACAGCGCATCCTCAGAAGGACACAACTTCTCTGAGGGGTCATCACAGGTCACGTGCACCAACACTTGCTGTATGACTGAAGGCCCTGTGGGAGATAAAAGACAAGAGGTAGAATTGTTCCATTTTGAGGTGGTGCGGTGGTGGACAGCTCCTGCGGTGCTTCGCCCGCCGACTATAATGGCTGAACCAAGCACCAGATTCTGAACCTCATTGGCTAGGCACAGGCACGTTCTCCTCCAACGCTCCTGCCGACCAGCTGCTGATTCATCCTACCATCCTCAGCTGACATGTTTCAAGGTCCCAGTACCCCATTTTAAACACCAGTCCAGGATGCTCCTATCACTCACTCCAACCCACCTGTCTTCACCAGACCATGAAGGATGTTAGCAAACTAGAGGGGAAAGGCTAGCAGCCTCAAGAAGAAGACTGTTTTTCAATTCAACCACACTCTCCCAGAGCCCATCACTTGCGAGGTGCATATGCCTCACCTGGACCTCTACCCTCTGCATCTGGACTCTTCATGAATCTCCTTCCAGTAAACGCTAGCCCTTTGACCTTCTTGTTTGTGAGCTTTCCATGGAGCCTGGTCAGGTTCCAGGTTCCCACCCCTCAGTCTTCCATTGCTTATTTTCTTCATCCCCTTCCCTGCAGCTCTGCCTGCCATAGGCAGCCCTCGTCCTCCACTCCTTGCACAGCATACCTCCCACATGACCTCCTCCTTGTCTTCATCAGGCCACCACCCACCCCCTCCCACCCAACACCTCACCTAATACTCCACCCCAGTTTAACTTCTGACCTTAGTTGTGGTGGTATGAGTCCCACAGCACAGACCAGTCCAGGTAGACACTGGTGTGTGGAATCACCTGAGGAAGGAGCTGCGCTCCGAAAGCTCGTGTTTGAATCAAACCTGTTGGACTTTAACCTGGTGTTGTAAGACTTCTTACTGTGCTCACCCCAGTCCAACGGCAGCATCTCCACATCGTGGAATCATGGGAAGAGGAGACCCCGATACACCCCAAACCCAGGCACAATACTGAACCAAGATGGTGGCCAGGAGGATCCATGACTCCAGCAGCAGAGTGCTGTCCATGAAGGCCAAACTGGCATGGAGATGGAGGTCAGGAACTAGTCTGTTCTGGCAGAGTGGTGTACAGTGCATCAGGAGCACTGCAGCACTATGGCAGAGAGGCTTTGTTACACTCACCTGAAAGTCTAAGGCAAACTGAGGACTGCCTGGTGCATGCCAACATTTAGAAACTGGGTTAGACACCAATGTGATTTGCCGTTGGCAAGATTGAAAGCCCTGGCAGGATGCCAGTGGGCAGTGTTTTTAATGAGATTTCATGAGATGTAAATGAATAAAAGAGGCATTTGCGCAACCTGCTAGCGGGATGACTGACCCGCCATTAACCCGCCATTGGGAGAACTGCAATGTGATTTTATACCAGCATTATCCACCTTTTTGGCTCTCATCAGATTCTCTGCGTCCACCTGCCACAAAACCGAGGGCGGGTCGTGAGAAGTTCTCCCAAGAATGTATTGCGGTATTGTAATAATTCTGCAGGCTCTGCTGATCAGCATATTTCATTCACTGCTGAAGCCATGACACAATGTTGCACGATATTTGGATTTTCTTTAATTGTGTCACCAGGAATCTTGGAGCTCCCCTCTTCCCTACTCTGTCGTTACTTCCAGTTTGACCTGTGGGGGACCCCTCCAGTTCTCTCCTTTTCCCTGATGTTCTGTGTTTTCATATCCTGCAAGGAAGGTCAGAAGAGACATATAACTGAGTGTCTTGGTATGTGTTCATCCAATGGGTGCAATGTATTTGGCAAAGGGGTCGGGGCAGATGTGACATAAAGATGAGGATGAGTAGATGTGGTGATTGGATAGATGATGATACGAGTAAGTGGATACAAAGAGATGCCGGAGCACACCTTCAAGTTAAGTGATTGTGAGGAGAGGACTGATGTTGAAGGAGGCTTGAAGGATAGAGTGATGCACACAGCAGAATGTGAGTGAATATGTCACTGTGCTCCCCTTTCCTCCCCTGATTAGGGCAGCATGTTAGAACAATGGTTAGCACAGTTGCCTCACAGCTCCAGGGTCCCAGGCCCGATTCCCGGCTTGGGTCATTGTCTGTGCGGAGTCTGCATATTCTCCCCATGTCTGCGTGGGTTTCCTCCGGGTGCTGTGGTTTCCTTCCACAATCTAAAGATGTGCAGGTTCGGTGGCTTGACCAGGCTAAATTGCCCTTTGAGTGCAAATAAGATTGGGTGGGGTTATTGGGTTACGGGGATAGGGTGGAGGTGTGGCCTTGGGTGGGATGCTCTTTCCAAGGGCCGGTGCACTCGATGAGCCGAATGGCCTCCTTTTGCACTGTAAATTCTATGATTCTCTGAGGTCATTAAATTGCTTCGTGCACATGATCCAGGAGTGTTGCACTACACTGCTGCCACTGACTGCTTTGGCAAGGTCCAAACATGCCTTCTTCCTCCAATCACCAGGGAACTCCCTCACTGCCCCTAAACAGCACGTTCATAGGGGGCACCTATGCGATGGTGTACAGCCTTTGCCAGTCTCCACTCCATTGCAACACCTGTGGTTCTCTGACGGGCAACTCTGATCCCCTCGACTTTCACGATTGGGCTGTCACTTTGAGCTGATTTGAAATCATGTCATGCAACCCGTATCATGTCCTCTGGCATTAGTGAGATGGCTGAGTTAAAAAGTACTTAACATGTTTCTGAATAAAGAATAAAGGCCTACCAAAATGCATTATCTCACATTTGTCCGGATTAAACTCCATTTCCTATTTCTCTGCCGAAATTTCTAACCTATTGATGTCCTGCTGCATCCTTTGCAATCCTCAACACTATCTGCCACTCCACCAACCTTAGTGTCATCCGCAAATTTATTAATCAGACCAGATATATTTTCCTCCAAATCGTTTATGCATAATACAAACAACAGAGGCCTAAGCACACATCCCTGTGGAACACCGCTAGTCACAACCTTCCATTCAGAAAAACACCCTTTTTAGTTGATTTGATTTGATTTATTGTCACATGTACCAAAGTACAGTGAAAGGTATCTTTCTGCTGCCAAGGGAAGGTACTGCTGCTACCTTTTGCCTTCTGTGAACGAGCCAGTTCTGTATCCATTTTACCACCTCACCTCTGACCTCATGCGATTTCACCTTTTGTACCAGTCTGCCTGAGGCATCTGTCAAAGGTTTACCAAAGTCCATGTAAAGAACATCACCACCCCTCCCCAACTCCCATGACATGATAATGCACCCTAAACATATATATGGAATAATACAACACAACAGAGGCATTTTGTCCATCGTGTCCTTTGATATTCCATGAATCTCACTCCTAGTCTATCACCATAGACTGGAAATGTTATCCTTTCAACTATTTTTCCAATGCTCTGCTGAATGTTCAATTTGCTTCCACCATCTTTTATGACAATACGCCAATGTGTTTCAGACAGTAACAACCGGCTGTGTGAAAAAAAATGTTTCCTTATGTCACCTCTGGCTGTTTTGCCAATCACCTTAAATCTATGCCCTCTGATTGCTGACCCTTCTGTCATTGAAAACAGTTTCTCTTGATCAGAACCATTCAGGATTGGGAATACTGCCATCAAATCTCTTAATTTCCTCTACTTTATGAAGAATCATCACAGCTTCTCCAGTTTATCCACTGATTTGAAAGTCCTTCATTGTTGTACCATGCTAGTAAATCTCTCCTTTTTCTCCAAGGACTTGAAATTCTTCCTCAAATGTGGCAACCAGAATTGAACGCAACACTGCAGCTCAGGCCTAACCTGTGTTTTACAAATGTTTAGCATAACTTCCTTACTTTTCTTCTTTTAATAAAGCCAAGGATTTTCCATTCCTAAGTTTCAAACCAGCTTCAAACTTTGATATTATGTTTAGCCAAGTCCAGACAGATTATTAATATCTATCAAAAAGAGCAGCATCCCTCATAACAACTGCTGGGGAACATCATCGTCATCTGAAAGTCAACCATTCACAGCTACTCTCCATTTTATTTGCCTCAGCTAATTTTGTATCTACTTTCTCTTTGATTCTCTTAACTTTGCTAGAAATCTACAGTATGTGGCATTGTTGAGCATGTTTTTGTAGTCCGCATGTACACCAACAACCACACTACGCTCAACAACCCTTTACATTGCTGTGCCGAAGAATGTAATCACGTTAGTCAAGAAGAATATGAGTTTAACAAATCAATGTTGGCTTTCGTTTCTTAGCCTATATTTTTCCAAATGCTGTTTATTGAGCCCTGGAATATTGTTTTCGAAAACATCCTTGCCTTTTAAGTTAGGCTGGCTGGCCTGTAGTTGACAGGTTTATCCCTCATCCCATGTTTAAGCAGGATGTAACAGTTGTAATCTTCTAGTCCCTTGGCACTGGTCTAATTTCAAAGAAGGATTGGAAGATTGTGGCCACATTTTCGAACTTTAATTCCATCAGAAACCATGTATCTCTGCTTTGAGGACTGAAAACCTTTAGGTACTATTTCTTTATCTGTTTCTACCTTATTCAATACCATTGCTGCTTCCTCCTTTACTGCTAAATTGGCAGTATCCTCTTCAGTGGTAAAGATAGTTACCAAGTACTGATTCAACTATGCCCTCTGCCTCCATGGGAATGTCTGCTTTATTGATTCCAAATTGACGCCACTCTGCCTTTGAGTACTCATAGAATTATAGAATCATAAAATTCTACTCTTTCTAAGTAGATTATGGGCACACAGTAGCACAGTAGTTAGCACTGTTGCTTCACAGCGCCAGGGTCCCAGATTCGATTCCCGGCTTGGGTCACTGTCTGTGTGGAGTCTGCACATTCTCCCTGTGTCTGCGTGTGTGTTTCCACCGGGTGCTCCGTTTTCCTCCCACAAGTCCCGAAAGACATGCTGTTAGATAATTTGGACATTCTGAATTCTCCCTCCTTGTACCCGAACAGGCACCGGAATGTGGCAACTAGGGGCTTTTAACGGTAACTTAATTGCAGTGTTAATGTAAGCCTTCTTGTGACACTAAAGATTTATTATTATTTAGGGCAATAAGATTTTAGTTTAACTTGACCAGTTTATAATATATTCACTATAATAACTATTAAGGTCAGGGACAACATTTTAACACGGAGATGTTATGGGGTCACATGGTGCCACCGTGGTTAGGACTGCTGCCCCACAGCACCAGAGACCCGGGTTCAATTCCAGCCTTAGGTGGAGTTTGCACTTTCTTCCCATGTCTGCGTGGGTTTCCTCTGTGTGCTCCGGTTTCCTCCCACAGTCCAAAGAAGTGCAGGTTAGGTGGATTGGCCTTGCTGAATTGCCCTTCAGTGTGTAGGTTAGGTAGGGTTACGAGCATAGAGTGGGGATTGGGTGTAGGTAGGGTGCTCTTTCTGAGAGTCAGTGCAGACTTTTTTTTTGAAAAATATTTTATTAAGGCATTTATAATTTTATAATAATAACAGTACAAATACAAATATAAACATAGTGCAAAGACCACCTCCCTCCCTCATAAATCCCACCTCTTCTAAACGATAATATAACCCCCCCCTCCCCGACACCTCTGCTGACAGTTAATTTTCTCCAAAGAAGTCGACAAACGGCTGCCATCTCCAGACGAACCCTAACGTTGACCCTCTTAGGACGAACTTTATGTTCTCCAGTCCGAGAAACCAAGCCATGTCACTAAGCCACATCTCTGAATTTGTGGGCTTCGAGTCCCTTAACGCTAGCAATATCCGTCTCCGGGCTAACAAGGAGGCAAAGACCAAGACGTCAGCCTCTCTCACCCCCTGGACTCCCGGGTCTTCCGACACTCTGAAAATCACGACCTCTGGACTTGGCACCACCCTTGTTTTTAACACCGTGGACATGACATCTGTAAAATCCTGCCAAAATCCCCTGAGCTTTGGGCATGCCCAGAACATATGGACATGGTTTGCTGGCTCTCCCGCACACCTCGTACACGTGTCCTCTATCCCAAAAAACTTTCTCATCCGGGTCACCGTCATGTGTGCCCGGTGAAAGACCTTAAACTGAATCAGGCTGAGCCTGGCACTTGATGAAGACGTGTTGACTCTGCTCAACGCATCCGCCCAAAGACCTCCCGCTATCTCTCTCCCCCCCCCCCCCCCCCCCCCCCAGCTCATCTTCCCATTTGCGTTTTAGCTCCTCTGTCTGCATTTCCTCCGACTCCATGAGTTCTTTATAAATATCCAAAACCTTCCCCTCTCCCACCCCCGTTCTGGAAAGTACCCTATCCTGTATCCCCCTTGGTGGTAGAAGCGGAAAGGTCGAAACCTGCCTTCGCAAAAAATCCCGTTCCTGCAGATATCTGAATCCATTTCCTGCTGGTAGTTCACATTTTTCCTCTAAATCCTTCAACAGGGAAAGTTCCCATCTATAAATAGATGCCCCATCCTCTCAATCCCTGCTCTCTGCCATCTCCGAAACTCCCCATCCAGCCTTCCCGGTACAAACTGATGGTTATTGCAAACCAGGGCCCAGACTGATGCTCCCTCCACTCTCGTATGCTTCCTCCACTGCCCTCAGACTCTCAGGGCTGCCACTACCAACGGGCTTGTGGACTCCCAGGCTGGCGAGAACGGCAGAGGTGCCTTTACCAATGCCCCCAAACTTGTGTCCTTGCATGATACCGCCTCTACTCGCTCCCATCTCCCATACCGAGCAGCCCCCCCCCCCCCCCCCACACTACAAACTTCCTAATCATGGCTATATTTGCCGCCCAGTAATAGTTGCTAAAGTTCAGCAGTGCCAACCCACCCTCCTCTTGGCCCTGCTCCAGCAACACTTTCTTCACTTGCGGGGTCCCCCCCCCCGCCCCACACACACACACACACACAAAACCCGAAATCACCTTGTTTACTTGTTTAGAAAAGGCCCTTGGGATAAAGATGGAGAGGCACTGAAAAAACTGAAACTTCGGGAGGACCGTCATTTTCACATTCTGTACTCTCCCACCCAGTGACAGCGGGAGCATGTCCCACTGGATAAAAGCAAATTACTGCAAATTACCGATGTCCCACCTTCGAAAGTCCTCCTTCATTTGTTCCACTAGCCGGGTCAAATTTAGTTTATGTAACAGCCCCCAGCCCCGTGCCACCTGGATTCCCAAATAACGAAAGCTCCGTCCCACCACTCTGAACAATCCCAATCTCCTCTCCTGCCCCATTGCCTGGATCGCAAACATCTTGCTTTTCCCCATATCCAACCCTGAAAACCAGCCAAATTCCCCAAAAATCTTCATAATCTCTCCCAACCCACCTAACGGGTCAGACGTATACAGGAGCAGGCCGTCGGCGTACAGCGAGACCTTGGGCGATATTCTCCGACCCCCCCCCCCCCGCCGGGTCAGAAAATCACCGGGGGCCGGCGTCAATCCCGCCCCCGCCGTGTCCCGAAGTCTCCGGCACCGGAGATTCAGTGGGGGCGGGAATCGCGCCGCGCCGGTCGGCAGGCCCCCCACGGCAATTCTACGGCCCGCGATGGGCCGAAGTCCCGCCACTGTCATGCCTCTCCCTTACCGGCGGGATCATGCGGCGCGAGCAAGCTCCGGGGTCTGCGGGTCAGAGGAGCTGGCCCCGGGGGGTGCCCCCACGGTGGCCTTGGCCCACGACTGGGTCCCACCGATCGGCAGGCGGGCCTGTGCCGTGGGGGCACTATTTTCCTTCCGCCTTCGCCATGGTCTTCACGATGGCGGAGGCAGAAGTAACCCCCTCCCCTGCGCATGCGCATGCGCGGGGATGATGTCAGCAGCCGCTGACGCTCCGGCGCATGCGTGGACTTCCGCCGGCCGACGAAGTTCCTTCGGCCCCAGCTGGCGTGGCGCCAAAGGCCGTTCCCGCCAGCCGGTGGAGTGCCAACCACTCCGGCACGGGCCTAGACCCTCAATGTTAGGGCTTGGCTCCTAAATGTGCGGAGACTTCCGCACCTTTGGGGCGGCCCAATGCCGGAGTGGTTCACGCCACTCCATCACGCCGGGATCCCCCGCCCCGCCGGGTAGGGAGAATCCCGGTCCTTGTGGTCTACCCCCCGGACCACCCCGTTCCAGTCCCTTGAAGGTCTCAGCGCCATCGCCAGTGGCTCTATGGGAGAGGGGGCATCCCTGCGTAATCCCCCGGTGCAATTTAAAATAGTCAGACATCAACCAATTCGTTCGGACACTCACCACCTGTGCCTGGTACAACAACCGGACCCAATCAATAAAGTCCCACCCATAAGATGATGAGGGGGATAGATAGAATGGACGTTCAGAGACTATTTCCTCGGGTGGATGTCGCTGTGACAATGGGGCATAACTAGAAGGTTCGGGGTGGGAGATATAGGAGGGACGTCCAAGGTAGGTTCTTTACTCAGAGAGTGGTTAGAGTGAGGAATGGACTGCCTGCTGTGATAGTGGAGTTGGACACTTTAGGAACTTTCAAGCGGTTATTGGATAGGCACATGGAGCACACCAGAGTGACAGGGAGTGGGATGGTTTGATCTTGGTTTCGGACAAAGCTCGGCACAACATCGAGGGCCGAAGGGCCTGTTCTGTGCTGTACTGTTCTACAGGGGCAGCAGGGTAGCATGGTGGTTAGCATAAATGCTTCACAGCTCCAGGGTCCCAGGTTCAATTCCCGGCTGGGTCACTGTCTGTGTGGAGTCTGCACGTCCTCCCCCTGTGTGCGTGGGTTTCCTCCGGGTGCTCCGGTTTCCTCCCACAGTCCAAAGATGTGCGGGTTAGGTGGATTGGCCATGCTAAATTGCCCGTAGTGTCCTACAAAAAGTAAGGTTAAGGGGGGGTTGTTGGGTTACGGGTATAGGGTGGATACGTGGGTTTGAGTAGGATGATCATGGCTCGGCACAACATTGAGGGCCGAAGGGCCTGTTCTGTGCTGTACTGTTCTATGTTCTATGTTCTATGTTCAAACCCGAACCGCCCCAACATTCCATTCCACCCGGTCGAAGGCCTTTTCTGCATCCATCGCGACCACTACTTCCACCTCCCTCCCCTCTGGGGGCATCATGATCATGTTTAAGAGCCTTCTATGTTGGCCATTAGCTGCCTGCCCTTTAACAAAACCCATCTGGGACCCCTATCACCTCTGGGACACACTCTTCTATCCTTGAGGCCACAATTTTAGCCAACAGTTTGGCATCAATGTTCAATAAGGAGATTGGCTTGTATGACCCGCATAGCTGAGAGTCCTTCTCCCACTTCAGGATCAGTGAGATCAAGGCCTGTGACATTGTCGGGGGAAGAACCCAAGTCGGTGCAGACTTGATGGGCCAAATGACCTCCTTCTGCATTGTCGGAATTCTATGGCTCTATGTGACTGAGAACCCATTTAATATCCTGTATTGAATACATATATTAACGAAAGTATTGTATTAGGTAATGTCCAAATTTGGAACAGCTGAATATAACAGAAGCGTAACTTGACAAAATCAATGAATTAATATAAATTATAATCATATTTGAATACTGGGTTGTCATTTATATTAATATATAATCATCACTTAAGTTTTAAGTCTCTGTTCTGAGAAAGTGTAGTTTCAGCTAAAACAAAGAAATCATTCCGGAACCCTGATAAGGCACGACCTTGCAAGAGTTTATCTTAACAAATGAAGAGTTCATAAACAGATTAGGAAACAGTGAGAAATAACTCTTGTATTCCTGTTTGAGTTATTGAGGGCAAATGGTCTCAGAAGGGAAGATACATGTGAAAACCAACCAGATTTACTGAGCAACAGTCACAGCCTATCATTAAACCTTCCATAGCCTGATCCAGCCACAACTCAATGGTCATACCAGGCTTAAAATTAGGGGTTCAAAAGGTTTAGATTCTGGTTGGATTTTGGAAACTCTGGAGCACCAAACACATGTTTATCTCTGTAAATGGGTTCAAGGCCAACCCAGGAACCTGAGACGATGAATCCTCTGATCTATGCTTCAACAGAATGCACAACTGGCTGAAGCTGTAAAAGTCATTGCCCTAAGTTTAATAAGTATATCGGGCTGGATTCTCCATCGGCGGGATCATCACCGGCAGTGCCCTCATGCCTGCGGATTTCCTGAAGGCGTGGGGATCCCCACAATGGGAAACCCCATCAGCCCGTTACCGGGGTGGAGAATCACGGGAGAGCTGCATCAGAAGACCGGTACCACGGGATGGAGAATCCTGCCCATTTTTTAAAAATAAAAAGTGGAATTATCAATAAAAATGGCAGTGTCATTTTCTGTCCAGAAATGGGTGTAAATCCCATCACAGTGGCAGTGCGATCCGGATAGCAATCTTGAGGCACTTTGAGGAAATAACATTTTCCCATGTGAAAAACGCAATGCCTGTGGCGCAAAGTGTCTGAGCACTTCAGTCAAGGTGGAGCGGCATTTAAACAGCTCCACTGCAGTTGTTCACAGTCAAGCCAGGAGGATGGCAGCTAGAAGACCAGCACCCAGATTATTGGAGGGGGCCCTCACTCAATTACTGGATGCCATGAAGGAGAGACGGGTTGGCAGGAGTCTCCCAGCAAGGTCACCAAACCTGCCTGTGAAATTCTGGGATCATTGGTCAGTGGCAGCAACCTCACCAAGAGTACACGGGTTCGATGGAGAAACAAAATTAATGACCTACTGCTATCTGCAACGGTAAGTGTCCCCTGTCATTCTTGGCACTCCACCCTTCCGTCAACCCCCGAACTATCACCTTGAGCCCACATGCCGCCATTTCACAGATTCCCTGCATTCCCACCAGTATTCTGAAGCCTCCCCTCTTCCCCCTACCCCCACTATTCCTTATCAGAGCCCCTCCTGCTTAAGAGCAGTGCCCACACATGCCAGTTTTCCTCAAACTCTGACCCGCCAGGCGTCTAGCTCACATTATCCCCTTTTGTGTTTCTGCAGGAGAAGATCACCCACAACTACAGGGAAAGAGAGAAGATGGGTGGTGGAATGCCTGAACTAAGGATTTTGATTCCTTTTGGGAGCGGGCCATGGAGCGATCAGGAGTGGGCCTGCACAGATATCGAGGTTGGCCTGCAACAGAAAAATGAGGAGACACTGTACCTTCATCAAAATGACCAGTCCCAAGTGAGTCCTTTACTGTCCAAACCCTTGACCAGGCCACGCACTAAAACCAGGTCCCTTAACTTGCAGGAACATCAAACAAAGAGTCTGGCCTGTCCACCACCAGTGCCCCTTGTCCACCCTCAGCACCACCATGGTGGAAATCTCTGAGGAAAACTTAGATAACGTGTCACAGCTATCACCCGCAGAGACAAGCGTCTCATTGATGAATTTAGAAGTCAGGTTTCTGGGTTACTATGGGCGCGATTCTCCGCTCCCCACGCCGGGTGGGAGAATCACGGGAGTGCCCCCCGACTAATTTCACGACCCCCGGCACCCCCCCGCGATTCTCCCACCCCCCGCTCGGAAGAATCGCCGCTCGCCGTCTCTGACCTGGATGGGCCGAATGGCCTGCCGTTCACGACCGTTTCACGACGGCGGCAACCACACCTAGTCGCTGCCGTCGTGAAATCGCCGTGAGATGCCCGTTTTGGGGCTTGTAGGGGGCCTGGTGGGGAACGAGCACCACGGCTGTGCTCGGGAGGGGACAGGCCCGCGCTGGGTGCCCACCGATCGTCGGGCCGGTGTCTCAATCGGACGCACTATTTCCCCTCCGCTGCCCCACAAGATCAAGCCGCCACGTCTTGCGGGGTGGCTGAGGGGAAAGACGGCCACCGTGCATGCACGGGTTCGAGCTGTCAGCCGTCGTGACGTCAGCCGCGCATGCGCAGGTTGGAGCCGCGTCGCGTCACTCTCAGCGCGCCGCCCGGCGGCCGAGAGTTACGGAGCGCCGCTCCTAGCCCTGCCAGGAGGGGAGAATAGGGGGCGAGGAGCGGCCTCCGAGGCCGTCGTGAAACTCGGCTGAGTTCATGACGGCCCTCCCGATTTTTCCCGGGAGCGGAGAATTCCGCCCATTTAATATATCACTGGGGGTTCTGATGGACTCTATCAATAGTCACCCAACCCTCACGGGCAGGGTCAACTGGACGCTTATGGATACCTTGAGGGCGAATGGAGCCTCTATGGCGCTGAGGGTCTGACAATTAAGCTTCCCTCTCGATCCTCTGCACCCATTCTCTTATCCTTGAAACATGAGTTTTCACCTATATATAGCAGCACGGTTCGATTCCCGTACCAGCCTCCCCGAACAGGCGCCGGAATGTGGCGACTAGGGGCTTTTCACAGTAACTTCATTTGAAGCCCACTCGTGACAATAAGCGATTTTCATTTCATTTTTTTCACATAGGATGACAGGAGAACAACAGTGTGACAGGCTCCATACAGCCATTAGACATAGCTAGGTGCCTCTATACACTTCACCAGAGATCAAGGAAGAAACAGGATAAGTCCATGAAAACAGGGTAAAATGGTGAACACACAGCATCTGCTTGCAATTATCATGAGAGTTCAGGATAAACTTTACGCGCCAGGTTCTAGCACCCACCAGTATATCTCTCTCTCAAGCCTAGCAGCACCCATTTCCCACATGTCTGCTCTCACGATATTTTGTAGCCATTACGAGGATTTGCACCGGCAGACAACAGACTTGCAGAATCGCACCAAAACTGTTTAAAATTTACTGTCAAAGAGTCCTGCTTTGCCATAATTTGTTAAGTCTCGTCCAAGCAAAAAGTGGAGATTAGTCAGTAAAGTATTTTAATAAACAAGAGACAGGCATTGTCACAACACCCTGGGGTAGTACGCATTCAATTCCAGCCCCACTTGACCCCGAGTGGTAACACAGGTGAAATTAGATTTTATTTAAAATACACGAGGTCCTTGGTTGAGCCCAATAAACTACAGTCACCACATTTGTAACTTTAAAACACAAGTAACTTTTTATCATGTACAGTACTATATTTAACTGGACAGAAAATGTAACTGACTATCTACTACCCCTCTCCCAACCATTCCGCAGCCCCCCCCCCCATTCCTAACTATTCCCATTCTTGACACAGATACACAGACAAACAACACAGAGGAGAAGGGAAAGCAAATATAAATATAAATAAAAGGATAAAAATCTCTGATGCACTGGGTGACTTCCAGTCAATATCTTTCTGAAGTTCAGGCTTTCATTTTGGAACTTCTTCCTTCTAGATTTGAGATGGTTTCCTCTGGCGAGGTTGGCTACTTTCTCTGCAAACTCAGCATCATTTCAGGTTTACATCAAAAGATATGCCAGGCACTCACTGCTTTCAGAACAAAAGGTCAGTTATTTAACTTCAGCAAGCAGGAGAGAGAGAGTTCCTTTCACTTACAAGGTCTAAACATTTCTCTGAAAGCATCACGCAGGAACCAAGCACTGACCATTGTCAGGCAGAACACTGTCCCTGGCAAACCCAACATTTGCTTGTTAATGAATTGAACTGACTCCAAAGTTGGTTCCTAAGATTCACTCAGTGCTGATTAGTCTGGTTTCTCCTCTCCAAAATACAAAACCTGGGAACACAATGCCCTGGCAAGCATGCTGTTTCACTTTGAGACCAGAATTCTTCAACCATTGGGACTTTATATTCTCGCAGGCACCACACCCCTGCCCGTGGGTTCCCGGCAGTGTGGGGGGTGGTTTCAATGGGAAATCGTATTGCCAAGAACAGGAAAAGAGAATCCCACTACCAGCGAACAAAACCGGAGAATCCCGCCCCGAGTCTTTTGCTTAAAGACATATCCTGATTATGGGTCCACGGACCAAAATAATAAAATAAAATAAAATAAATTACAGCATGGATTTGGGGGGCTCTAATAGCTTAAGGACCCAGGAGATAAAAGAATGATTGAAGATGGGGAGAAAAATCGCCAAGATAAAGGAGTTGCATCTGTGTTTTGTGGGGCATTTGACAGGTACTTGAGCAGAAGGCAGTGGCTAAGCACAGAGAAACATTTACTCATCATCTCGCATGAGATACAGAAGGGGAAGTTTGTTGGGTAGCAGTTTACTTAAGTGGAGACAATGGAATTCAAACCTGGGCCTCATGAACGAGTAGAATTTGAAGACAGCGTGATAAAATAAGGTGGGGGATGAGTTTCACTCAGCGCTACTGCAGAATCGTGTGGAGAATAATGCCTGGAGCTTGATAATAGAACAGCACAGAGGGCCATAGTGTAATATTATAATGTAGCAACTTAACTGTAATATTTTACACTATTTGTAATTCCTTTTTAAATATACAATATATGAAGAAATGTTTGTTCTGGAAGAGTAAAGCAGTTGGAATTAACTCTGCAGATTGGCAGGTCTCCCATTAAACATGAACTTAACTCCCTGATGATGCCTTTTAAAAGTCAGAAACTACTTTGGTTTACAAATTGTCTCATAGCCCATTGGGACCGAAGTTACTTGGATTTCAGTTACAGTGCGCATGTTTGTACTAAATGGTCTAACTTTAAAACTATCCAAGTGAATTCAGAAGTTCATTTAAAAAAAGATACAGGGTAGGATCGTCCGTTAGGGAGACTAAGTGCTCCCGCAGGAGTAGAATTGTTCTGGGTCTCCGCTGGCATTAGGAATGGGGCCCGGTAGCGATTCTCTCTCCTTTGCAATGCAAATTTATGCATGGTGGGGATGTCACTGAGTTCAGTTGGAAACTCAGTATCTATAAGTCTGAGAACACGCAGGAACAGATTCAAAAGCAGCTTTTCCCCCGCTGTTACCAGACTCCTAAACGACTCTCTTATGGACTGACCTGATTATTCCTACACTCCTGTATGCTTCACCCGGTGCCAATGTCTATGTATTTACATTGTGTACCTTATTATGTATTTTATTTTTGTTTTATTTTATTTTCATGTACTTAATGATCTGTTTGAGCTGCTCACAGATAAATACTTTTCATTGTACCTCGGTACACGTGACAATAAACAAATCCAATCCAATCATTTTGTGTGGAAGGCCCAATGCTGAGGTCATGCGGCAGGTCCCATCTCCCCCCAATGCAAATCCTGCCCTCCTCCGCTGATAGGTAGGGGCATCCTCCCCCCCACCACCACCATGGGAATGATGGGTAATTCCCACGCACACATGAGGGTGACCCAACCCCCCCCCCCCATCGAACCCCCATCAGAGACGCATGCCAGTCTGAAACAGGAATCCCCACATCAGACCCTCAACAGAGACCCCCATCAGAGATACCCATCAGAGAGTCCCCCATCAGAGACCCCCAACAGAGTACCCCAATAGAAATCCCCCCATCAGACCCCCATCTGAGACCCCCAAAAGAGAGCCCAAAGAGGCCCCCATTAGACAGCCAACAAAGACCCCATCAGAGACCCCCCCATCAGAGATCCCCATCAGAGACATACATCAGATGCCCAACAAAGACCCCCAACCGAGACCCCAACAGACCCCCTTCAGACCCCCATCAAAGACCTCCAACAGAGACACACCATCAGATCCCCATCAGAGACCTCCAACAGAGACACACCATCAGAATCTCTTGTTAAGAGGAAGAAAGAGGCCTATGTGAAGATGAGGCATGAAGTTTCAGTTGGGGCGCTTGATAGTTACAAGGAAGCGAGGAAGGATCTAAAGAGAGAGCTAAGACGAGCAAGGAGGGGACATGAGAAGTCTTTGGCAGGTAGGATCAAGGAAAACCCAAAAGCTTCCTATAGGTATGTCAGGAATAAAAGAACGACTAGGGTAAGAGTAGGGCCAGTCAAGGACAGTGGTGGGAAGTTGTGTGTGGAGGCTGAGGAGATAAGCGAGATACTAAATGAATACTTTTCATCAGTATTCACTCAGGAAAAAGATAATGTTGTGAAGGAGAATGCTGAGACTCAGGCTATTAGAATAGATGGCATTGCGGTGCATAGGGAAGAAGTGTTGGCAATTCTGGACAAGGTGAAAATAGATAAGTCCCCGGATTCTCTGGGAAGCCAGGGAAGAAATTGCTGAGCCTTTGGCTTTGATTTTTAGGTCATCATTGGCTACAGGAATAGTGCCAGAGGACTGGAGGATAGCAAATGTGGTCCCTTTGTTTAGGAAGGGGAGTAGAGATAACCCCGGTAACTATAGGCCAGTGAGCCTCACGTTTGTTGTGGGTAAAGTCTTGGAGAGGATTATAAGACATACGATTTATAATCATCTAGATAGGAATAATATGATTAGGGATAGTCAGCATGGTTTTGTGAAGGGTAGGTCATGCCTCACAAACCTTATCGAGTTCTTTGAGAAGGTGACTGAACAGGTAGACAAGGGTAGAGCAGTTGATGTGGTGTATATGGATTTCAGTAAAGCGTTTGATAAGGTTCCCCACGGTTGGCTATTGCAGAAAATACGGAGGCTGGGGATTGAGGGTGATTTAGAGATGTGGATCAGAAATTGGCTCGTTGAAAGAAGACAGAGGGTGGTGGTTGATGGCAAATGTTCAGAATGGAGTTCAGTTACGGGTGGCGTACCACAAGGATCTGTTCTGGGGCCGTTGCTGTTTGTCATTTTTATAAATGACCTAGAGGAGGGCACAGAAGGTTGGGTGAGTAAATTTGCAGACGACACTAAAGTCGGTGGAGTTGTAGACAGTGTGGAAGGATGTTCCAGGTTACAGAGGGACATAGATAAGCTGCAGAGCTGGGCTGAGAGGTGGCAAATGGAGTTTAATGTAGAGAAGTGTGAGGTGATTCACTTTGGAAAGAATAACAGGAATGCGGACTATTTGGCTAATGGTAAAATTCTTGGTAGTGTGGATGAGCAGAGGGATCTCGGTGTCCATGTACATAGATCCCTGAAAGTTGCCACCCAGGTTGATAGGGCTGTGAAGAAGGCCTATGGTGTGTTGGCCTTTATTGGTAGAGGGATTGAGTTCCGGAGCCATGAGGTCATGTTGCAGCTGTACAAAACTCTGGTACGGCCGCATTTGGAGTATTGCGTACAGTTTTGGTCGCCTCATTATAGGAAGGACGTGGAAGCTTTGGAACGGGTGAAGAGGAGATTTACCAGGATGTTGCCTGGTATGGAGGGAAAATCTTATGAGGAAAGGCTGATGGACTTGAGGTTCTTTTCGTTAGAGAGAAGAAGGTTAAGAGGTGACTTATTAGAGGCATACAAAATGATCAGAGGGTTAGATAGGGTGGACAGTGAGAGCCTTCTCCCGCGGATGGAGGTGGCTAGCACGAGGGGACATAGCCTTAAATTGAGGGGTGATAGATATAGGACAGACGTCAGAGGTAGGTTTTTTACGCAAAGAGTGGTGAGGCCGTGGAATGCCCTACCTGCAACAGTAGTGCACTCGCCAACATTGAGGGCATTTAAAAGTTTATTGGATAAGCATATGGATGATAATGGCATAGTGTAGGTTAGATGGCCTTTAGTTTTTGACTTCCCATGTTGGTGCAACATCGTGGGCCGAAGGGCCTGTACTGCGCTGTATCGTTCTATGTTCTATGTTCTATGTTCTATCCCCATCAGAGATCTCCAACAGAGACACCCCATCAGACCCCCAACAGAGACCATCCAACAGAGACCCCATCAGACCCCCAACAGAGGTCTTTTTGTACTGTGGTGACCAAAACTGCACACAATACTCTAGTTGTGGCCTCACGAGTGTTTTATACAATTCCAACATTCCATCCTTACTCCAATGAAGGAGAGGATTTTATTTGCTTTCTTTGCAACCTTGCCTACTCTCGGCACTGCATCGAGGGCCGAAGGGCCTGTTCCGTGCTGTACTGTTCTATGTTCTACTTGAACTTGACTTTAGTGGCATGTATACTTGTGTACCAAGATCTCTTACTTCATCTACTCATTTTCGTATATTCCCATTTATTGTGTACTCCCTATAAATGTTTCACCTCCCTAAATGCATGATTTCACACTTCGCTGTGTTAAATTCCATCTGCCACTTTATCGCCCACTCCACCAACCCATCTATATAATTTTGGAAATTATAGCTATTCTCCACACTGCCCACCACTCGGCCAATCTTTGTGTCATCTGCAAATTTCTCAATCATGCTCCTCACGTTCAAGTCCAAATCATTAATGTACAACACAATGAATGAAAATCGCTTATTGTCACAAGTAGGCTTCAAATGAAGTTACTGTGAAAAGCCCCTAGTCGCCACATTCCGGTGCCTGTTCGGGGAGGCTGGTACAGGCTTGCCTTGGTCTGTTTTAAAAGCCAGCGATTTAGCCCAGTGTGCTAAACCAGCCCGAAACAGTAAGGGTCCCAACACCGAGCCCTGTGGAACACCACTTGAAACAACTTTCCAATTGCAAGGGCAGCCATCGACCATCACCCTTTGTTTCCTGTTATTAAGCAAACTTTTTAACCAGTTTGCCACATTGCCCTGTATCCCATGGGCTTTCACTTTCTTGACCAATCTGCCATGTGGTACTTTGTCAAACACCTTGCTAAAACCCATGTGCACAACATTCACTGCACTACCTTCATCAACTCTTCTTGTCACTTCCTCGAAGAATTCAATCACATTTGTGAGGCAAGACCTTCCTTTAACAAATCCATGCTGACTATCCTTGACCAGTCTATGCCTTTCTCTGTTACAGTTAATCCTTTCTCAGGATGGATTCTATTAAGAGCTGCACTGTGGTGCAGTGGTTAGCCCTGTTGCCTCACGGCGCCGAGGACCTGGGTCCGACCCTGGCCCGGGTCACTGTCCGTGCGGAGTTTGCACATTGTCTCTGTGTCTGACACCCTCACAACCCAAAAAGATATGCAGGGTAGCTGGATTGGCCACTCTAAATTGCTGTACTGGATAAGCTTGGCTCTGGGCGTGGCATGTTTTGGAGCTCAAGTCTTCAGTACTATTGCTGGAATATTGTCAGGGCCCATAGCCTTTGCCGTATCCAGTACCTGAAGCAGTTTGGTGATATCACATGAGTATGGCATTAACGAGCCCGAGCAAAAGTGGTATCAATGGGAATCAGGAGGAAAACTCTCTACTGATTCAAACCATACCTAGCACAGAGCAAGATGTTTGTGGATGTTGGAGATCAGTCATCTCAGTCCTGGGATATCACCACAAAAAAGTTCCTCAGGGTAGTGTCCTTGGCCCAACCATCTTCAGCAGCTTCATCAATGACCTTCCTTTCAACATAAAGTCAGATTTGGGGATATTCATTCATGATTGTACAATGTTCAGCACCATTTACAACTCCTCAGACACTGAAAATAGTCCACATGCAAATGCAGCAAGGCCTGCATGTGCCAGGCAATGACCATCTCGAATAAGATAGAATTAAACCATTGCCCCTTGACATTCAATGGCATAACAATCACTGAATCCCCCACTATCTACATCCTGGGGGTTATCATTGACCAGAAACTGAACTGGACTGGTCATATAAATACTGTGGCTACAAGGGCAGGTCAGTGGCTAGGAATTCTGCGGCAAGTAACGTACCTCCGAAACCTGTTCATTTACAAGGCACAGGTCAGGAAAATGATGGAATACTCTGCACTTGCCAGGATGAGCGCAGCTCCAGCAACACTCAAGAGCCTCCAAGACAAAGAAGCCCGTTTGAATGCTCCCCTTTCCACAAACATTCAATGCCTCCCCCACTGACACACAGTAGCAGCAGTGTGTACCATCTGCAAGATGCTCTGCAAGAATTCACCAAGGTTCCTTCAACCGACAGCACCTTCCAAACCCACAGCCATCTAGAAGGAAAAGGATAATAGATAGATGGGAACACGATCACATGGAAGTTCCCCTCCAAGTCACTCACCATCCTGACTTGGAAATATATTGCCGTCCCTTCACAGTCGCTGGCTCAAAATCCTGGAACGCCCTCTGTAGTAGCGCAGTGGTTGTACCTCCATCACATGGACTGCAGCAGTTGAAGAAGGCAACTCACCACCACCTTCTGAAGGGAAATTAGGGATGGGCAACAAATACTGGCCTATCCAGCAAAGTTCACATCCCTTAAAAAAAATTTTGTTAAAAAAAATCCTCAATTAGAGAACAATTTATGGCCATGCAGAAGAAGTATTGTGGTCTTCCTAATGCTTAAGCGGAGAAAGATTCTGCTCATACTGCACTGGATGTCAGAAAGCAGCTTGACCATACGAAGAACCAAGTCAGTTATCAGCCATCTTTCTGTAAAGTCTCAACACCACTAAAAGTTTTAGTATCAGTGTATGGAACAGCTGCAATCTGGTTAAAGAGCGGTGTTTTTCATAGCTATGCTGTAGAAGTGAAAAAAGATGTTGTTTCTTTAAATATTGTAGTTTTTGGCAGGCACCTCACCATTTTTGTGCATGACTGACACTGCAATCCTTTTGTGCTGGTTGATTTTTCCTGTGGAATCTTTGCCTAGTGAGAACAAATAGAAACACATGTGGAACAAATAGGAAGCAGACGGAATACTGCAGGTTTAAGGATACAGTACCTGTACCAAACTGGGTCAAAGATTTTTTGTCTCACAGACAATGCTGATTGGCATCAACAGACTAAAGCTGGGCAAAGATGTTGCAGAAACAATATTCCCCATAGTCAATAATATTCTCAGCTTTAACTCTTTTATTTTTACATGAAAGTACAAGTAAGATTCCCAGTAAACCAGATGTGAATTAACTTGTTTTACTTTAGCGGCTTATCCTCTTCTCATAGGTGGGAAGTGGTCTATACAACATGCTTTCCCCTCTCCCCACTGCCACCAGCCCAACTCCCCACAAAACAACATACATATGCAGCACATATGTAGGAAATAGCAGCTGTTCTAATGCATGTTCCATGTGGCAGTCGTAGTGCATTTTGGGTAGGGATGAACACACTGATCAGGCTCTTTGATTCTGAGTGGTCCGAGCAGTGTTAATGTGGATATAACAATAACAACTTGCTTTTAATATGAGGAAAAATCTCACGGTCCCTCAGGGAAATATAATCAAACAAAAATAACACAAAAGCATAAAATGAAACATTGAAAGGGTAACTAAATGTCTGGGCAAAGGAACAGTTTGTAAAGCCAGTCAAAAAAAACCCAATTGTTTGAAGTAATGATGGTGCACTTACCAATCGTCAGGCAAAGAAACTGGAGATGTGAAAGGGAGCCCAGAATTAGAGAAGCACTAACTTCTCACAGGGCTGGAAGAGGTTACAAAGATAAGCAATGATGGACTTTGGACCACTGTAAATTAGCTAGAAGTGTGCTGGGTGACAAGAGTTTGTGCAAATTCAGATATGGACAGCAGATTTTACGAGCTCAATTTTTAGAAATTACCCAGAAAAGCACTGGAATAGTCGAGTCTGCAGGGGATGAAAGAATGGATGAGGCTTTCACCAAGAGGTAGGTTGGGGCTGTCATGGAAATGAATACGGTTAAGGTGCTGTAAGTAAACCATCATTATGTTGGAGAGAGTACAGTATCAAAAGGTCAACTTGGAGTCAATGGTGTCAAAGGGTGTAGAAAGGTCAAGAAGGATGAAAGCAATAGAACCTAATAGTCCATAGAATCCATAGAATTCCTACACTGCAGAAGGAGGCCATTTGGGCCATCCCTGCACCGACCCTCTGAAAGAGCACCGTAACTAGGTCCACTGCCTAGCCCTATCACCGTAACCTCAGCTAACCTGAACATCTTTGGACATAAAGGGGCATTTTGTTCACATGGCCAATCCACCTAACCAGCACATTTTTGGGTTGTGATGGTAAGACCAACGCAGACATGGAGAGAATGTGTAAACTCTACACGGACAGTGACCCGGGGCCGGGATTGAATCCGGGTCCTTGGCGCTGTGAGGCAGCAGTGCTAACCACTGCACCACGGTGCCACACTAATTAAAATGTAAGGTATCATTTGAGACTTTGGTTAAGTTTGTTTCAATGCTGAATCAAGGTGGAAATCTGGCATTGAGGTTCAAGCATGGAGTTGGGAGAAGGATAGATATGAAAATGGGAAACAACATAAAGGGCTTTGGAGGAAAAACAGAGCTGGAAATGTGGTTGTAGTTTGCATGGACCATTAGATCAATGAGTTTTTTTTGAGGAGTGGGACAACGAATGACAGCTTTGGGTGGCACGATGGCACAGTGATTAGCACTGCTGCCTCACAGCGTCGGGGACCTGGGTTCAATTCCAACCTCGGGTGACTGTGCCAAGTTTGCATTTTCTCCCCATGTCTGCGTGGGTTTCCTCCGGGTGCTCCGATTTCCTCTCACAGTCCAAAGATGTGCAGGTTAGGTAGATCGGCCATGATAAAAAATTGCCCCTTTCTGTCTAAATGTTAGGTGGGGTTCTAGGGTACAGAGATAGGGTGGGGGTCTGTGCCTAGTGTGTCTGCTCTTTCAGAGGGTCGGTGCAGACTCAATGGGCCAAATGGCCTCCTTCTGTGCTGTAGAGATTCTATGATTCTATACTTCAAAACCTGGAGATAGAGGGAATATCTGAGACTCTACATGAGGACTTTGTACCTGTCTTTTCCAAGGAAGCAGGTATTGTCGAAGTCACAATGAAAGAGGAGGTGGTTGACACACCAGATAGACTAAAATTTATTGAAGAGAAGGTATTAGAATGATTGGCAGTACTTAATGTTGATAAGTCATGAGGACTGAATGGGATGCATCATAGGATGCTGAGGGAAGTAATTGGATCAGTAATTGGCTAGCTGAAAGAAGACAGAGGGTGGTGGTTGATGGCAAATGTTCATCCTGGAGTTCAGTTACTAGTGGTGTACCGCAAGGATCTGTTTTGGGGCCACTGCTGTTTGTCATTTTTATAAATGACCTGGAAGAGGGTGTAGAAGGATGGGTTAGTAAATTTGCAGATGGTTGGTGGAGTTGTGGATAGCGCTGAAGGATGTTATAGGATACAGAGGGGCATAGATAAGCTGCAGAGTTGGGCTGAGAGGTGGCAGATGGAGTTTAATGTGGAAAAGTGTGAGGTGGTTCACTTTGGAAGGAGTAACAGGAATGCAGAGTACTGGGCTAATGGCAAGATTCTTGGTAGTGTAGATGAACAGAGAGATCTCGGCATCCAGGTACATAAATCCCTGAAAGTTGCCACCCAGGTTAATAGGGCTGTTAAGAAGGCATATGGTGTGCTAGCCTTTATCAGTAGGGGGATTGAGTTTCGGAGCCACGAGATCATGCTGCAGCTGTACAAAACTCTGGTGCGGCCGCACCTGGAGTACTGCGTGCAGTTCTGGTCACCACATTATAGGAAGGATGTGGAAGCTTTGGAAAGGGTTCAGAGGAGATTTACTAGGATGTTGCCTGGTATGAAGGGAAGGTCTTACGAGGAAAGGCTCAGGGACTTGAGGTTGTTTTTGTTAGAGAGGAGAAGAGAGGTGACTTAATAGAGATATATAAGATAGTCAGAGGGTTAGATAGGGTGGACAGTGAGAGTCTTTTTCCTCGGATGGTGATGACCAACACGAGGGGACATAGCTTTAAATTGAGGGGTGGTAGATATAGGACAGATGTCAGAGGCAGTTTCTTTACTCAGAGAGTAGTAGGGGTGTGGAACACCCTGCCTGCAACAGTAGTAGACTCATCAAATTTAAGGGCATTTATGTGGTCACTGGATAGACATATGGATGAAAATGGAATAGTCTAGGTCAGATAGGCTTCAGATGGTTTCACGGGTTGGCGCAACATCGAGGGCCGAAGGGCCCGTACTGCGCTGTAATGTTCTATGTTCTAGGGCAGCACGGTAGCATTGTGGACAGCACAATCGCTTCACAGCTCCAGGGTCCCAGGTTCGATTCCGGCTTGGGTCACTGTCTGTGCGGAGTCTGCACATCCTCCCCATGTGTGCGTGGGTTTCCTCTGGGTGCTCCGGTTTCCTCCCACAGTCCAAAGATGTGCACGTTAGGTGGATTGGACATGATAAATTGCCCTTAGTGTCGATGGGCCGAATGGCCTCCTTCTGCACTGTAAATTCTATGAAAAAAAAATGTTCTAAGTAAGGTAAAAATTAAGGTAAAAAGAGACACTTGTCATAACCTTCCAATCAATTTTAGATTGACTGATTGATTTATTGTCACATGTACCGAAGTACAGTGAAAAGTATTTTTCTGCTGCCAAGGGAACATACACAGTCCGTACATAGTAGACAAAAAGAATAATCGGCAGAGTAAATTGACAAATGGTAAATCAACAAATAGTGATAGGTTACAATGCGGAACAAGGGCCGAACAAAGCATATAAATGAGCAAGAGCAGCGTGGGGAATTATATATAAAGTGGAAAAGCGTTTTTGTAGGTCAGCACGGTGATAAGAGAGAAAAGAAAAGAGTCTGGGTGAGAGAGCTCGCAGAGAGCTGCCATGCTCCAGCTCCATCCTGGATTTCAGAATGTAAACAGGGGTGATGCTATAGAGGAGGACTGGAGAATTCCAAATTGTAGATGTTTTACATACTTAGATATAGAGATTGAGAATTATGATTGACGCAATCTCACAATAAATCGAACGCCTTTATAGACTGTTTCATACAAAATTGTTTCAATTAAATCACACAGCTGGCATTCACATGGTCAATCTGAGATTTTGTTAAATTTAGAATACCCAATTCATTTTACCAATTAAGAGGCAATTTAGCGTAGCCAATCCACCTACCCTGCACATCTTTGGGTTGTGGGGGCGAAACCCACGCAAACACGGGGAGAATGTGCAAACTCCACACGGCCAGTGACCCAGAGCTGGGATCGAACCTGGGACTTTGGTGCCATGAGGCTGCAGTGCTATCCATTGCGCCACGGTGCTGTCCTTTGATAAATCTGAGATGACTGGAGGTAAATTTGGAGTGATCTTTGACCAAGATTTTCACGGATTCACTGGGTCTCTTCCCATTGATACGTACTTTCTGTCTTCTTGAGTGTTCTGTGTGGACTTTCCAGGGGCTTCCATTCTGAATCCAGTTTTTGAAAGAGCTCATGCACAATCCTCTTCTGGATGTGGATTGGTTAGTTTGGTGCCTGATCAACTGTTGACTGGTTAGCGTATTTCCATGTTGTCGGACATTGGCTTATTCACGAACGAACTCCTTACTGTCCTGCTGTGATTACCTGCCTGACTTCAATCGGTTTTGTGCAATTAACTATTCTATTTCAATGTGGATTGTCAAATTCAATTCAGCAGTGGGCGGGATTGTCCGGTCCCAGTGACCGGAGAATCCCGCCCGAGGTCAATAGACTTCTTCATTGTCTGCGTCTCGTTCGTGGCAATCTTATGGAGGGCGAGGGGTGGAAGAATCTAATCCAGTATCACTGCAATAACAAGTGTCAATATAATTAGCAAGTATTGCACCTAATCAATTTCCACATAACAAACACTGCTCGAGAACTCATAGCCAATCCATTAATCCTTTCTTTAGAAAATGCTCCACCCTAGTTCAATGTAGGTTGTGAGAATAAATCCAGAAACTATTGGCCTGTCAGGTTAATGGAATCCCTAAAGTGCAGAAGGAGGCTATTCGGCCCATTAAGCCTGCACTACCTCTCCAAAAGAGTAGTCTATACAGGCCCACTCCCGAGCCCTATCCCCATATCCTCACACATTGATCATGGCTAATCCACCTAACCTTCGCATATTTAGACTGTGGGAGGAAACAGGAGCACCCGGAGGAAGCCCACACAGACACGGGGAGAAAGTTCAAACTCCACACAGACAGTCACCCAAGTCCAGAATAGAAGCCAGATCCCTGGCATTGTGAGGCACTATGCCACTGTGCCACCCCTTTGTCGTAGAGGGAAAGTTTTTAGAAACAATATTCCAGGACAAAATTAATCGTCACTTTGACAGCTGTGAATTCATTAAGAAAATCCAGCAGGGATTTGATAAAGGCAACTCATCTTTAAAGGAAAGAGACAACATGGATATAAACTATATAACCAAATGGTTAACTATTATCTAATTCCCCATCCCTATTTTCACTTTCCCGCACCCTCTAAACACATACACACACACACACAAACACACAAGACAAACAAACACAGAGGGGAGAAAATAATAAGTAAAAGTGAAAAATAGAGTCTTTGTTTCAGATGACTGTTTCTAGCACACTGTCCTTCAAACCAGGCTTTCAGGTTGAGATTTCTGCTTTCTAGTCTGCAATGGTTTTCACTGTAGGTTCACTCAGGTCTCTGCAGTTTCAGAAATACAACACCTTTCCTGGAGAAATCTCCAGAGAGAGAGCAGGTCCTTTCCCTGAGTGCCCGGGAACCCAACTCTGCTTTCCTTTGGTCTCTGGAAATCATCCCATTCAGGCAGGATCCTATCACCACTGCTACTGGGCAGAGTACAGCCTTTTGGCCAATTCATTGGCCACCAGCCAACCAATCAAACCGAGTCCCGCCCCATCTCTCAGCTGCTACAAAGTCTGAGTTCTCCTGTTTGAAAAACAGCACCATATACTATGTTGCAACTTTTTGAATTCCACATTTTCTCTGCTGCTTCACCTAAAGGTACATTTCCATAAAGCATCAATCACGCTTGTGTACCAGACACAGCGGTGCTGAAACTCCTTCTTTGGAAAGCCTACGTGCCCCCCAATATACATTTTTAAATAATCTTTATTGTCACAAGTAGGCATCCATTAACACCGCAATGAAATTACTGTGAAAAGCCCCTAGTCGGCACACTCCGGCAGCTGTTCGGGTACACAGAGGGAGAACTCAGAATGTCCAAATTACCGAACAGCACGTCTTTCGGGACTTGTGGGAGAAAATGGGAGCACCCGGAGGAAACCCACGTAGACATGGGGAGAACGTGCAGACTCCGAACAGACAGTGACCCAAGCCCGGAATCAAATGTTTCAACTAGACGTAACGTTAGGAAAATTAAGAACTTTTGATTGCATAATGGTAGCATGAGAATCGATCATCAAGGTTATCCTGATGCTATCGCACTGAAGTCTGAAGTTTTTGCATGTCACAAGAATTTGTCACGACCAACGTTAGAATCCTTTCTCCCAAGTGTACTTTGCAATGGTGTAAATTTTACAAGTGGGCTTTTAGGGAAAAGTAGTATTCATTGTTGAACACTGTAGCCTTTCTAGCCTTCTTGCAGCATGCTTTTGTCCATGTTTAAGGCTGAACATTATTCCTTTCTTAGTTCTCACGCTTCCCATGCATGATGCTGAGCAATGAAAGCTGCTTCCACTTGGTGATCTTTGAAATGTCTACGAGACAGGAATAAGTGCATGATGTCAAAGATGTGTGCACTTCTTGAGGAAGCTGTCTCCTTACCTGTGAGGATCTTACTTTCCTCCCGAACGTCTGCCTAGCAGTGAAAAAAAGAATCCTTCCATGAATTCACATTGTGCAAAATGATATGGAATTCATTGCATGACTGTGATTTAGGGTAGACAGAAAGGATGGATATCAGTGACATGGGCAATGTCAAGGACTACGATGCGATGAAAGCATTTCTTCTGCACACTTCCAAAATGTTCAGCAGGATCTTTGAAGAAAAGAAGATTCCATTGACTGATGTGTCAATACTGAGTGGGTCATGCCAAGGCAATGCAGGGTGTAAACTTGGCAGGCTTCCAAAGAATGCAAGGTTATTAGTGTTTGTCAATAATCAATGATGGTCCTGCTGAAGAACTCTCTGTGAGGCCAAAGTTAACATAATTCACAGCTTTGGGTTCATGCTGTCGAATAACAGGCTGCTGCATCCTGGCGTTTGACAGCATCTTGGGGCTCAGTCACAAGATGCCTCTCATCACGGCTTTAGGGGTGGCACGGTGGCACAGTGGTTAGCAATGCTGCCTTACAGCGCCAGGGGCCCGGGTGAGATTCCTGACCTTGGATAGCTGCCTGTGTGGAGTTCGATCATTCTCCCTATGTCTGCGTGGGTTTCCTCTGGGTGCTCTGATTTCCTCCCACAGTCCAAAGATGTACAGTTTAGGTAGATGGGCCATTCTAAATTTATCCTTAGTTCCCAAAGATGAGGTGGCATTACGGGGATAGGGTGTAGATGTAAGGTGAAGTAGGGTGCTCTTTCAAAGGGGCAGCAGGGTAGCATGGTGGTTAGCATAAATGCTTCACAGCTCCAGGGTCCCAGGTTCGAATCCCGGCTGGGTCACTGTCTGTGTGGAGTCTGCACGTCCTCCCCCTGTGTGCGTGGGTTTCCTCCGGGTGCTCCGGTTTCCTCCCACAGTCCAAAGATGTGCGAGTTAGGTGGATTGGCTATGCTAAATTGCCCGTAGTGTCCTAATAAAAGTAAGGTTAAGGGGGGGTTGTTGGGTTACGGGTATGGGGTGGATACGTGGGTTTGAGTAGGGTGATCATGGCTCGGCACAACATTGAGGGCCGAAGGGCCTGTTCTGTGCTGTACTGTTCTATGTTCTATGTTCTATAAAGGGTCGGTGAGAGTCGATGGGCCCAATGGCCTCCTTCTTCACTGTAGGGATTCTATTCTATGATTCTCAGCGTTTTTCATGCATGGGAGCTGGCATTTGGAGTGATGGTGCTGTCTGGATGTAGCCGAATGGTGATGGGCTTTCCTTTCAATCTTCTAATCATAACTGTCAACAAGGCAAAAACTGCACTCTCCACTCCTCCTTGTATCTCTAAACAGATCCATTAGTTCCCATTGAATAGTCTCCCTCCACAGACAAGGCAGGAATGCAGTTTCCAGCCCATGACTTGCCCTTAGTCTGCACATAACATAGCAAGCCAACCCCTTGCAGAATGACATGATCCTGGAGGACAACGGGTGGCTGATCTTTCCCCTCAGACATGACTGCGCATTCAAAACTAGGGTCTGAATTAGGGTCAAAAGACCCAAATGCCAGAATACATAGTGAGACTTATGCTGATGTCCTCCAGTGGCCTTGACAAAAGCTATCAATACCCAATCTTTGCACTTACGCAAGGCGTCAAGCATGTTGCTTTGAATGCCATGACCAGTACACTGAGAACATGGATGTTTGCAGGTCCATGCTGCCTCTACGTAGCAGCTGTCAACATTTACTTTTTGATCCTACCTCCATTCTCACATGACTCTGCCAGGATCACGAGCCAATTAAGACCATATGCACCGCAGCACCTCAACCTAATGGAATCTTTTCTGAATGCACACCATGAGTAAAGGAGCCAAGCTTGTTTCTTGTCCATTAGACCCTCGAGTCCAGCTTTCAACTGGTCCATGAAAAAATGAAAAATGAAAATCGCTTATTGTCACAAGTAAGCTTCAAATGAAGTTACTGTGAAAAGCCCCTAGTCGCCACATTCCGGCACCATTCGGGGAGGCTAGTATGGGAATTGAACCGTGCTGCTGGCCTGCCTTGGTCTGCTTTAAAAGCCAGCGATTTAGCCCAGTGCGCTAAACCAGCCCCTGGTCTCCATGGTTTGAGCAGGACACGTATACGTAGTATGTCCCTTCAATCGTCCAATGCTATGCTGAATGCTTCCTACATGCTCAGAGTCCCCTCCCCGATTAATTTCTTTTCCAGCTTGTTTTTCAAACAGCTTCATTGTAAGGTGAGATCAAAAATGGTGATGCAAACCTTTTTCTAGACCAGTTTCCAACCTGCCAGGTCAATTTCACTCTCCCCCATATTCACCGTCTCCTGGTTCCCCTTCCTCCTATCATTATCCAACATTCCCCTGTTATCCTTGAGCCAGTTCTTCCCTCTCTAATGTTGACAACCCTATGCTCTTTGCTTACCTGGTCTCTCCCCTTCTCGAGATATGCACCCTTACCTTTTAGAAATCCCCAATGAGACCATTCAATATTCCCCCATGACTTTTCAACTACCAACTCACAGCATTCCGATGCCTCCACTGAATGTGCTGTGCCCTCTGCCTCATAAATTAATGACTCAAACTCCTAGGAGGTGGCTGACCGCATCCTGTACACCATACTGTGCACAGCTGTTACTACCCTGAGAGGCCTTCCCCATGCCCCATGCGTGTCATGCACAGCTCCAACATGGCCCATTTAACCCCAGGACAATCTTCCCTCACAGTTCGGTCTCAGCCCCAGGACAGTCTCTTCAACATGCTGCTGATAGCATGGCTTCAGTCCCAGGATGCTCTCTGGATTTTCCTTGAATAGTCTTGAACCAGGTCAACACTTCAATACTGTGTTCCTGGAACACCCCCTCGACTTGCCTCTGTCTCTAAGTCATGCCGCCGTCTCCCTCCTCCCCACTAGTCTTGTCTCTGTTCCCAGCCTTGACACAGCTTGACATACAGGCAGCTGATATCACACAGACACCCTCTGAAAGGTAGGCTGCAGCCATGTCTACTGGCCTTCATGTCATTGATCAAGAGGAGCTCTCCAGGTGCACGGCAGTTGTACACAATTTTCAATCAGACCATTCTAATTATGCACTGGCGGGGTGCCTAATTTGGAGGGGGACACAATTCCACTGAGTTGGTCTTTTTGTGAGCATTCATGAGATGCAAATGAATGCAAATGTGGTCCCGACATAATCAGCAGGACTCAACCAGCTTTTAACTCGGCATCAAAGTCAGGAGAACAAAATTCCAAGCTAACTTCCCGTCATCAGGAAACAGACATTTACAATCATACCAAATATCTGCCCCCTCCTGCCACAATTCCCACCACTGACGGGAGCAGAAAATTCCATCGTTCGTATCCCTACCTTTAGTTTCTTTGAGTATCTATGTAAACAACACACCTAAACTCTGGCCTTTCAGAAACAAGTTTTGGGCCCCGTATCTAAGGAAGGATGTGCTGGCCTTGGAAATGGTCCAGAGGAGGTTCACAAGAATGATCCCTGGAATGAAGAGCTTGTCGCATGAGGAACGCATGAGGACTCTGGGTCTGTACTAGGAGTTTAGAAGGATCAGGGGGGATCTTATTGAAACTTATAAGAGGCCTGGATAGATTGGACGTAGAGAGGATGTTTCCACTCATAGGAAGAACTGGAACCAGAGGACACAATCTCAGCCTAAAGGGTCGACCCTTTAAAATTTCTTCAGCCAGAGGGTGGTGAATCTGTGGAACTCTTTTCCGCAGAAGGCTCTGGAGGCCAAATCATTGAGTGTCTTTAAGACAGAGATAGATAGGTTCTTGATTAACAAGGGGATCAGGGGTTATGGGGAGAAGGCAAGAGAATGGGGATGAGAAAAATATCAGCCATGATTGAATGGCGGAGCAGAATCGATGGGCCAAATGGCCTAATTCTGCTCCTATGTCTTGTGGACTTATTGGGTGCGATTCTCCCAAAGGGAGACTGAGTGTCGACGCCGGAGTGAAACTCGGAATGTTTCACTCCGGCGTCGGAGGCCGCTCCTCGTCCCCTATTCTCCCCCACCCCCGGAGGAGTAAGGAGCGGCGTTGCGAGAAACTCGGCCGCCGGGCCTTGACGCTTGCGTCAAAGCGGCGCGCCGAGAATGACGCGGCCGGTGGCGCCGAAGTGACGTCAGCCGCACATGCACAGGTTGGCCGGCTCCAACCTGCGCATGCGCGGTTGCCGTCTTCCCCTCTGCTGCCCCGCAAGACGTGGCGGCTTGATCTTGCGGGGCGGCGGAGGGTAAAGAGTGCGTCTCTTAGAGACGCCGGACCGACGATCGGTAGGCACCGATCACGGCCGCCCCCCACAGGCCCCACACTTATCTGTCGCGCGATGTTCACGCCGGCAACGACCAGGTATGGTTGCCGCCGGCGTGAACTCATCGGGGTCGTCAGGCCACTCGGCCCATCCGGGCCAGAGAATCGCCGGTCTCCGGGAAAAACGGCGAGCGCCGATCCTCCAAGCGGCGTGTCGCGTTTTGGGGGGTGGGAGAATCGCTGGGGGTGGCAGGGCGGCGTGCCGTGATTCGCCCGGCCCTCCCGCGATTCTCCCACCCGGTGTGGGGAGCGGAGAATCGCGCCCATGGTCTAAATCCTGGGAATTTAGTGTCATTGGTAGAAAAAGCGTTATTAGCATAATGATAATGTCACTGGATTGGTGTTTCAGAGGCCTGAACTAATGCTCCTTGAATATGACTTTAAACCCCACTACAGCAGTTAAATCAATTCAATAAATTTTAAATTAAGAAGCTAACCTCAGTAAAGATGATCATGAAAACCCCACCCAGTTCACTATCTCCTGACCCACTCTGACCTATATTTGACCCCAGACCTGGAGTCAATGTTGAAGATTGTATTCCATTGTGCCGCCATTTCTAGTAGGTCAGTTCTTACCAATGAATTGTTGATGAAGATGTCTGGAATATTGGCAGTAAAGGTATTTAGGGAAGAGAAATCAATGCTGGCCTCATCCTGTAAATCAATTTTTAAAAATGGCAGTGTGGCCATACTAGATTGGCCCTGAGCCCTTCAAGTGGTCTGTCAAGCCAATCCCTTAAAGGGGCAACCACACTGCCATACTAGACCTTCAGCCGATTTTTAAAATTTGATTTACAGGATGTGGGTATCGCTGGCGCGGCCGCATTTATTTCCCTTCCCTAAATGCCCTTGAGCAAGAGTGGTGGTGAGCTGCCTTCTTGAACCACTACAATCCCTGAGGTGTAGGTACACCCACAGCGCTGTTGGGCAGTTCTCTCATAACTGCCCTTTGAAATGACCACACAAGCCACCCAGCTGCATCAAACTGTGACAGAAACGTTAGATAAGAACAATACCAAGATGTACCTCAGCACCGGATCGGCTGAACCTGCAAATTCACCAGTACCTGGTGAATGGCGTCAAATTTAGAGAGTTGTCCCACAGAGCAGTCACACCCATCAATTCTTACTGCCAATATTCCAGACACCTTCATCAACAATTCATTGATAAGAACTGACCTACTAGAGATGGCGGCACAATGGAATACAGTCTTCAACATTGACTCCAGATATCATGACATATTATTGCACTAGGTCGAGCATGATGCTGATTACCAGGCAGAACTCTTCCTCAGCCAATGAATTATCACTCCACCATTAGGCTTTGAAGCTAGCAAGGGCACAGAATACACAGTGGGGTCTTCAATGTCCATCACCACTACTTAAGTACATGTTTGCCTGTGGTGGCTTGAGTCACATACTAGAGGCTTCCAATAGGTAACAAAGAGGTTTATTGATGGAAGGAAAAGGCACAGGACACAGGCAGAGAGCACAGTACAACAGGACTTAACATGTCAGCTACTTGGTTCACAATTCCCGGGGTCCTGCTCCCAGGGCTCGTGCAAACTCCTTATTGGTCAGGGATCATGCGCTGCCTCATGGTTGGCCCTGAGCCCTTCAAGTGGTCTGTCAAGCCAATCCCTTAAAGGAGCAACTACACTGCCATACTAGACCTTCAGACGATTTTTAAAACTTGATTTACAGGATGTGGGTATCGCTGGCGCGGCCGCATTTATTTCCCATCCCTAAATGCCCTTGAGCAAGAGTGGTGATGAGCTGCCTTCTTGAACCACTGCAATCCCTGAAGTGTAGGTACACCCACAGCGCTGTTAGGGAGGGAATTCCAGGATTTTGATGCAGTGACAGTATATTTCCAAGTCAGGATGGTGAGAAACTTGGAGGGGAACCTCCAGGTGGTGGGGGTGTTCCCAGATATTAGCTTCCTTTGTCCTTCTAGATGATAGTGATCATGGGTTTGGAAGGTACTGTCTCAGGAGGAGCCTTGGTGAGTTCCTACTGTGCATATGGTACACACGGCTGCCACTGATTGTTGATGGTAGAGGGAGTGAATGTTTGTGGAAGGGGTGCCAATCAAGTAGCTGCTTTGTCCTGGATGGTGTTGAGCTTCATGAGTGTTGTTGGAGTTGCACTCATACTGGCAAGTGGAGAGTATTCCATTACACCCTGAAGTATGCCTTGTACATGGTGGACAGGCTTTGGGGAGTTACTCGCCACAGGATTCCTAGCCTCTGATCTGCCCTTATGGCCACAGTATTAATATGGCTAACCCGGTTCAGTTTCGAGTCAATGGAAACCCCCAAGATGTTGATAATGAGGGATTCAGTGATGGTAATGCCATTGAATGCCAAGGGATGATGGTTAGGTCCTCTCTTGTGATGGTCATTGCCTGGAACTTGTGGGGTGTGAATGTTACTTCCCACTTCTCAGCCCAAGCTTGGATATTGATTGTCCAGGTGTTGTTGTATTTGGATATGGATGCCTCAGTACCTAAGGAGTCAAGAATGGTGCTGAACATTGTTCAGTCATAGAACATAGAACATAGAACAGTACAGCACAGAACAGGCCCTTCGGCCCTCAATGTTGTGCCGAGCCATGATCACCCTACTCAACCCCACATATCCACCCTATACCCGTAACCCAACAACCCCCCCCCCCCCCCCTTAACCTTACTTTTATTAGGACACTACAGGCAATTTAGCATGGCCAATCTACCTAACCCGCACATCTTTGGACTGTGGGAGGAAACCGGAGCACCCGGAGGAAACCCACGCACACAGGGGGAGGACGTGCAGACTCCACACAGACAGTGACCCAGCCGGGAATCGAACCTGGGACCCTGGAGCTGTGAAGCATTTATGCTAACCACCATGCTACCCTGCTGCCCCAGTCATCAGCGAACTTCCCCATTTCTGACCTTAAGATGGAAGGTCATTGATGAAACAGCTGAAGATGGTTGGGCCCCAAAGACTTCCTGAGGAACTCCTGCAGAGATGTCCCGGGACTGAGATGATTGACTTCCAACCACCAGAACCATTTTCTTTTGCACCAGTGGAATCCCCCGATTCCTATTGGCTCCAATTTTCCTACGGCTCCTTAATGCCATACTCGGTGTAATGCTGCCTTGAGGTAAAGGGCAGTCACTCTCACCTCACCTCTGGAGTTCAGCTCTTTTGTCCATGTTTGAACCAAGGCTGTAATGAGATCAGGAGCTGAGTGACCCTGGCAGGACCCAAAACGAACATCAGTGAGCAAGTTATTGTTAGGCAAGCGCCACTTGGTAGCGATGTTAATGATCCCTTTCATCACTTTGTTGATGGTCGACAGTAGACTGACAGGGCAGTAATCGGCCGGGTTGGATTTGTCCTGTTTCTTGTGTACAGGACATACCTGAGAAATTTTTCACATTGCTGGGTAAAGATGTACAACTGTACTGGAACAGATTGGCTAGGCAGGCGGCACAATCTGGAGCACAATTCTCCAGTACTATTGCTGGAATATTGTCAGGACCCATAATTTTTGCAGCATCCAGTACCTTCATAAGACCATAAGAGGTAGGAGCAGGAATAGGTCGTTCGGCCCCTCGAGTGGCAATGTGCGGCCTCAGCTGCGCATTCCTTGTTGAGTCCCCTTATCAAACATGAGTCACTTTTTATCACATTGTGGATCTCAGCCTTGCCGAGCATCAGGAAACACAAGGCTAAATGTGCTCACTTTCGGACTTTGCCCCCATTTAGTAAAATCCCGCCGAATATATTTCCCCAAGTAAGGGGACTATAACTGCTCACAGTGCTCCAGATGTGGTCTCATTAGTATCTTGTACAGTTGCAGAAAGACTTCTCGAATCTTACACTCCGGCCCCCTTGAAATAAGGGCCAACATTCCATTAGACTTCCTGATTACCTGCTGCAGCTGTGTTGTAGCTTTCTAGAGTTTATCTCCATTTAAATAATACTCTGTTCTTTTGTTTGGGAGGCACAACATAAATTCGTCCCAAGGAGGTGGAAACATGCTAAGGGGAGGACAAGGCATCCATGGCTGATGAGGGAAGTCAAGGACAACATATAAGTAAAACAAAACAAATACAAAATGGCAGGGATTAGCGGGAAGCAAGAGGATTGGGAAGCTTTTTAAAGCGAGCAGAGGACAACTATAAAAGCAATAATGGGTGAAAAGATTAAATATGAGTGCAAGCTAGCTAGTTATGTAAAAGAAGATAGGAAGATTTTTGTTCAACATATAAAAGGTAAGAGAGAGGCGTAAATAAACACTGGACCACTGGAAAATGTGGCTGGCAAAGTAATAATAGGAAACAAAAGAAATGGCAGAAGAACTGAGTAGTTACTTTGAATTAGTCTTCATGATGGAAGACACCAGTGGGATGGCGGAGCTTCAGGGGCAGAAGTGAGTGCAGCGGCCATCACTAAGGAGAAGGTTCTGGGGAAACTGAAAGGTCTGAAGGTAGATAGGTTAACTGGGCCGGATGGACTACACCCCAGGTTCTAAAATATAGATGAGGAGATTGTGAAGGCACTGGTGGTGATCTTTCAGGAATCACTGGAGGCAGGAAGTGTCCCAGAGGACTGGAAAGTAGCTAATGTAACACCGCTGTTTAGAAGGGGAAGGAAGTGGAAGACAGGAAATTATAGGCCGTTTCGCCTGACTTTGGTCAGTGGTAAGATTTTAGAGTTCATTATTAAAGATGAGATCGCGGAGTATTTGGAAGTGCATGATAAAATAGCACTGAGTCAGCACGGCTTCGTCAAGGGGAGGTCATGTCTGACAAATCTGTTAGAGCTCTTTGAGGAGTTAACAAGGAAATTAGACAAAGGAGAACCAGTGGATGTGATTTATTTAGATTTCCAGAAGGCCTTTGACAAGGTGCCGCATAGGAGACTGTTAAATACGTTAAGAGCCCTTGGTGTTCAGGGTAAGATTCTACCATGGATAGAGGATTGGCTGACTGGCAGAAGGCAGAGAGTGGGGATAAAGGGGTCTTTTTCAGGATGGCAGCCAGTGACTAGTGTGCCTCAGGGGTCTGTGCTGAGACTACAACTTTTCACAATATATATTAATGATCTGTAAGAAGGAACTGAAGGCACGGTTGCTAAGTTTGCAGATGATACAAAGATCTTAAGAGGGACAGATAGTATTGAGGAAGCGGGGTGGGGGGGGGGGGGGGGGGTTGCTGCAGAAGGACTTGGACAGGCTGGGAGAGTGGGCCAAGAAGTGGCAGATGGAATATAATTTGTAGAAGTGTGAGGTGATGCACTTTGGAAGGAGGAATGGAGGCATAGAATATTTTGTAAATGGGGAAATGCTTAGGAAATCAGAAGCACAAAATGACTTTGGAGTCCTTGTTCAAGATTCTCTTAAAGTTAACGTGCAGGTTCAGTCAGCAGTTAGGAAGGCAAATGCAATGTTAGCATTCATGTCGAGAGAGCTAGAATACAAGTCCAGGGATGTACTTCGGAAGATGTATAAGGCTCTGGTCAGACCCCATTTGGAGCATTGTGAGCAGTTTTGGGCCCCGTATCTGAGAAAGGGTGTGCTGGCCTTGGAAAGGGTCCAGGGGAGGTTCACAAGAATGATCCCTGAAATAAAGAACTTGTTGTATGAGGAACGTTTGGTTCACTGCGTCTGTACTTGTTGGAGTTTAGAAGGATGAGGGGGGTCTTATTGAAACTTACAGGATACTGCGAGGCCTGAATAGAGTGGACGTGGAGAGGATGTTTCCACTTGTGGGAAGAACTAGAACCGGAGGACACAATCTCAGACTAAAGGGTGAATCCTTCAAAACAGAGATGAGGAGGAATTCCTTCAGCCAGAGGGGGGTGAATCTGTGGAACTCTTTGCCGCAGAAGGCTGTGGAGGCCAAATCACTGAGTGTCTTTCAGACAGAGATAGATAGGTTCTTGATTAATAAAGGGATCACGGATTATGGGGAGAAGGCAGGAGAATGGGGATAAGAAAAATATCAGCCATGATTGAATGGTGGAACAGACGCGATGGGCCGAGTGGCCTAATTCTGTCTTATGATCTTGTGGTCTTCTCCCTTCCAAAACATGTAGAATGATGACTAACATTTGTGATTCTGAGAACTTCAGAGGAGGACACGATGTCCTTCTGGCTGAAGAGTGTTGCGAAGGCTTCAGCCTTGTCTTTTGCACTGATGTGCTGGGCTCCTCCATCATTGAAGACGGGGTATTTGTGGAACCTCGTCCTACTATTATGATGAATGTGGGAATTTCAAATATATTGTATTATATGTATTTGGTGCTGTATGGATTGAAAGCCTGGGTTACTGTGTGTGTGCAGTCATATTTTTAAAGACAGCTCGACTTTTTGGAGACTGAGGTGCAATAAAAGTGTTATAAACGTTTGGGCTAATGGACTTTAGTTTATATTAAGAGGGATCCCGAAGGAATAGATAATTAGGGACATTGTTTCAGCTGAGTAAGATGATGGAGTCAATGGGAGAAGGACTGAAGCAGTTTAGTCCTAGATAATTGGGGCTCATTCTGGGGTAGGTGGGACCGCTACAAACAGGATGGTCTTCACCTGAACCAGAGGGGTACCAATATCCTGGGGGGGAGATTTGCTAGTGCTCTTCGGGGGGGGTTTAAACTAATTCAGCAGGGGGATAGGAACCTAAATTGTAGTCCCAGTGTACAGGATGTTGAGAGTAGTGAGGTCAGGGATAGGGTTAAAAGTTCGAAAGAGGGCACCGGCAAGCAGGACGCTGGTTTGAAGTGTGTCTACTTCAACGCCAGGAGCATCCGGAATAAGGTGGGTGAGCTTGCAGCATGGGTTGTAACCTGGGATCTCGATGTTGTGGCGATTTCGGAGACATGGGTAGAGCAGGGACAGGAATGGTTGTTGCAGGTTCCAGGATTTAGATGTTTCTGTAAGAACAGAGAAGATGGTAAAAGAGGGGGGGGGGGTGGCATTGTTAATCAAGGAAAGTATTACGGCGGTAGAAAGGAAGCTTGAGGACTCGTCTACTGAGGTAGTATGGGCCGAGGTTAGGAACAGTAGAGGAGAGGTCACCCTGTTGGGAGTTGTCTATAGACCTCCGAATAGTTCCAGAGATGTAGAGGAAAGGATTGCAAAGATGATTCTCGACAGGAGCGAGAGTAACAGGGTAGTTGTTATGGGGGACTTTAACTTTCCAAATATTGACTGGAAATACTATAGTTCGAGTACTATAGATGGGTCAGTTTTTGTGCAGTGTGTGCAGGAGGGTTTTCTGACACAGTATGTAGACAGGCCAACAAGGGGCGAGGCCACATTGGATTTGGTACTGGGTAATGAACCCGGCAAGGTGTTAGATTTAGATGTAGGTGAGCACTTTGGTGATAGTGATCACAACTCGGTTATGTTTACTTTAGCAATGGGCAGGGATAGCTATATACCGCAAGGCAAGAATTATAGCTGGGGGAAAGGCAATTATGATGCTATTCGGCAAGATTTAGGATGTATAGGATGGGGAAGGAAACTGCAGGGGATGGGTACAATCGAAATGTGGAGCTTTTTCAAGGAACAGCTACTGCGTGTCCTTGATAAGTATGTACCTGTCAGGCAGGGAGGAAGTTGTCGAGCAAGGGAACCGTGGTTTACTAAGGAAGTTGAAGCACTTGTCAAGAGGAAGAAGAAGGCTTATGTTAGGATGAGACATGAAGGCTCAGTTAGGGCACTTGAGAGTTACAAGTTAGCCAGGAAGGACCTAAAGGGAGAGTTAAGAAGAGCGAGGAGAGGACACGAAAAGTCGTTGGCGGATAGGATCAAGGAAAACCCTAAGGCTTTCTATAGGTATATCAGGAACAAAAGAATGACTAGAGTAAGATTAGGGCCAATCAAGGATAGTAGTGGAAAGTTGTGTGTGGAATCAGAGGAAATAGGGGAAGCATTAAATGGATATTTTTCGTCAGTGTTTACACTGGAGAAAGACAATGTTGTCGAGGAGAACACTCAGGTTCAGTCGACCAGGCTAGATGGAATTGAGGTTCAAAAGGAGGAGGTGTTAACAATTTTAGAAAATGTCAAAATAGATAAGTCCCCTGGGCCAGATGGGATTTATCCTAGGATTCTCTGGGAAGCCAGGGAGGAGATTGCAGAGCCTTTGTCCTTGATCTTTATGTCGTCTTTGTTGACAGGAATAGTGCCGGAAGACTGGAGGATAGCAAATGTTGTCCCCTTGTTCAAGAAGGGGAGTAGAGACAACCCTGGTAATTATAGACCTGTGAGCCTTACTTCGGTTTTGGGTAAAATGTTGGAAAAGGTTATAAGAGATAGGGTTTATAATCATCTTGAAAAGAACAAGTTGATTAGCGATAGTCAACACGGTTTTGTGAAGGGTAGGTCATGCCTCACAAACCTTATTCAGTTTTTTGAGAAGGTGGCCAAACAGGTGGATCAGGGTAAAGCTGTTGATGTGGTGTATATGGATTTCAGTAAGGCGTTTGATAAGGTTCCCCACGGTAGGCTATTGCAGAAAATAAGGAAGTATGGAATTGAAGGTGATTTAGCGGTTTGGATCAGTAATTGGCTAGCTGAAAGAAGACAGAGGGTGGTGGTTGATGGCAAATGTTCATCCTGGAGTTCAGTTACTAGTGGTGTACCGCAAGGATCTGTTTTGGGGCCACTGCTGTTTGTCATTTTTATAAATGACCTGGAAGAGGGTGTAGAAGGATGGGTTAGTAAATTTGCAGATGACACGAAGGTCGGTGGAGTTGTGGATAGTGCTGAAGGATGTTATAGGATACAGAGGGACATAGATAAGCTGCAGAGCTGGGCTGAGAGGTGGCAGATGGAGTTTAATATGGAAAAGTGTGAGGTGGTTCACTTTGGAAGGAGTAACAGGAATGCAGAGTACTGGGCTAATGGCAAGATTCTTGGTAGTGTAGATGTACAGAGAGATCTCGGCATCCAGATACATAAATCCCTGAAAGTTGCCACCCAGGTTAATAGGGCTGTTAAGAAGGCATATGGTGTGCTAGCCTTTATAAGCAGGGGGATTGAGTTTCGGAACCACAAGGTCATGCTGCAGCTGTACATAACTCCGGTGCGGCCGCACCTGGAGTACTGCGTGCAGTTCTGGTCACTACATTATAGGAAGGATGTGGAAGCTTTGGAAAGGGTTCAGAGGAGATTTACTAGGATGTTGCCTGGTATGGAGGGAAGGTCTTACGAGGAAAGGCTCAGGGAATTGAGGTTGTTTTCGTTAGAGAGGAGAAGGCTGAGAGGTGACTTAATAGAGACATATAAGATAGTCAGAGGGTTAGATAGGGTGGACAGTGAGAGTCTTTTTCCTCGGATGGTGATGACCAACACGAGGGGACATAGCTTTAAATTGAGGGGTGATAGATATAGGACAGATGTCAGAGGCAGTTTCTTTACTCAGAGAGTAGTAGGGGTGTGGAACGCCCTGCCTGCAACAGTAGTAGACTCGCCAACTTTAAGAGCATTTAAGTGGTCACTGGATAGACATATGGATGAAAATGGAATAGTGTAGGTCAGATAGGCTTCAGATGGTTTCACAGGTCGGCGCAACATCGAGAGCCGAAGGGCCCGTACTGCGCTGTAGTGTTCTATGTTCTATGTTCTAGTTTTAGATTGGGATGTGGCCAGACAAGCAGCTGCTCTCACAACAATGAGGTTAGATATGTTTCTGGATAGGCTAGCAGTTTCTTTCAAAACAGTTTTGTTAGTTGATTTAGAACATAGAGAATATAACAGAGAAAAATACAGCACAGAGCAGGCCCTTTGGCCCAGGATGTTGTGCTGAACTTTTGTCCTCGATGAAGAACATATTAATCTACACCCTATCATTCTACCGTAATCCATGTACCTATCCAATAGCCGCTTGAAGGTCCCTAATGTTTCCGACTCAGCTACTTCCACAGGCAGTGCATTCCATGCCCCCACTACTCTCTGGGTAAAGAACCTACCTCTGGCATCCCCTCTATATCTTCCACCATTCAACTTAAATTTATGTCCCCTTGTAATGATTTGTTCCCCCTCGGAAAAAGTCTCTGACTGTCTACTCTATCTATTCCCCTGATCATCTTATAAACCTCGATCAAGTCGCCCCTCATCCTTCTCCGCTCTAATGAGAAAAGGCCTAGCATCCTCAACCTTTCCTCGTAAGACCTACTCTCCATTCCAGGCAACATCCTGGTAAATCTCCTTTGCACCTTTTCCAAAGCTTCCACATCCTTCCTAAAATGAGGTGACCAGAACTGCACACAATACTCCAAATGTGGCCTTACCAAGGTTTTGTACAGCTGCATCATCACCTCACGGCTCTTAAATTCAATCCCTCTGCTAATGAATGCTAGCACACCATAGGCCTTCTTCACAGCTCTATCCACTTGAGTGACAACTTTCAAAGATCTATGAACATAAACCCCAAGATCTCTCTGTTCCTCCACATTGCCAACAACCCTACCGTTAATCCTGTATTCCGCATTCATATTTGTCCTTCCAAAATGGACAACCTCACACTTTTCAGGGTTAAACTCCATCTGCCACTTCTCAGCCCACCTCTGCATCCTATCTATGTCTCCTTGCAGCCAATAACTATCCTTACTATCCACAACTCCACCAATCTTCGTATCATCTGCAAATTTACTGACCCACCCTTCAACTCCCTCATCCAAGTCATTAATGAAAATCACAAACAGCAGAGGACCCAGAATTGATCCCTGCGGTATGCCACTGGTAACTGGGCTCCAGACTGAATATTTGCCATCCACCACCACGCTCTGACTTCTATCGGTTAGCCAGTTCGTTATCCAACTGGCCAAATTTCCCACTAGCTCATGCCTCCTTACTTTCTGCATAAGCCTGCCATGGAGAACCTTATCAAATGCCTTACTAAAATCCATGTACACTACATCCACTGCTTTACCTTCATCCACATGCTTGGTCACCTCCTCAAAGAATTCAATAAGACTTGTGCTGACTATTCCTAATCAAGCAGTATCTTTCCAGATGTTCATAAATCCTATCCCTCAGTACCCTTTCCATTGCTTTGCCTACCACCGAAGTAAAACTAACTGGCCTATAATTCCCAGGGTTATCCCTATTCCCTTTTTTGAACAGGGACACAACATTCACCACTCTCCAATACCCTGGTACCACCCCTGTTGTCAGTGAGGACGAAAAGATCATTGCCAACGGCTCTACATCATCTCTTGCTTCCCATAAAATCCTTGGATATATCCCGTCAGGCCCAGGGGACTTGTCTTATTCTCAAGTTTTTTAAAATGCCCGACACATCTTCCTTCCTAACAAGTATCTCCTCGAGCTTACCAATCTGTTTCACACTGTCCTCTCCAACAATATGGCCCCTCTCATTTGTAAATACTGATGAATTCTCCTATCTCTTCAGACTCAAGACACAATCTCCCACTACTGTCCTTGACTGGGGAAAGACCAGAAGCAGCTGATCTCAAGACAATGAGTTAAATATTTGCCAGTGAACAGGAAATAAGCAATTGCAAAGGCTGACAGTTCAAACAGTAGTTGACCCGAGCAAGAATCTGCAGCTGGTTGCTGATGGATCTTCTTTTATCATAGCTGTTGACCCAAGGCATCCCCTTGCAGCAAATACTACTGAGCCTGCTAACTGAATTTAAAAGTGGATTTTGTCCTGAGATGTGTGTTGTCTGAGAGGAGATAAAGATAGCCTTTAGGAATTAGTGTTTCATTGTCATTGTTAAGTATTGTTTAATGGGTAATTGTAGGCTATTCTTTGTGTGATGTCAAAGGTATTTTAATCCTGTGCTAATAGTAAAGTTTGTTTCAATATAACATATCCCTATTTGTCCACAGAATCGGTCCTGGAGCGAGGTATCTTTTCCTCACAGTCTTACAAAATCAAAATTAAATATTGGGTTCTCTGTTCAGTATCTTACCAACTGTTGGGATCAGATCTGGGATAGTAATACAGTGAGTTGTTTAATTGTCCACCATCATTCACGGTTTGATGTGGCAGGACTGCAGAGCTTAGATCTGACCTGCATGCTGTCGAATCGCTTAGCTCTCTTTATTACTTTCTGCTGATGCTGTTTGGCACACTGTGTTGGAGCTTCACCAAATTGGCATCTCACTGTTAGGTATACCTGGTGTTGCTCCTGACATGCCCTCCTGCACTCTTCATTGAAGGTGGTGAAGGAACCAACAAGAGTTAAACATCTACTTGGCATCATTATTGCCAATCCACCTGTCACAGTTGCATCGTACCATGACAGATTTTATAGGAATGACCACCGCATAGGAACATAGCAATTAGGAGCAGAAGTAGGCAATTCAACCCTTGGAGCCTGCTCCGCCATTCAATCTGATCATAATTTCATAGAATTTACAGTGCAGTCTCCTTTCTGACCTGGGACCCTTTCTCCCTGTCATGGGGCCCTACCTTTCGGCCCATCGAGTCTGCACCGGCCCTTGGAAAGAGCACCCTACCCAAGGTCAACACCTCCACCCTATCCCATAACCCAGTAACCCCACCCAACACTAAGGGCAATTTTGGACACTAAGGGCAATTTATCATGGCCAATCCACCTAACCTGCACATCTTTGGACTGTGGGAGGAAACCGGAGCACCCGGAGGAAACCCACGCACACACGGGGAGGATGTGCAGACTCCGCACAGACAGTGACCCAAGCCGGAATCGAACCTGGGACCCTGGAGCTGTGAAGCAATTGTGCTATCCACAATGCTACCGTGCTGCCCTAGATCATGGCTGATCTTGAGTCCCCGTGAAGCACAGTACTTCTGGCGACGAACTCTGGTCTTCACACTGACGATACTGGGCAATCACCATACTAATTGAGAAAAAATTTAGCAGCAGAAGTATGAAGATCCATTTTTAAAACATATTTGAGATTTTTTGCAGTTTTTACAGAGGTACCCCCTGCCCCCTCCCCCCTCCCTCCTCCCCTCCCTTTCCAGATGGCCCCACCCTCTCTCTCCTCCCCCTCCACTGTTTAGGTCTTCTCCTGGCGTCTTGGTTCGTCATTCATTTTTACATTTTAACAATTGTTTGTTTACTTGTGTCGGCCACGCCAGAATCCTAGGTCATTCAACTGGTCGTGCAACTGGCTCTGATTGTTTGCCAGTTAGCATGGGCTTTTCCACGGGTGAGTGGTGGGAGGGATTGTTGGTGCTCCCTCTGGTACCTGTTGGTTCGGCCTGAGCCGGTCCCCTTTCTGACTTGGGACCCTTTCTCCCTGCCATAGGGCCCTACCTTTGTGGCCTTGTTCTTCGCCACACCCCCTGTTTCCTATTCCAGCTGTTTCCATCCCCCCCCCCCCCCCCTTCCCCTCTCCCTACCTCCCACTCCCTCTCTTTTCCTCCTTCTTCTTATTGTTTAGTACCCCAGTAGCCCTTCGTGGTTCCCCAGTGGTAGTATTGTAGGTTTGGGGGACCAGGCCCTCCCATGTTTCTTTTTCTCTGTTGGCCCTTTTTGGTATCCTTGGGTCCTTCTCCTGCACCCACCCCAACTCCCCCTCCCCCACACACACATATACGAACGCCATAATCATTTTGTCGACAGTGTTGAAGAAGGTCTCTGGATTGTAGATCGTTATGGATCTGAACAGGAAGAGAACCCTGGGCAGCACGTTCATCTTGATCTTCTGCACCTTCCCCGGGGAGCGGGAGTGTATCCCCTCCTCTGCCAGACTGGTCAGGTTCCATTTGTGGATCTGTGTCCAATCGTGGGCAATCTGGATCGGCAGGTAGCGGAATTTGCATTTGGCTTGCTTGAATGGCAGTCCTTCCAGTTCTGCCAAATACCTTGCGGGTTCATAGGGATGACTTCACTCTTGCTCAGCTTGGGCTTTTAGCCCAGGAAGGCTCCAAACTTTCTCAGGAGCTTCATGATCCCTTCCATGCTGCTTTGAGGGTCCGAGATGTAGAGGAGCAGGTCATTCGCATAGAGTGAGACTCTGTGCTCTCTGTCTCCTCTTCGGATCCCTTCCAGTTTTTGCTGTTCTGAGGGTGATTGCCAATGGCTTGATTGCCAGAGCAAATAAGAGCGGGGACAGCGGGCATCCCTGCCTTGTGTCTCTGTGCAGCTGGAAGAATTCTGAGCTAGTGGTGTTGGTCCGCATGCTTGCCATAAGGGCGCTGTACAGGAGTTGCACCCAGAAGGTGAACTCTGACTCCTGCACAAACGACTCTAGTACCTCACTGAGGTACTTACGCTGGACTTTGTCAAAGACCTTTTCTGTGTCCAAGGAGATGATCACCTCTGGTGTTCTCTCCCCAGATGGGGGTCATTGTCAAATTCACCTGGCGCCTGATGTTCGCTGTTAGCTGTCTACTTGACAAGGTCCGTCTGGTACGCAGTTCGTCAGTCACCTGGCCATGACTTTTGCGAGTATTTTCGAGCCACATTGAGCAACAAAATGGGGCTGTAGGATCCACATTTGGTTTGATCTTTTCTTTCTTGGGTATCGGCGATATAGTGGCTTGTGCTTGCATTGGAGGTAAAGTGCCTCCCCAGTGAGTCTGCAAACATCTCCCGCAGGTGAGGGACCAGTGCTGCCGCAAGGTTTTTGTAGACGTCTGCCAAGAACCCATCTGGCCCTGGCGTCTTCCCCATCTGTATGGAGCTAATGCTGTCCATAACTTCTCCCAATTCTAGTGGTGCATCCAACCCCCTCCTCCTATCTACCCCCATGACTGGCCATGGGTGGCACAATAGCACAGTGGTTAGCACAGTTGCTTCACAGCTCCAGGGTCCCAGGTTCAATTCCTGGCTTGGGTCAATGTCAGTGCAGAGTCTGCGCGTTCGCCTGGTATCTGCATGGGTTTCCTCCGGGTGCTCCGGTTTCCTCCCACAGTCCAAAGATGTGCTGGTTAGGTGGATTGGCCATGCTAAATTGACCTTAGTGTTACAGGGATAGGGTGGAGGTGTGAGCTTAGGTAGGGTGATCTTTCCATGGGCCAGTTTAGACTCGATGGGCCGAATGGCCCTGTAAATTCTATGAAATGTCTGTGAAATGTCCAGTCCATCGAGGAACTGTTTCATCCCCAAGTCCCTATGAGGGGGATTGGATTGGATTTGTTTTATTGTCACATGTACCAAGATACAGTGAAAAGTATTTTTCTGCGTACAGTCCAGACAGATCATTCCATACAAAAAAAAACATAGGACATCCATAAAAACACAACGTAAATATATAGACCCAGGCATCAGGTGAGCATACGGAGTGCAGTTCTACTCAGTAGAGTAGATGTGTGAAGACATCAGTTCACTCCAGAGGATAGTCATGCAGGAGTCTGGTAACAGGAGGGAAGAAATTGTTTTTGAACCTGTTAGTGCGTGTTCTCAGATTTTTGTACCTCCTGCTTGATGGAAGAAGTTGGAAGAGTGAATAACCCAGGTGGGAGGGATCTTTGATTATGTATCTGTTTTCCCAAGGCAGCAAGACAGAGGTTCTCTATCTCCCTCCTGTACTCCGCAACTAACAATGCAGGAGAACATGCCAGAAACAGCAACATGTATACCTAAAATTCAGCTGCCAATCTGGCGAAGGTACAACATGCAACACACAGAGGACGCAATTCCATAACCAACCATTCAGAGCAGAGTGCTGTAGCCCAATCACATCCAGACATGAATACTCGTGGATAATAAAGCAACTAGTGGGAAGAGGTGGCTTTACAAACTGCCCAATCCTCAATGATGGGGGAACCTCCACGTCCCTCCATGTTAATGGAAAAGACAAGTCTGAAGCATTGAAACCATCTTCAGCTCTAAATGCCAAGGGGATGATCCTTGCCAACCTCCTCCTGAGGTTCCCAAAGTCTGAATTTTGCTGTTGTAAGATTATAAGTTGGCACGTAACATGGTAATTTCTTCAATAATAGACAGCTCTAATCATTATTCCATATTAGGTCTAAAGATCCTATTATTATTATTAGGTTGTCCATTCAAATTTTAAGAAATGATTTTCTGAATTTATTATTGAAATCTAGGGTTGGATCAAGGCCCTGTTAGTCAAACTGCTTGGTCAACAAATTGTATCCAGTAAAATGGTAAGTTTAGGGGCTCAGTGTTCATTTTTCAAACTGTGATTTTACCTATCCAAACTGACATTGTACTTTCATGAGAATTTCCATTGGAAGAACCTTTAAGGTAGTGGCTCCTAGATGTGTGTTATCTTTATCAGCAATGCCACATTGATGTGAAAGGAGTTGACCATGTGTATGCTTGGTAAACGTTGCTCTTAGAAAATACAGCTTGCTTTTTACTGCATTTTACTGCAAAGTAAGTTTTTAATTAATTTTGTGCATCTATCCCACATATTATGGCACTTATTCCTTTTCAGATCATCTCCCTATCCACCACCTTTAACATTCATTCTGTCCACTACCGATGCACAATGGCAGCGGTGTACACCATCTACAAGACGCAACATAGCAACTCACCAATGCTCCTTTGATAGCACCTTTCAAACCTGCAACCAATCCCACCGAGAAGAATAAGTGCATTAGACACAAGGTAACACTACAAGTTCCCCTACACGCCATACTGACTTGGGAAGTTTTCACTGCTCTTTCATCGTCACTGGGTCAAAATCCTGGAACTCTTTTCTGAACAATATTGGCACCTACCCATACCTACATCATAGGGATGCAGAGGTTGAAGAAGGCAAATCATCACCATCTTCTCAAGGCAATTAGGGATGGACAATAAATGGTGGGCTTCGCCAACCCTGTTCACATCCCACAAATGAATTGGAATTTAATCAAAGATGTAATAGAAAAACTTTGAGAAATCGAGAATGCAATAGAGTGGTTCTCACAGATTCCAATCGGGAAGACCAAGCTCACTGCATACTTTGATGAAGTAGCAGAAACAATAGGCAAGGGGACTACAGTGGATGTAATATACCTGGTTTTTCAAAAGGCCTTCAATAACGTACTGCATATTAGATTCATGACTAATGTAGAAAAGTATAGTCAAGGGACAAGTAACAGAATGGATAGCACACTGTCTACTAAACAGAATACAGACAGTGGTGATTAAAGATTGTTACTGGGTCTGATGAAAGATGCAAATGGTGCTCCAAAGGGATTTGTATTGGAACGCAGCTGTTCAATATTTACATAAATGATTTGGACTTGGAGTCAGAAGCACAACATCAAAATTTATGGGTGACATTAAATTTGGGTATGTGATTAACACAAAATACATGAAAGTATGAAAAAACTTGCAGGATCGGCAAGCAAATTTCAAATTATTTTGATATAGAGAGGTGTGAGATGGTATATTTCTGGTCGGAGGATTAAGGAGACTGCCCAAAGTGTCTAATTAGGACAGAGATGCAATGGAATCTAGGGATACAGATTAACAAACCAATGTGGGTTAAAAAAAGTCATAAAATGTGCAAATATTCCAGAGGAATAGAATTCAGAAACAAAGCAGTCATATTAAACCTAACTTCAGTTTGACTGTACTTTTCACATCTATTATGAAAGTAATAGGTCAATAATAAGTCAATGGCCTTCATGTCCAAGGGGTGAATGCATTGTTGAATGCTGAATAGACTTGATCTCATCCAGGGCAGTGGTAAGGTATTACAATTTGCCTCAGCATCCTCGAGTGGTGGTGCAGTTGGGATGGGGGAGGGCGGGGGATGCTGGGGGTCGGGAGGGCTAATGTGGTTACCAGCCAAGGTTCTGGCCTGATCATCAGCCGGTAACTCCTGATAGGAAGTAGAAATCTGTGGCTATCTACTGAGGATCGGAGTAGGTTTTAAACATGGGCATGTTCTGAGCGCTGCGTGTGGGAATGGTACCTTTTCCCCCAATATACAACAGAGCAAAACTCGTAACACGAGTGAATGCAGGAGAACTGAGAAAAGTTAAGGTGGAAGAGTTAAGAACTATTTTTGTCAGCAGAAAAAAGGAAAGTTTTTTTAACATGTACTTCAGATACGTGGCACGTGGCTTAGTGGTTAGCACTGGGACTATGGAGCTGAGAACCCAGGTTCAAATCCCGGCCCTGATTTGTACCTTGTAGGTGGGCCGCGCGGTAGCATGGTGGTTAGCATAAATGCTTCACAGCTCCAGGGTCCCAGGTTCGATTCCCGGCTGGGTCACTGTCTGTGCGGAGTCTGCACGTCCTCCCCGTGTGTGCGTGGGTTTCCTCCGGGTGCTCCGGTTTCCTCCCACAGTCCAAAGATGTGCGGGTTAGGTGGATTGGCCATGCTAAATTGCCCGTAGTGTCCTAAAAAGTAAGGTTAAGGGGGGGGGTTGTTGGGTTACGGGTATAGGATTGATACGTGGGTTTGAGTGGGGTGATCATTGCTCGGCACAACAATGTGTTCTGTGCTGTACTGTTCTATGTTCTATGGACAGGATTTGAAGGGTCAGGAGGTGAGTTACTCACTGTAGGATTCCTAGCCTCAGAAAGTCTCCCGATGGTCTCTCCTATGTCTTCTTAACTACCCTATTCACCTGCTCTGCCACCTTCAGGGGTCTGTGAACAAGTACATCAAAATCCATCTGTTCCTCTGCGCTTCCTAGTGTCCTGTCATTCATTACATACTCCCTCGTCCTGTTTCTTCATCCAAAGTGCATTACCTCACACTTATAAGGGTGAACTATCATGTGCCACTGCTCTGCCCATCTAACCAACTCATCTCTATCTTCCTGTAACCTATGACCCTCTTCTTCACTGTTGGTTACAAATATTGATGTCATCTGCAAACTTACTTATCATTCTCCTCAAGTTCTCATCTATATAATTTATATATATTACGAACAATATGGGACTCAACACTACCACTGTGGTACTCTGCTGGACCCGGCCTCCAATTACTCAAACAGCCTTCTCCCACCACCCTTTGTCACCTATTACCAAGCCAGTTTCAGATCCATCTCGAAAAGTTTCCTTGTATTCCATGTCCTTCAAACTTCTCAATCAGTCTCCCCATGTGGGATCTTGTCAAGCTCTTTGCTCTTCATCTAGTTCAAGGCAGCCAGTGAACGGGAGTGAGGTGGGGGGGAGGGGCTGCGGCGATCAACACCTGGTAGAACAGGTTTCAATGAGCCTAGCCGGGGTGAAACGTTGGGGGAAGGGACTGATACTGGGTGAGGTGTTTTTGAGAGGAAGTGGAGGGGAGGCCACTTTATCAAAAAATTCTATCAAATTTGTTAGGCATGCCCTCCCTCTGACAAAACCATGCTGATTATCCCTAATCAATTCATGCCTTTCCAAGTGGAAATCAATTCTCTCCTTCAGAACTTTCTCCAATAGTTTGACATGAGACTCACAGGTCTGTAATTCCCTGGTTTATCTCTACCACCTTCCTTGGAAAGCTGAACAACATTAGCTGTTCTCCAGTCCTCTGGCACCTCCCCCGTGGCCAGAGAGGAATTAAAAACTTGCGTCAGAGCCCCTGCAATTTCCTGCCTCACCACCAACAGCAGCTTTGGAGATGTGTCTATTTTTAAGCCTGTCACAGCCTCCAGTGCCTCCTCATTTCAAATATCAAACTGCTCAAGGTCCTCACTGTCCCATTTCCTGAATTATGTACCTATATCCTCCTTCTCCTGAGTGAAGACCAATGAAAAATATTAATTTAACACACTAACAATGTCCTACAGTTTCACACACAGATTGCCCCATGGTCCCTATCTTTCGCTAGTTAACCTCTTCCCTTTAAGGTCTGAGCAAAATATCTGAGCGTTCTCCCTAATCTTAATCACAAGCCCTTTTGCTCTTCTCATTGCTTTCTTAACTTCATTCTTGCACTTAAGAACATAAGAACTAGGAACAGAAGTAGACCGTCCGGCCCTTCGAGCCTGCTCCGCCATTCTATAAGATCATGGCTGATCTATTCGTGGTCTCAGAACCACTTACCCGCATTCTCGCCATATCCTGTAATTCCTTTATTTTTCAAAAAAACATCTACCCTCTCTTTAAATATATTCAATGAAGTAGCATCTACTACTCCTTTTGGTAGGGAATTCCATACTTTAACCACCCTCTGAGTGAAGAAGTTCCTCCCTGATTCAGTCCTAAATCTGCTCTCCCTAATCTTGAGGCTATGCCCTCTTGTCCTACTTTCACCTACCAGTGGATTCATCCTTTCTACTTCTATCTTATCCATTCCCTTCAAAATTTTATATGTTTCTATTAGATCCCCCCTCAACCTTCTGAATTCCAGTGAATACCATAGATATCATAGAATTTACAGTGCAGAAGGAGGCCATTCGGCCCATTGAGTCTGCACCGGCTCTTGGAAAGAGCACCCTACCCAAGGTCAACACCTCCACCTTATCCCCATAACCCAGTAACCCCACCCAACACTAAGGGCAATTTTGGACACTAAGGGCAATTTATCATGGTCAATCCACCTAACCTGCACATCTTTGGATTGTAGGAGGAAACCGGAGCACCCGGAGGAAACCCACGCACACACGGGGAGGATGTGCAGACTCCACACAGACAGTGACCCAAACCGGAATCGAACCTGGGACCCTGGAGCTGTGAAGCAATTGTGCTATCCACAAGGCTACCGTGCTGTCCTTAATAATATATAATATAATATAATATAAATACATATAATATAATCCCAATCTACTCAGACTCTCCTCATACGATAACCCCCTCAACTCCGGAATCAGCCTAGTGAACCTCCTCTGCACCCCCTCTAGTTCTAGCACATCCTTTCTGAAGTGTAGAGACCAAAACTGCACACAGTACTCCAGGTGTGGCCTCACCAGCACCTTGTACAACTGCAACATTACCTCTCTACTTTTAAACTCAATCCCCTTCGCAACAAAGGACAAAATTCCATTTGCCTTCCTAATTACTTGTTGCACCTGCAGACCAACCTTCTGTCACTCATGCACAAGTACACCCAGGTCCCTCTGCATAGCAGCATGCTGCAGCTTTTTACCATTTAAGTAATAATCCGTTCTATTGTTACTCCTACCAAAATGCACGACTTCACACTTCCTATACTTCTTTAGGACCGCAGTTGAATTTCTCCCTTTGGACTTGCTGGAAGTCTTTCTCTTCCTCCTTGTCCAGTCTTGGATTGTCCTGGACATCCAGTGTTCCCTGACCTTATTGCCCCGAACTTATTGTTCCTACAATTCCCCCGACAGGGAACATCTTTTACCTGTACTCTCCCTATTTCCTTTTTGAATCTCCTCCATTGCTCCACTGTAGATTTTCCCGCAAGAAGCTGTCCGCAGTCAACTTTGGCCATATTCTGCCTAATTTTAGTAAATCTGCCTTGCCCCAATCCAAAACCATCTTTTGCAGGTCATCTTTTCCTTGTCAATAACAAACTTGAACCATACTGTGTTGTGGTCGCTATCACTAAAATGCTCCCCCACTGCCACATTGAATGCTTGCCCGGCTTCGTTCCCCAGAACCAGATCCAGCACTGCTCCATCTCTTGTTGGGCCTTCTACATATTGATACAAGAAATCCCCCTGAATACATTTCAAGAAATTCGTCCCCATAAAACCCTTTGCATTATGACTATACCAATTTATTTGGGTAAGTTGAAATCCCCTAGTGTAATTACCTAATTATTATTCTTACACACTTCAGTACGTTGTCTATATATCTGCTCCTCTATTTCCCACAGCAATGTGGCTGCCCTCTTTATATTCCTAGGTTCTACCCACAAAGCCACGTTTGAAGACCCTTTCAAGATAACATCTGTGCTCATTGCAGTAATTGATTCCTTAATTAATGTGCACCACTTCCCTTTTTACACCCTCCTCTGCCTCGCGTAAAGATCCTATAACCTGGAATGTTAAGTTGCCAGTCCTACCCTTCCCTTCCCCATTTCTCTGTGATGGCAACAATGTCACAAATCCATGTGTCAATCCCCTCCCTTAACTCATCAGTCTTACCTATTACACTCCTAGAATAAAAGTAAAGACCATCCAGTCTGGTCTTACTCTCTTGACATTCAGCATAGGTGAACTCACTCTGACTTGCTTCCTTTACGATAGCACGATGTGTCTCTATTTTACTAATACTCTGTGTCCCCTCCCCCTGCCAAATTAGTTCGAACTCCTCCCAACGGCAGTAGCAAGGATGTGATTCAGGTGCAGACTGGCCCTCTTGTGCATGCCCCACCTTCCCAGAAACGGTCCCAGTGATCTAAGAATCTAAAACCCTCCCTCCTGCACCAACTCTTGAGCCCATGCGTTCATCTGCCCTATTTTCCTATGTCTGTACTCACTAGCACGTGGCACTGGGAGTAATCTAGAGATTGCAACCTTAGAGGTCCTGCTTTATAATCTATTGCCCAGCTCCATGAATTCTTGATGTAAAACTTCATTCTGCATTTTACTTTCATCATTGGTACCAACATATACCATGGACTCTGACTTTTCACCTTTACAATGCTGTGCAGCCGTTCAGTGACATCTCTGACCCTGGCACCAGTGGGGTAATGCATCATCCTGGAGTCACATCTTTGGCCACTGAAACACCTGTCTGCCCTCTGACTAATGAATCCCCTATTACTATTGCTCTTTCTTTCTTCTTCCTTCCCCCCATTATAGTCAAGCCGCTTGTGGTGCCAGAAGCTTGGCTCAAGCTGCACTCCACTGAGGTACCAGCGCCCTCAGCAGCTTCCAAAATGGAATACTGATTTGTGAGCGAGACCCCAGGGACTTCTGTATCATCTGCCTTTTCTTCCTGGACTGCCTGGTGTTCACCCATTGTCTTTTTTTCCTCTTGACCCTTGAGCTATGGTGTGACAACCTCTCTAAACATGCTATCCATGTAGCACTCAGTCTCACGGATGCACAACAAGTGTAGGGGCCTCACGGTAGCATGGTGGTTAGCATCAATGCTTCACAGCTCCAGGGTCCCAGGTTCGATTCCCGGCTGGGTCACTGTCTGTGTGGAGTCTGCACGTCCTCCCCGTGTGTGCGTGGGTTTCCTCCGGGTGCTCTGGTTTCCTCCCACAGTCCAAAGATGTGCGGGTTAGGTGGATTGGTTGTGATAAATTACCCGTAGTGTAAGGTTAATGGGGGGATTGTTGGGTTACGGGTATACGGGTTACGTGGGTTTAAGTAGGGTTTAAGATCATTGCTCGGCACAACATCGAGGGCCGAAGGGCCTGTTCTGTGCTGTACTGTTCTAAGTGTCTCCAGCCGCTGCTCAAGCTACGAAACCTGAAGCTTCAGTTTCCACAGCTGGGAGCATGTCCTACACATGTGGTCATTTTGGACACTATTAGGGTCCAAGAATCCCCACATGTGGCAGGCCACACATTCCACTCGGCTGTCCTCACCTGACATGTCTTAAAAGTAAAACATTACGCCTTAGACTAGAACAAACCTAAGTAATACTTTTCCCAACACAGAATATGGGTGGGTTTCTCCATTTCTGAGACTAAGTGTTGACGGCATGATGTGTTGGGTGCTCTGGATCCGTGGAACACATACAGGCCACCAACACTTAAAATAGTACAACACTATTTTATTAAACTATAAACAGTTGAACATACTCTTACTGTGGGTTAACACAATGTTAGATTAACTAAAGACCTGTGCCTATCCTAACCAGTCTAATCACTCAGCACATGGTGAGGATCTGTGCTGTAAGCTGTAAGCTCTGTACTTCTGAAAGGCTGCATCCCGAATGAACGGTAAAACTGATGCCCTCTGTCTTTATAGTGAGTGTGCTCCAACTGGTGATTGGCTGCGGTGTTATGCATGTTGATTGGCCCTACTGTATGTCCATCAGTGTGTGTGTCTGCACCATGATATACTGGTGTATATTATGACAGGCAACGCAGAATTTGTGGACTTTCATTACAGCAAAACTGGCGCTGCACCTTGACCAATTCCCTTACTGCTATGGGGCTAACACCGGCACTGTGTGGAACACAATCAATTCCAATGAAAAATAGTGCGGGATTTGCAGGGTCCGTGATTGAAACTCTGGAGGCTGAGAAGCTGTACCCGCATATACACATTACAATCCCCACACACACTAATCCTAGCCAACAAGATGGCACTGGTTGTGCTGGGTCCACTCCATCCAGCTGATTGGTCGGCTGGAGCCATATGGCACCCTGTGGGGTGGTCTGGTGGGAAAAGCCCATACGACCTGTGGCCCTAAGTTCACAGTGGACAGTCAGCGTCATGCACAGCTACATGACTGTCTTGCCGGCTGTGGCAATAGTGCTCCGTGTCCATCCACCCCGATCCCACAGCCCACCTCCTGGTCATCCCCCACCTGCTCCTCAAGGGCCATGGCAGAAGCCCCCTGGCGAACGGCAATGTTGGTGATGTTGGACACTTTCCATAACCCCCCCCACTTTCTCTCCCTCAGCAGCCACCACACCGGTTTCACGATTTTTGAAAGCACACATGAACCATGCCTTTGGAAACTAGCCCCATCAGAGGATAATCATGGAGAATATCGGGTCAGGCCCGCTAATTACATGCAAACGGTGTTTAATGTGGATGCGTACCGGAACCCATGGCACCTCTTTCGAGGTGACGGAGAATCGCGGTTTGACGTTAAATCGGCGCCTGATGTAATTTCGCTGACAGAACCAATTCTCCGCACAATCATGTTTTGCAATTTGAGCGTCGGCCAACTGAGAATCCCGCCCTATGATTTTTTTAGCTTTTTCTATTTAGACACAGTCCCTCATCTCAGTTCCTCACCAGCCAATCAGCTTACAGCTTTCCTGTGACATCTGTCTTTCATTTTCATTTCAAACTCAACGCATTGTCTGAACAATGGCCGCAGGTCCAGAGCTTGCTGCTGCCTGTAGGGGAGTGAGGGCCCCGAATCTCACACTGCCTTTATCCTCCACTCCCAGTAGTGTCCCTCACAGGTCCGGAGCTCTCCGATGCTTGAAGGGGAATGAGGGCCCCGAATCTCACACTGCCTTTATCCTTCACTTCCAGTAATGTCCCTCACAGGTCCGGAGCTCTTCGATGCCTGAAGGGGAGTGAGGGCCCCGAATCTCACACTGCCTTTATCCTTCACTTCCAGTAATGTCCCTCACAGGTCCGGAGCTCTTCGATGCCTGAAGGGGAGTGAGGGCCCCGAATCTCACACTGCCTTTATCCTCCACTCCCAGTAATGTCCCTCACAGGTCCGGAGCTCTCCGCTGCCTGAAGTCGAGCCTGCTCTGCCATTAATATGATCATGGCTGACCTGATTGTAATCTTAACCGCACATTCCTGCCAACCCTTTCTCTCCCCCTTGTTAATCAAGAATCTATCTAGCTCTGCCTTAAAAATATTCAAAGATTCTGGGGAAGAGAGTTCCAAAGATTCCCAATCCTCTGAGAGAAAATATTTCTCCCATTTCCATCTTAAATGAGCAACCCCTTATTTTTAAACAGTGACCACCAGTTCTACATTCTCCAATAAGAGGAAACATATCCTCTCCATATCCACACTGGAAATACCCCATAGGATTTTAAAGGCTTCAATCAAATCTCCTCTTACTCTTTTAAACTCAAGTGGATACATAACTAACCTCACCAATCTTTCCTTAGAAGAACCTCCACATTTCAGGCATGGGTTTGATTCTGCTGTCAACATCTAAAAGTACAAGTGATGACTAGCTGTTCATAGCACTTGCAATTAACAGTCTGGTTGAAAAATTTATTCACAATAGCACTGTGGTTAGCACTGTTACTTCACAGCGCCAAGGTACCTGGTTCGATTCCCACTTGGGTTTGCGTAGAGTCTGCACGTTCTCCCCGTGTCTGCATGGGTTTCCTTCGGGTGCTCTGGCTTTCTCCCACAAGTCCCGAAAGACGTGCTTGTTAAATGAATTGGACATTCTGAATTCTCCCTCAGTGTACCCAAACAGGCGTCAGAGTGTGGCGACTAGGGGCTTTTCACAGTAACTTCACTGCAGTGAAAGCCTACTTGTGACACTAATAAAGATTATTATTATAAAGTAACAGAATTACAATATACAAAGGTGAAGAGCTCCCTATTAGATGTGTTTGAAAACACTGACTGCTTTCACCATCCTGGCAGGGTAAGGGTTAATATAAACGCTTACATCCAGTTTCAGCTACCTCATGAACTCGGTGAACTGTTTTCATGTTGTTCAGAGAGAGAAGAGGCCACAGTCAGCTGCATTGCTAAATGATAAAGCCAGATTATATGTGACCCATAATTTGTTGAGAATGCACAAAAGTAACGTATGGGTGTTGTTCCAAATGGTGAAGTGTTTTTAAAACACATTCTATGATGTATATGAGGTTACTAGTGAAACAAATGTCTCTCGACAACAACTTTCCTGAAGAACTGCGGGAGGGATTCTCTACTTGCTGACGGCAAAATTGTGAAATGTGATTGGGCAGAGAATAGGTTCTGCCGTTAAAATCATGGTGGGCGCCGATTTGACGCCAAATCACAATTTTCCGTCACCTCGACAGCGGTGTCAATGCGGTCCGGAACGCACGTACAGTAAACACCGTTTGCATGTCATTAGTAGGCCGAACCCGATATTCTCCAGGGCCTTTGCGATGCTCCGCCTCCGATAGATTGAGTTCCTGGTGGCACGGTTCACTGGTGCTTTCAAAAATTGCGAAACCGGCGTCATGGCTGCTGATGGAGAGAGAGGGAGTATGGAAAGTGTCCAACATCGCCATAGTTTACTGACAGTTGTGCTGCTGGCCAGCAAGCTTTTGCCAGGGCTGGGGGGAGTAGCGTGGCGTGGTCAGGAGGTTGGCTGTGGGGTCGGGGTGGATGGGCATGGAGCACCATTGCCGCAGCCGACACGGCAGCCATGCAGCTATACACGTCGCTAACAGCCCACTTTGAACCTAGGGCCACGGGTCTTATAGGTGTCCCCCCAGGTCACACACCCCCCACCAGGTGCCCTCTGGCCCCAAGCGACCCATCAGCTGTATGGGTGCGCTCCAGCACAACCAGTGCCATCTTGGTGGCTGGAATGAATATGTGGGGGGATTGTAATGTGTATATGCGCCTGCAACTTGTCAGCCTCCCGAGTGTCAATCATGACCCCACTGAATCCCACACCGTTTTCTATTGGAATTGAGTGTGTTCCACGTGGCACTGGTGCTAGCCCCTCCACAGTTGCTCACTCGATCCGGTTTGGCGCCAGTTTTGCTGTCATGAAAGTCCACGAATTCTGCTTCAGCGTCAAGGTCTCAAAAATGGAGGATCCCGACCTATATATTTTGCTGAGCTCGTTGCATGTATACATATGTTTATGTATGTATGTGTGTGTGTGTATATATATATGTATATACACACATGCAATTCTACTTTTCATTTCCATGTGGTTCTTGGGTATACATTTTAGAGGAAAGTATGGTGATTTGGTGTTGGATTAAAAACTCTGCAAGTAAATAACGTTCTTCTTTTTGGTCTAAAGATTCTGTACAAAAGGTTCAGACAAACCGATTTGAACCTTGTCAGAGTATCCATGTATTATAAAACCTGCCTCATTGTATGTTGCTCTGCCTGGAGTCCTGAACAGCTGCCAAATTTCTATCATGTGAATGATTAATGATATGAATTGCATTCCTTAGCCCAAATGGGAACTATTTAGTTGAAATATGAGTACTGAGTTCATGTTTGCCTGCTGCTAATGTAAAAATGGGGCCTTAAATTAAAACTAATATCAGAACACATTTTTGGCAATTATTTTCCTGAGGTCTATATGCACCGTTCCTTCATTAAATATATATTTTTAAATCAATAAGAAATAAAAATATTTGAATCTTATGTATAATCTGGCTAACTTGCCGTGAGTTTCATTGTGAATGAATAAATGTCAGGATTTGAGCTATTAACAAGGTTTCATCATTCACAAGTTAATCCTGGGTACAGTTTAATTATTTGGCTCAGGATAAGCAAAATGTCCACTGCTAAATTAATGCTAATGAAAAACCCTTTAAGAATATTGATACCCTGTTGTTTAATAGAAAGCAAAGCAAAGATTATCCCCTAGGAGTTACATTTTGCGTGAGACATTTGTGCAATAAAACACATAAAGGAAAATTTTAGACTCTAATACATTTTATATTTACTAACCATTTAGATCTTGGTGCTAATTTATTTCTACTCAGTAAAAACACATCTCCAACTGCCTATGCTCCATTTACCTGCTTAAAGCAATTAACAATTGTGGAGACATCATTGGTTAACTTTTGTCACCACATGATATCAGGGCATTTTCTGCACAGAGGCTGCTGTACAGGAATAGAAAGCTCAAAACTTCTAAACTTCCAATGGTTTTCCAGTCAAAGTTGTCAGAGACTTTTGAAATGAAAACACTACCGTTGCTGTGAGAGGTAAGGAACACCAAGGTCACCGAGGTGCATCTCTTTCAATATGCCATCAATCCTCTGAGACAAACACATGTCAAGACAAAAAGACATGAAGTTCAAATGAAAATTTCTCCCTTCATATCGTTCCCCGGGAAATTATAATATCACTCATCATCTGCCATTCCATCAGCCACTGCATGTCAGCAACAGCTAAGTCCACCAGCCACATTCTTTGCTCTTACTCTGCAAAGTAAGCTTTTCACCTGTATTCTTGGCCCTGTGTTCCAGTGATAATTCTCTTTAATATGAGTAAATTGTTGCACAGTCAAATGGACAGGACTTAATGCACCCTCATGGGGCGGGTTTGATGGCACATTTAATCTGGTAGGTTTGGACTCCGCCATCTTCCAGCTTCTGTCCAGGGTGGTAAGGCTCATGAACTGCATTCCCACTCCACTGCCAATCAAGGCACTTAAATGGACAATTAATGGCCACTTAAGGACCTCATCCCACTGCCATTGGGCGGACAGGGAGCTTGCCTTGCGGGATGCCTGACAAGCAGACACTTTTGAGATTGCTTGCAGGCTTCCGAGAGGTGGGGAAGTCCCTTTCTTTATGGACCCATCAAGGGACCCAGCATCGAGAAGGAGGTGGGCATTGAAAGCCTCCCGCTGTCCGTGTTACTGACCATCTCTACCTCCTCCAATTGATCCCCCCTCCTGCTATCATTCACCTGCGAACTGAGTATCTCAACAATATTGGGCCTCAGCTAGTGGCTGCAATACCAGCAGCCACTACCTCTGTCAAGCAATTGACTGGCAGCTCTTGGAGGATGGGATTTCTGCCCCCTGGGTCCTTAATCCCGGGGAAGGCCAGCCATGGTCCAGTTAAGTGTCCGATTGTCACTTAATACAGTGGGCCTTTCCAAAAGTAAACAACGCGGGACTTTCACTGGCCTTCTGTCTCCTACAATAGATGTGTCGGTCCTTTTAAAAATATGTACAAACAATTTAAAAAGGCAGAACAGATTCCACCTCATCCTACACCACCACCAACCCACTCACATTTCATCCAATAACCTCTGTTCGTCTCTTAGAGGTGGTATCGCTTGCCAAGTTACAGCTCCGGGTTTCCAGTAGTTAACAATACCTTACCTGAGTGGACATCCTTCATCTTTTTATTCTCTTTCCAAGAGCCGGTGTAGACTCGATGGGCCAAATGGCCTCCTTCTGCACTGTAAATTCTATGATCTGTGGGTCTGACAGAAAGCAATGACGGCTATTCAAATGTATATGATTTCCCAATGATTGACCCTGTTCTAAACAACAGCTCAAAGTGCACACTTTCAAACATCTACATATGCATGGTTTCCAGCAAAAGTCAGGACAAACTTGTTGCAATTCCCTTTACCCGAGGCACACTGCAACTAATTGCAGTGATTTAAACTGCCTCTCAGTTGAAGGTGGCTAGGACATCATGGACCAGGCATTAAAGCTGGGACATTTTGCATCAGGGCCACAGTGCTGCCTACACACCCTGGCCGCACTGAGGAGGATGTGCAGTTTTTTCTGCTTTGCTGGCCAGTCCTGACAGTGTTGCTGACGTCGCTGACCTCCTCTACCATCTGTGCCCTGGCACGACGAACAGCGGTGGCTACCAGTCTCCTTCCTGTGCCAGGGTACAGCTTAACCCACCTCTCCTCCATGGCGTCCAGCAGGGTCTCAAGCTCGGGGTCCATAAAACAGCATACCACTCTCCTCGCTGCCATCTTGTTGGCTAGGGTGGTATGTGTGTGGGGAGTGAAGTGTGTATGTGTGGCTGCAGCTTGTCAGCCTCCTGAGTGTCAATCACGAATCCAGCCAATCCGGTACTGTTTACCATTGGAATCAAATGTGTTCCACATGGTGCTGGTGCTAGCCCCTCAACAGTCTCTGATTCGGTCCAGGTGCGCCACCAGTTTTGCTGTCGTAGCAGTCCACGAATCCTGCGTCAACACCTAATCTGAGGAACAGAGAAATCCGCAGATAATGTTTTGGCCTCAAGTACTTTCTGTGGAAACGAATTCCACAGGCTTACCACTATCCTGTCTAGTCCTGTTAGAATTTCTAGGTTTCTGGGAAATTCCCCATCATTCTTCTGAACTCCAGTGAATACAATCCTAACCAACTCAATCTATCCACATACGTCAATCCCGCCATCCCAGGAATCAGATTGGTAAACCTTCTCTGCACTCCCTTGATAGCAGGGGAATCCTTCCTCAGATAAAAAGGGCCAAAACTGCAAACAAAATACCAGATGTGGCCTCACCAAGGCCCTGTATAATTGCAGCAAGACATCCCTGCTCCTGTACTCGAATCCTCTCACAATGATGGCCCCACAAGTGGACAAGGTAGTCAAGAAAGCGTATGGAATGCTTGCCTTCATTGAATAGGGCATCGAGTATAAAAACTGGCAAGTCATGCTACAGTTGGAGAGAACCTTGGTAAGGCCACACTTGGAATATAGCGCACAATTCTGGTCGCCACACTACCAGAAGAATGTGGAGGCTTTGGAGAGGGTGCAGAGGAGGTTACCAGGATGTTGCCTGGTCTTGAGAGTGTTAGCTATATGGAGAGATTAAATAGACTCGGACTGTTTTCATTAGAATGACGGAGGTTGAGGGGATATCTTATAGAAATCTACAAAAGTATGAGGGTCATGGAGAGAGTGGATGGGGCAGGCACTCTTTCCCAGGGTGGAGGGGTCAGTCACCATGGGGCATAGGATTAAGGTCCATGGGGAAAAGTTTAGAGGCAATGTATGAGGCAGGGTTTTTACACAGATGGTGGTGAGTGCCTGGAACGTGTTGCCAGGGGAGGTTGCGGAAGCAGACACATTAACGGCGTTCAAAAGGCATCTTGAAAAATACATGGATAGGATGGGGATAGAGGGATACGGCACAAGGAACTGCCCAAAAAACTAACCCAAAGGTTAGTATCATGACCGGTACAGGCTTAGATGGCCGACGGGCCTGTTCCTGCGCTGTATTGTTCTTTGTTATTTGTATACAATTTGCCTTCTTTACCGCCTGCTGTACCTGCATGCTTACCTTCAGTGACTGATGTACGAGGACACTCAGGTCTCACTACACCTTCCCCTCTCCCAAGTTTGGGGCACATGATTGGCCAGACCCCCTGAACAGCACTCGCACTTATCTTGTACTCCTGCAAAGAAACAATTCATTACGGACCTAGTCGGGTAGACTCTGTAAACTACTTTGTGTTGGATTAAACCAAACTTTGCTCATTAGATCATGGAATTCACCCTCCACAGGGCCGAACTCCACACCTCATGATCCAAAATGGGCCCTATTTCCTCCTCCCACCAAGCCTTGACCACCCCCCCATCAGGCAACACCAAGCCCCCACACCGACTGTCTATCCCTTTGAAGACTGTTGTTCGAATCCTCGGGGGCTTGCCCATCCATATAAAGGACGTAGTCAACTTTTCGACTGCCCCAAAAAAGGATATAGTGAGAAAGATTTGCAAACACTGGAACAAAAACAAAACTCTTGGCAAACTGTTCATCTTGACGGACTGAACCCTGCCGGCCAAGGACTGGGGAAGATTATCCCACCTTTGCAGATCGGTCCTGACCCTGCCTACCAAGCTCATATAGTTCAGTGTATGGAGACTAGTCCAATCCCAGGCTATTTGAACCCCAAGATACCTAAAGCTGGAATCAGCCATAAAAAAAGGTAGCCCCCCAGTTTAACTTCCCTCCCCGGGCAATTAACTGGATAGCATTCACGTTTTTCCAAGTTTAGCTTATACCCTAAAAACGACCCAAAATGCCTCACCCTTGGTGGGGATTATGCCCGTCACATAAGAGATAAACAGTGTACAGGGACACCCTATGCTCCACCCTTCCCCTCGCTATCCCTCTCCACTTAACTGAATCCCTGAAGGTGATGGCCAAAGGCTCTATTGCCAATGCAAACAAGAGGGGGAACATAAGAAACTCCTGCCTTTTTTCCCTTTTTAATTGGAAATATCCCAACCACATGTTACTGGTGGGAAACACTAGCTGTTGGGGCCTTGTACAACAGTCGTATCCAAGACACAAACTTGGGCCCTAACTCAAACCTCTCCAAAACCGCAAATGATACCCCCATTCTATCCTATTGAATGCCTTCTCAGCATCTAACATGACGATTAACCCTGGATCTGAACCCTCAGATGGGGAAAGAACTACATTACCAATCAATGCATGTTAGACGTCAATTGATCTTCGCCAATAACTTGAGGAAAGGCATGATTCTAGCCTTAGTGCGAACACCTTGGCCAATATCTTGGCGTCTACACTCCATAAAGAAGCAGGGTTCCATGACCCACATTTCACGGGGTCCTTATCCCTTTTTAAAATAAGTAAGAAGTCTTACATCACCAGGTTAAAGTCCAACAGGTTTGTTTCAAATCACTAGCTTTCGGAGCACTGCTCCTTCTTCAGGCTCCGAAAGCTAGTGATTTGAAACAAACCTGTTGGACTTTAACCTGGTGTTGTAAGACTTCTTACTGTGCTCACCCCGCCGGCATCTCCACATCATGTTTAAAATAAGTGAAATTGATGCTTGCATCAGCACCTTGGGCAGGGAACTCTGTGTTACCAAGTCCTCAAACATCCCCATTCATAACGGCACCAACTGTCCTGCAAACTTCTGATAAAATTCCACTATTCCCATTAAACCCCACATACTCATCTATCACCCCATGTCTGCCAGTAACTCCACATCCAGCCTCCACGCTGAACTGGACTTATTTCTGACACTTTAACAGATATGAAGCATGGTCTGAGATGACTATCACGGAGTATTCAGCATTCCTTACCCCAGGCAGAAGAGACTTTCCCATTATAAAAAAAAGCAGTCCTCAAATATACTTAATGTACTGGGGAGAAAAAGGGGAATTATTTACCCAAAGGGTGCATAAACTGCCATGGATCTGCCCTCCACCCTGCCCCTATCACTTCCCTTAATGCCAACAGTACCTTGGTTTCCCTCGAAGGGGCCAATCACTTCGGCTTAGACCGGGCTAGTTTCGGATTAAATATACAATTCAACTCTTTCCCCCAGATTCAATTGATGCATATCCAAGTCTGATATTGCAGTCAACAGTCTCAACATGAATTGTACATCGTCCAATTTTGGGGCGCACACATTCATCAAGACCACTAACTTACTTCCAGCATCCCAGTGAATAGAACGTACCTACCTCCCTGATCTGCCATGACCCTTCCCATCAGAAAATGGACCCTTTTATTAATTAAAATTGCCACCCCTGGCCCTGCTATCAAAGCCTGAGTGAAACACCTGGTTCACCCAGCCTTTCCGAAGCCTAATCTGATCCCTCACCCGCAGGTTGGTCTCCTGCAGGAGCACCTCAGCCCTTAAATTCTTCAGATGATGATGTGTTGGGTAAACTGGGTCTATGTGGACTGCGTTTGATGCAGTGTCGAGAGAGACAGGCTTCCAACACTTGATGAGATGCAACACGATTTTATTTAACATCTAACTATATTACATGCTTAACTGTGGGTTGACACTGTGCTGACTTGACTGGAGACCTGAGGCTAGCCTGACCAGACTTACTGACTACCACATGGTGTTTGCACTGGCTGCTGCTCACGAGCTCTGACTGTCTCAGAGGCTGGATCCCGAGAGAGCGGGAAAACTGGTGCCCTCTGGCTTTATAGTGGTCGTGTCCTGTCTGGTGATTGGCTGCTGTGTTTTAATGCCGTGTTTTAGTGCTGTGTTTTAGGTTAGGTGTGGCCTTGGTCGGGGGGGGGGGGGGGGGGGGGGGGGGGGGGGGCTCCCTTACTAGCAGTTAGAGTGTAGCTAGTGAATGGGAGCAAGGTGGGGGGAAGAGGCTGCAGCCTATTAGATCTGTTCAGACAGGTTTTGACGAGCCTAGAAGGTATGTTTAGTGGGGGTGGGGGGTGTTAGCATATTCTGTATATAGTCAAGTGCCTATACACATCTTCACGCACATGCACCTCAATATTTATTACCTGAACACATACTTTTTTTAAAAAGGGGGGAAGATGTTATAATATACATTCATGTATATGATAGAGTGCAGACAGGCAGTGATTGACACACAGGATGGCCAGTGAGCTAACATATACATGGGAAGGTGTCACTAGTGCAGATCGAGGGCAGATAAGCATTTAAAAAACGATATGTACAGATGTAAAAACAATGAGATAACAAGGTTATGCAATATCAGTCTATAAATTTAGTCTCTGTGGCGGGTGACGAATTCTGGTTGACTGCCTCAAGGGTGGATCAGGGGCCGCCTGCACTCACCTGGACAATACCCCTGCTGGCTCAGTCACAGGGAGCACCATGTGTCAATTCCTGGAAAGAGAAAACCAGTCAGCTGGGTTTAAACCTCCTCAGATCTTTGATCTATAAGCCATTCATTCATTTCTCTTTGATATTGATTTTACTAGGCTGTGATTGACAGCTTTCACACACACACAGCTGTCAGCATTGCTCCATTCATCTATCTTCATGATTGAGTAGCTTTAAAGTGGTCAGCTGAGAAACTAACCACAATGTTTATAAACATCAAGCTGTTGGGGAGGTAGATCCAGTCACCCCCATACTGGGGGGGGGGGGGGAGGGGGGACCCAGAAAATCTAGGGGTAGGTACTGAATTCTGCTGTTGAGGGGGGGGGGTTGCTGAATTGTAATGCTGGGGGAGTAGCCAGCCGTGCAACCTTGCTATCGGGCCTCTCTCTCACAATGGTGTTCCAATAGTGGGATTCGCTCAGGAAGTCCTCGCAATTCTTGGTAAGGATTGGAAATCTCTTTCTGATTTTGTGTGACAGCAAATCAGGTGCAATTCAACTCCAGTGGGGCGAACATAGTGTTACAATAGAGAACAGTTCGGAAATTGGATTGAAGATGGAATGGGCAATTTAGGGGTTAACAGACTGAGGGTAAAACTGTTAGCACTGAGTCAGAGGTATATGGCCACAAGTGGCTTGAGTTACATTGGCCCATTCAGACTTAAACTCATCAATGGAAATAAACAAGATACCCCTGCTCAGCCGGGGTGATTCACTCACTCTGGACACTCTGTTCTGACCAACTATTGGCCCATTGCAGAGTCTGATGGCCTCTTTTGTCGATAAATTGGAGGTTAGTTCCATATTCATGGCTTGGCCCTGTTCTTTTGTATAAACGGGAGCTGCGGTTCTGATCCAGTCTTAGCCACTGTTGGGATCTGGCCGGGAGTCCGTAACAATCATCTCCCAAACAGAGAATCCTGACCCGGATTTGCTTTTCCAGCTTCCTACATGGTGGCAGCACAGGATTGGTCATCCACAAGCCTTAGAAGTATAATAAACTAAGCAAAGTCAGAAATGAAGCTATACGGACACAAACAATAAAAAAGGGGGAGGAGGAGTGGGGGGAGCAGGGGAGAAGGAGGTTGGGGGGGGAATAAAGTGGCATGAAGCCCAACCTTGCCCACTACAGAACAATATATGTTGCGCCATGCCACCCCAACAGGAATGGGTTGGAAGACTCCACTAACGAAGAAGGTACGTCAGATCACAAGAAGGGGTGGGGGGAATCAGGAGGAAAGGGGGGAGAGGGGATCTAGCTAAAACGAACCACCTGCTGAAAAACAAGAAATTGTAACTGATGTATGGTATGAAAGATAATTGATGAATATATTCTCTGTGTATGACCACGCTCATTTTGCTCCGTCTATTATGAAAAACCCTTAATAAAAACATTTTTAAAAAAGGAATGAAGCTATACTTCCTACTTATTGAAAATAAGCAAGAAAACCTCCAGCTCAAAGTGAATCATAGTGACCTGGGAGAGAACACCAATGAGATTGATGGAGATAGGACAAATGGAAGATCTCTGACGGGGAAGTTAGGATATTTGTGAATGTTTTACCTTTTTGTTCTTCTAAATTGAAACAATTTCCCATCAAATAGTTAGATACATCCTGAAATGTTTCAGGGACAATCACACCAGCAAACACAAGGGGTAGAATAGCTGCAATGTTGGCTTTTCACTCCATTGAAAATGAAAAAGTAGCATCAGCTGTTGGTATGCTATTTCTCATCATCCTAGACGAGGACAAAGGTAATCAAAATTAATGTCATATCCAAAATCAATTCTTCTGTTCTGCCATGGAAATTAAACCTGGGTGTTTCAAGCTAATGAATTATTTATCAGATTAATGGTTGGAGAAAATCCCCGGTGAGGGGCGGGGGCAGGAGTGCAACAGGAAATGTTGAAATCAATTAGCTTTAAGAAAACTAGACGAAGAGTAGATGTTGGATTCCATCGCTTCCATTGCATATGTGATAAGAATACATTTTTTTACACTGATAAAACAAATACTAACTGACATGTTGGACTTACTACATGGTCACACTGCAGCTTAGGGAAGTGCATTCAGAGAGGGAATGAGTGACCAGCAGTCTGAGGAAGGGAGGCAGGTAGTTAGAAAAGTCACAAAGTACATCCTACTCAAGCACCGTTTATCTGTGCTGGAAAACGGTGGGAGTGATGATTCTTCTGGGGAGTGCAGCCCGAGCCAAGTTGGCTCAGCTAGACAATGGGGGGGGGGGGGGGGGGGAGGAATAAGAGTGGAAGAGCACTAGAGGTCGGAAACAAAATAGTGAGAGGCGCAGACAGGTGTACCACAGATGTGACTCCAGAATGGTGTATTGCCTCCCTGGTGCCAGGGTCAGAAATGCCACTGAGCGGCTGCAGAGCATTCTGAAAAGGGAGGGCATCCTCCCACTGGTATGGGTTGCGAATCTCAATCCTGACTCCAGCGGGGGAGTGGAGCATTGGAAATGGATTGGCACCGTGCGCCGATCCTGCTTTATCCCCGATGCTGGACTCTCTGCCACAACGGGAACTCTGCTATCGGCAGTAGGCGACGGAGAATCCAGCCAATTGTAACCTGTGGAGGGGTTCTCACAAGCTTCAAAAACCATCGGAGGTCAGCCAAGAGTAACACCTCAGTCGGTGAAGTGATGTGAGCCACCTGCTTAAACTTGCGCAGAAGCTGCAAGCTGGAGGCAGTAGGAAAAAGAGTAAAGATTTATTTAAAAGAGTAAAGATTGCACGAGGGTATGTAAGTGGGTACCTGACTTATCTTGAACAGTTAAGTCTCATTTTGTTAATTGATGCGGATAAACATTTACACCATTCAACTGTGCTGCGCACTCCTGTGCTGGCCGACATTAGAGCTTTTCAGTTGTTTGATGATGATGAAAAATGCAGGAAAGGGGGATATGAAAGGGGTGGTTGGTCATTTGTGAGCTTGTTTTGTGTTAATGACAGGAGTGATAATGGTGGGTGGGGTTGGGATTACAAAAATGGCTTTTGCATGATGTTGTGAGATGGGTACACTCTTGGAATCAAAGTGAATCAGGCTTAGATTTAGGATACCCTGGGCAGCAGAGTGTGTGCATTGTCCAAAGATGTGCAGGTGAGGTGGATTGGGCATGCTAAATTGCTTCTTAGTGTCCAAAGATGTGCGGGTTCGGTATGGTTTCAGGGATGATGACGGGAAGTGGACCTGTGTGGGGTGCTCTTCCATGGTGCTGGTGCAGACTGAATGGGCTGAATGGCCTCCTTCTGGACTGTAGGAGTTCTAAAGTTTCCATGGCCCTCGTTATCTTCCATTGTTTTAGGTTCCAACATCTTGTCTTCCTCCTCCTCTGAAACTTCCAAAGCGATTTTGTGTTCTGCGTCCTGTACCTCCTGCAGTTCAAATCACACTGCCAAGCAATTTTGCGCCGAGGGCAACACACCACAACCATCCTGCAGGTGCTAGTTTGTACTTGTTGAAGGACATCTCTCGAACTGTAGAGGCTGCAGAAGCATGCCGTTGGCTTGTGCAACAATACATTCAGTCGTGTTATGGCATTCATTATACCACCCTAGAGATTCACTCCTCGGGTTTCCGAAAGATGTGTTAGTACAAGTGAGTTTCCCTTGCCACCATGTGGCCAGTAACCCTGGTAACTCTGCTTCCAGGTGTGTTGAAATCAGTGAGGGTGTGCTGCCGCAGGAAGAAAGCATAATTGCCCAGAATTTTATGCATACCTGCATGAAGATCTATATTTGGTTGCGCAGCAGCTGCACACTCATTTGAGGAAAACCTCAGGGTGATCCATGGGTGTGATCATTGACATATTTATGGCGCACCTGTGGGAAGTACCCTCCCCCGCTAGGAAACACAAATCTGAGTGCCCTTTCTGATTTGTGCTGCTGCTGGTGGCCCTGCCAATCAAACCATAAATCACCTCAGATATAATTGTGAGCCACTGGCTGGGGGATCCTCTCTCAATTCTCCCGAGAACCCTGGACAGATCCAAATGTGAAAACATCGAGGGAAGTGGTGACTTTGACAGTCACAGGTAAAGTACTGCCACCTGGTCGAGCGAACATGGCCCCTTGTTCCAGCAAGCTTCAAACGTCAACCACCAGCTCACACAACGTCTTGAGCCTTCTTATGCTCAGACATTTTGAGCAAGTTTATCCTCAGCTTGTAAGTGGCATGGCCTCCGGTAAGTTGCACTGTTCTGCTGGTTACCCCGACTTGCGGAGCCGTACGTCCGTGACCAATATACTATTGTTGCTGTTGTTGTTGGCCCTGCCATTCTTAGTGCTGTTTCATAGAATCATAGAATATAGAACAGTCCAAAGATGTGCGGGTTAGGTGGATTGGCCATGCTAAATTGCCCGTAGTGTACTAATAAAAGTAAGGTTAAGGGGGGGGTTGTTCGGTTACGGGTATAGGGTGGATACGTGGGTTTGAGTAGGGTGATCATGGCTCGGCACAACATTGAGGGCCGAAGGGCCTGTTCTGTGCTGTACTGTTCTATGTTCTATGTTCTATGTTCTAATACCCTACAATGCAGAAGTAGGCCAGTCAGCCCAGTGAGTCCACACCGATCCTCCGAAAGAACACCCTATTTAGGCCCAACCACCTGGAACCCTATAACCCCACCTAACCTTTGGACACTTTGGGGCAATTTAGCATGGCCAAACCATCTAACCTGCACATCTTTGAACAGTGAGAGAATCCAGAGGAAACGCATGCAGACACTAAACAAAGGTACCTGAGGTTGGAATCAAACCTGGGACCCTGGTGCTGCAAGGCAGCAGTGCTAACCACTGTGCCACCATGCCATCCAGCATTTCTGGTCATCTTGGTTCTCATCAGACTCCCAGTTTCAGACAGCATAAACAGGAGCCCCGCTGATTGAATGCATCAGAACTCCAAAGTGCAGATCAGACCTGCAAAACCTCAAAGTGTAGATGACACTTCCAAAGTAAAACAACCTTTCAGCCGAAGTACAGGGGGAAAACCCTTTCCCACAAGTCAGTGGGAAAAGGAGTTCTCTGCGTTGAGTACTTATTGGCATACTTCAAAGAACAAAGATGTGCGGGTTAGGTGGATTGGCCATGCTAAATTGCCCGCAGTGTCCTAATAAGGTTAAGGGGGGGGGGGTTGTTGGGTTACGGGTACAGGGTGGATACGTGTGTTGAATAGGGTGATCATAGCTCGGCACAACATTGAGGGCCGAAGGGCCTGTTCTGTGCTGTACTGTTCTATGTTCTATGTTCTAAAGAACAAAGAAAAGTACAGCACAGGAACAGTCCCTTCGGCCCTCCAACCCCGTGCCGACGTTGCTGCCCGACTAAAGTACAATCTTCTACACTTCCTGGGTCATAAGAACTAGGAGCAGGAGTAGGCCATCTGGCCCCTCGAGCCTGCTCCGCCATTCAATGAGATCATGGCTGATCTTTTGTGGACTCAGTTCCACTTTCCGGCCCGAACACCATAACCCTTAATCCCTTTATTCTTCAAAAAACTATCTATCTTTACCTTAAAAACATGTAATGAAGGAGCCTCAACTGCTTCACTGGGCAAGGAATTCCATAGATTCACAACCCTTTGGGTGAAGAAGTTCCTCTTAAACTCAGTTCTAAATCTACTTCCCCTTATTTTGAGGCTATGCCCCCTAGTTCTGCTGTCACCCACCAGTGGAAACAACCTGCCCGCATCTATCCTATCTATTCCCTTCATAATTTTAAATGTTTCTATAAGATCCCCCCTCATCCTTCTAAATTCCAACGAGTACAGTCCCAGTCTACTCAACCTCTCCTCATAATCCAACCCCTTCAGCTCTGGGATTAACCTAGTGAATCTCCTCTGCACACCCTCCAGCGCCAGTACGTCCTTTCTCAAGTAAGGAGACCAAAACTGAACACAATACTCCAGGTGTGGCCGCACTAACACCTTATACAATTGCAACATAACCTCCCTAGTCTTAAACTCCAACCCTCTAGCAATGAAGGACAAAATTCCATTTGCCTTCTTAATCACCTGTTGCACTTGTAAACCAACCTTCTGTGACTCATGCACTAGCACACCCAAGTCTCTCTGAACAGCGGCATGCTTTAATATTTTATCGTTTAAATAATAATCCCGTTTGCTGTTATTCCTACCAAAATGGATAACCTCACATTTGTCAACATTGTATTCCATCTGCCAGACCCGAGCCCATTCACTTAACCTATCCAAATCCCTCTGCAGACTTCCAGTATCCTCTGCACTTTTCGCTTTACCACTCATCTTAGTGTCATCTGCAAACTTGGACACATTGCCCTTGGTCCCCAACTCCAAATCATCAATGTAAATTGTGAACAATTGTGGGCCCAACACGGATCCCTGAGGGACACCACTAGCTACTGATTGCCAACCAGAGAAACACCCATTTATCCCAACTCTTTGCTTTCTATTAATTAACCAATCCTCTATCCATGCTACTACTTTACCCTTAATGCCATGCATCTTTATCTTATGCAGCAACCTTTTGTGTGGCACCTTGTCAAAGGCTTTCTGGAAATCCAGATATACCACAGATATACACAGATACCACAGATATCCCTCTATTCCCATCCTATTCATGTATTTGTCAAGATGCCCCTTAAATGTCACTATCGTCCCTGCTTCCACCACCTCCTCCTGCAGTGAGTTCCAGGCACCTACTACCCTCTGTGTAAAAAACTTGCCTCGTACATCTAATCTAAACCTTTACCCTGGGGAAAAGCCTCTGACTATCCACTCTGTCTATGCCCCTCATAATTTTGTAGACCTCTATCAGTTCGCCCCTCAACCTCCGTCGTTCCAGTGAGAACAAACAACGTTCCTCATAGCTAATGCCCTCCATACAGGGCAACATCCTGGTAAATCTCTTCTGCACCCTCTCTAACGCCTCAAAATCCTTCTGGTAGTGTGGCGACCAGAATTGAACACTATACTACTAGTGTGGCCTTACTAAGGTTCTATACAGCTGCAACATGACTTGGCAAATTTTTATACTCAATGCCCCGGCCAATGAAGGCAAGCATGCCGTGTGCCCTCTTGACTATCTTCTCCACCTGTGTTGCCCCTTTCAGTGACCTGTGGACCTGTACACCTAGATCTCTCTGACTTTCAATACTCTTGAGGGTTCTACCATTCACTGTATATTCCCGACCTGCATTAGACCTTCCAAAATGCATTACCTCACATCTATCCAGATTAAACTCCATCTGCCATCCCGCCACCAAAGTCTCCAAATGATCTAAATCCTGCTATCCTCTGACAGTCCTCATCGCTATCCGCAATTCCACCAACCTTTGTGTCATCTGCAAACTTACTAATCAGACCAGTTACATTTTCCTCCAAATCATTTATACATACTACGAATAGCAAAGGTCCCAGCACTGATCCCTGTGGAACGCCACGAGTCACAGCCCTCCAATTAGAAAAGTACCCTTCCATTGCTACTCTCTGCCTTCTATGACCTAGCCAGTTCTGTATCCACCTTGCCAGCTCACCCCTGATCCCATGTGACTTCACCTTTTGTACCAGTCTACCATGAGGGACCTTGTCAAAGGCCTTACTGAAGCCCATATAGACAACATCCACTGCCCTACCTGCATCAATCATCTTTGTGACCTCTTCCAAAAACTCTATCAGGTTAGTGAGACACGGCCTCCCATCACAAAACCATGCTGTCTCTCACTAATACGTCCATTTGCTTCCAAATGGGAGTAGATCCTGTCTCGAAGAATTCTCTCCAGTAATTTCCCTACCAATGCCGTAAGGCTCATCGGCCTGTAGTTTCCTGGATTATCCTTGTAATCCTTCTTCAACAAAAGGACAACATTGGCTATTCTCCAGTCCTCTGGGACATCACCTGAAGACAGTGAGGATCCAAAGATTTTTGTCAAGGCCTCAGCAATTTCCTCACTAGCCTCCTTCAGTACTCTCGGGTAGATCCCATCAGGCCCTAGGGACTTATCTATCTTAATATTTTTCAAGACGCCAACACCTCGTCTTTTTGGATCTCAATGTGACCCAGGCTATCTACACACCCTTCTCCAGACTCAACATCCACCAATTCCTTCTCTTTGGTGAATACTGATGCAAAGTATTCATTTAGTACCTTGCCCATTTCCTCTGGCTCCACACATAGATTCCCTTGCCTATCCTTCAGTGGGCCAACCCTTTCCCTGGCTACCCTCTTGTTTTTTATGTACGTGTAAAAAGCCTTGAGATTTTCCTTAACCCTATTTGCCAATGACTTTTCGTGACCCCTTCTAGCCCTCCTGACTCCTTGCTTAAGTTCCTTCCTACTTTCCTTATATTACACACAAGCTTCGTCTGTTCCCAGCCTTCTAGCCCTGACAAATGCCTCCTTTTTCTTTTTGACGAGGCTACAATATCTCTCGTTATCCAAGGTTCCTGAAATTTGCCATATTTATCCTTCTTCCTCACAGGAACATGATGATCCTGAATTCCTTTCAACTGACACTTGAAAGCCTCCCATATGTCAGATGTTGATTTACCCTCAAGCATCCGCCCCCAATCTAGGTTCTTCAGTTCCCGCCTAATATTGTTATAATTAGTCTTCCCCCAATTTAGCACATTACCCGAGGACCACTCTTATCCTTGTCCACGAGCACTTTAAAACTTCCTGAATTGTGGTTACTGTTCCCGAAATGCTCCCCTACTGAAATGTCTACCACCTGGCCGGGCTCATTCCCCAAAACCAGATCCAGTATAACCCCTTCTCTAGTTGGACTATCTATATATTGTTTTAAGAGGCCCTCCCGGATGCTCCTTACAAACTCTGACCCGTCTAAGCCCCTAGCACTAAGTGAGTCCCAGTCAATATTGGGGAAGTTGAAGTCTCCATCACAACAACCCTGTTGTTTTTACTCTTTTCCAAAATCTGTCTACCTATCTGCTCCTCTATCTCCCGCTGGCTGTTGGGAGCCCTGTAGTAAACCCCCAACATTGTGACTGCACCCTTCTTATTCCTGATCTCTACCCATATAGCCTCACTGACCTCTGATGTGTCCTCCCGTAGTACAGCTGTGATATTCTTCCGAACCAGTAGGGCAACTCCGCCACCCCATTTACATCCCCCTCTATCCCGCCTGAAACATCTAAATCCTGGAACGTTTAGCTGCCAATCCTGTCCTTCCCTCAACCAGGTCTCTGTAATGGCAACAACATCATAGTTCCAAGTACTAATCCAAGCTCTAAATTCATCTGCCTTACCCGTAATCCTTCTTGCATTAAAACATATGCACTTCAGGCCACCAGACCCGCTGTGTTCAGCAACATCTCCCTGTCTGCTCTGCCTCAGAGCCATAATGGCCCTATTCCCTAGTTCTCCCTCAATGCTTTCACCTTCTGTCCTATTGCTCCGGTGCCCATCCCCCTGCCATATTAGTTTAAACCCTCCCGTGTGACACGGGCAAACCTCGCGGCCAGGATATTTATGCCTCTCCAGTTTAGATGCAACCCGTCCTTCTTATACAGGTCACACCTGCCCCGGAAGAGCTCCCAGTGATCCAGATAATGGAAACCCTCCCTCCTACCATGTGTTTAGCTGCTCTATCTTCCTATTTCTAGCCTCACTGGCATGTGTCAGAGGGAGTAATCCTGAGATTACAACCCTAGAGGTGCTGTCTTTTAACTTTCTGCCTTGCTCCCTGAACTCCTCCTGCAGGACCTCATGCCCCTTCCTGCCTATGTCGTTAGTACCAATATGCACAACAACATCTGCCTGTTTGCCCTCCCCCTTCAGGATGCCCGCTACCCGTTCGGAGACATACTGGACCCTGGCACCAGGGAGGCAACATACCACCCTGGATTCTCTTTCACATCCGCAGAAGCGCCTATCTGTGCCCCTGACTATAGAGTCCCCTGTGACTATTGCTCTTCTGTGCTTTGACCCTCCCTTATGAACATCAGAGCCAGCCGTGGTGCCACTGCTCTGATAGGCTATCCCTCCCGACAGTATCCAAAGGGGTATACCTATTTGAGAGGGGGACAACCACAGTGGGGGTTCCTGCATTGACTGCCTTCCCTTTCTAGTGGTCACCCATTTCTCTGCCTGCACCTTGGGTGTGACCACATTAACTGCTATCTATGAGGCTTTCCGCCACCTGCATGCTCCTAAGTGCATCCAACTGCTCTCCAACCGAACCATGCGGTCTGTGAGGAGCTCCAGTTGGGTGCACTTTCTACAGATGAAGCCTTCCAGGATGCTGGAACCCTCCCGGACCTGCCACATCTCACAGTCAGAGCACTGCACCCCTCTAATTGACATTGCATCAATTAATTAGTAAATTAAATTTCAAAATAAAAAAAAATTACTGTTAACTATGTGTTTCCTAGCACTAGATTTCTACTATAAATGTGAAAGCTAAATACAGTACTCTCTGATCTCTGGCTTAGATACCCCTCTTAATTATAATTAAGTAATAATTAATTATGTTTATTTAGTTTAACAATGCTTAATTTTTAAATTTAGTGTAGATTCCCAACCAGCCAATCAGGTCACAGCTTTACTGTGATGTCACTTCAGTTTCCGCCCCCTCCCCACACACACAATTTGAAAAGGTAATAAAAATACAAATGAGTAAAAATCACTTACTTACCTTCCCAGGGTCTCAGATGCTCGTTGGTTCTCTCCCTGCAGATTAAAAGTTACATTCCAGAAGAAAGAGAGAGAACAAAAACAGTAGGGAAAAAGCACCTTCTCCCACTCTGCACCGAAATACCTCACTGCACCAAATTACCAAGTTCCAAATTCCTACTCTGGATGTGTCTGACTCCGGCTGTGATTCCTTGACCGAAATGTCTTCAACCACACCCCCTGCCCCCCGCCAACTGACCGGTTAACATATGCAAAGTGCCAACCCTCCTCTCCCGAGAGGGATTGGGGTGGCTCTCACAAAGCCTAAAATCCTGCAGCGAAACCCATAAACAAAGAGGTTGGAGCTAGCAGCCCAACACTATCAGCCATCCTGGATTTGACAGCTCTTGTGGAGATAAGGGAGCAGTCCTGGACTTCTTCTCTTACCCATAGACAAATTGCCACACATTTGATTTTGTTTCCCTTCGTTTTTATTTCTTATTTCCTAATCCCCCTTGTTCCTTCAGCCCTGCCAAAGTGAATTGAAATGCCTTTAAAGTTTTTTTCACTTGGCTTCCAGAATTTGTGTCACCCTATTTTGCCAATTCCCTTTAATTGGACACATTCCTTCAAATTTAACTTAAATATTCTGCTTTCACCACCTATCCAGATCCGGACTCTTCTTTAATTTGTTCTTGGGATGTGAAAATTTCTGGCAAAGGCAGCTTATATTGTCCTTCATTGCATTGGTGGTGCTGAGCCTCCTTCTTGAACCTGTGGACCGAAAGTCCATTTGGTTTCGGCACGCTGTTGAGAAGGGAGTTTGACCCAGTGACAGTGAAGGAACCACAATATAGTTCCAAGTTCCAGTGCTCTGTAACTTGGAGGGTAGCTTTGTCACTGTCCTACTATGTGGCAGAAGTTGTGGGTTTGGAAGGTGCTGTCGAAGGAGTCTTGGCAAGTTGCTGCAATACATCTTCTGGATGGAACACACTGCTGCCACCGTGCACTGACAGCGGGGGGGGGGGGGGGGGGGGGATTGAATGTTTATTGTGTTGGATGGGGTGTTGATCAAGTGGCCTGCTTCGTCTTGGATATTGTCGAACTTCTTGACATTCATCAACTGCATTCATCAAGGCACGGGGATAGTTTACCATTACACTCCTGAATTCTTTTGGATAGTGGACAGGCTCTGGGGGGGCCAGAAGAATTACCAGCCACAGAATTACCAGCTTCTGACCTGCATTTGTAGCCACAGTATTTATGTAGCTGGTCCAGTTCACTTTCTGGTTAATGTAACCTCAATGTGTTGGAGGTGCGGGATTTAGTGATGGTGATAGCATTGACTATCAAGAGAAGAAGTACGAGATTTGTCAAGGTGATTTGTGAATAATTATGCAAATAGATAAGCCAGGGAATTTGAATGCAGTTCGCACATTACGATTGTATCAGGATTAGTGTAATCTTTTCATCCTAATTTTTATCAATTGATGAAAATTTAGCCATGGAACTTTGAATTGAGAGAAAATCAAGAATAATTAACTTACCCTAATTGTTCCCAAACCTTAGTTCACAAACCATTTTGGTTGGTAAATTTCTAATTTGTAACAGACTGATGATATGGTGCCATTTAGTTTAAACCCACAATACATGGAACACACAAAGTAGGGAGGGGGATTCACAAATGTCACATTGTGCCACTAGTTTACTGAGTAATGCTGTTTGATGGTTTGAGCTGCAATGACACATGGATCTGTTTGGTTTGTGGGCAAACTGGTTAGAGACTTGATCCAGTAAGCCGTTTGTAAATCAGAGTACCAGTGTAAAAGTATCAGGGTGAACATGTTGGTAAATAAACACTCATCCATTACATATGTCTGCTCCTCTGCTCACTCAAAGAGGCCCATTGCCATATGTTTATGTTCCTTTGTGTTCTCTCTCGAACTTTAAACCCAATAGCAAATTTTATAATATAGTCTGCATTGTTTGAAGTACACATCATTAACTTATGACACATATTTGAAGCATAGAATCCCGACAGTGCAGAAGGAGGCCATTCGGCCCAATCGAGTCTGCACCGAACCTCTGAAACAGCACCCGACCTAGACTCACTCCCCCACTCGATCCTCGTAACCCCATCTAACCTGAACATTTTTGGACACTAAGGGACAATTTATCATGGGCAATCCACCTAGCCTGCACATCATTGGAATATTATTTAATATTATATACTTTAATGGAACAACATGAGCCACGAGTTGGCAAAGATCAAGTACTATATACTCACATGCCAACTATCTGCTGGCCAATTACCACCAGGTAGAAAATTGCAGTTCAGGCAGGCACAGATAATTTGAATTCCACAGATTCAATTTTAACACAGCAGTAAATAATTATAAATAATTACCCTCAGTGAAATAAAATAATTAGCTCCAATTAGCAATACATGAAATATTAAAATTCTTTCAGTGTGCTAACATTGCAAAATACATACAGACAGACAGGCACGATTCTAGCACTATCAAAAGAATTAATGTAAAAGACTTCAAGTTTTATACTTGACAGAAACTCTAGTTAAAAATAAAACATCATTATTCAACCCTCAATTGCAAATTTTGAAGAAAACTAATGGCATTCGTCCAATGTTGCTGCACAGCCATTTAAGAATAACAGTTCAAATTGCATCACATTGTTCTGAATGGGAACTTAAGGGAAATTTATGAAAAATTAGAGCTACTGCAAGCCAATCCGATAACTACATGAATAAGAAAAGTAAGGTAATCACAAAAATTCTAGAAACTTTCAGAACAGGGAACATGCAACGGCATTTCAATCCACAAAGAAGTAAGAATGTGAAGGGAGGAACAGAGGGATGAAAAGGGCATTATAGAAACTGTGATTAAAGTAATGTAACTCTCTAAAATTTCAGAGCTAAGTAAAAACCTTGGGCGTGATTCTCCGAGCCTCCACGCCGAAATCGTGATTGGTGCGGGAGCAGAGAATGGGTGTCAAACCCGAGATCGGGTCCGACGCCGCTCCAGCATGCGAGCAGTCAACGCGGTGCCTTGTCAGGGGCCATTGAAAGAGGCCCCCGCGGCGATTCACCGAGTGCAGCTGCCCGAGTTCTCGATGGTGTGGTTCTCTCATGGCTCCACCTGTTGGGAACTGGAATGGCGGCTGCGGACTCAGTCTGTGGCCACCAGGGTTGGGGGATCATTCATGGGTTGCCAACAGAATGGCCAGGCTACAGATCGGGGGCCACTGATTCGCGGGTGCGTGCAATCTGGGGGGGGGGGGGGGGGGCCTATGTTTTTGGTGCTGGTCCGCGGTGTGGATCGGCCATGTCGCCCAAATCAGAGAATCACCCTGGACTTTCTCCAGACAAGTCCAGAATGATTCACGTGCATTTTTTCGCGGGCGTGGGGTCATAGCCCCTTTATTGGAGAATCCCGCCCACTGCACCCTAAAACACAGTAAAATAGAGCGGTTGAGGCAAGTAGCATAAATGCTGTGGCAATGCAGTGCCTTTAAGGGGGCGGGTTCATGGACCATGTGACCATCTGAGGGCCAATCACACAGAATCACTCGAACCTGGGTAAATGGGGAGTTTGCGCAGGGCCCTGGGAGCAGGACCCAGGGCAGTATGGACCAGGGAGCATAGAACATAGAACAGTACAGCACAGAACAGGCCCTTCGGCCCTCGATGTTGTGCCGAGCAATGATCACCCCACTTAAACCCACGTAACCCGTAACCCAACAATCCCCCCAATAACCTTACACTATGGGCAATTTAGCATGGCCAATCCACCTAACCCGCACATCTTTGGACTGTGGGAGGAAACCGGAGCACCCGGAGGAAACCCACGCACACACGGGGAGGACGTGCAGACTCCACACAGACAGTGACCCAGCCGGGAATCGAACCTGGGACCCTGGAGCTGTGAAGCATTGATGCTAACCACCATGCTACCGTGAGGCCCCGTGAGGAGCAGAAGTGTTAAAACTGTTGTATACTGTCCTGTGCCTGTTCCTTTACTGCCTTTGCCTTTCATCAATAAACCCCTTTGTTAACTACTGGAAGCAACCAATGTATGTCTTCCCATACCAGCCTCCCCGAACAGGCGCCGGAATGTGGCGACTCGGGGCTTTTCACAGTAACTTAATTGAAGCCTACTTGTGACAATAAGCGATATTCATTTCATTTCATTTCATTTCTTGAGCAACCGCATGGGAAAGCTAACTAGATACATGAGAGAGAAAGCAGAAAAAGTGCAAGATTTAGTAAAATTGTGTAGCTTTTGGAACACAAGCACTGGCATTGAGCTGTCGGGATGAACTGTGCTGCAAATTCTATGTTATAGAGCAGAGTGGCTTCACTAAGTTCCTTTGTTAAAATAAAATGAATTATACAGTGAAAGAAAAAATAAGTGGCATCAGCATATTTAGAGTAAGTGCACAACTGTATTAATATAATTTCTTGGAACAGTTCATGAGCCGAGAGAAGATATAGAACCAATATTTACTTCAAGCACAATAATGAGAAGATACTTTTCATGGTCCAGTGTGTTGTGTGAGAAATGATCAGCAAGTTATTGTAGACTTGCTGAATATTATGATGTTAAAAGTAAGGAATCATACAACAATTACCGGAATGTGAAGACTCCAAGGACATTCTCGCTCATCCGTCCACATTTATTGGAGTCCCTGGTGCTCATATAGTTGTTTATTTTCTATTGTTAAATGATTTTTTTAATGATGTGCCATCTTAAAGGGATACAGATTTGAAGTCATTCATTCTACTTCCTGTACCCGCATTTTCTAACACGTCATGAAATTTCTTGAACTTTCAGGCGATAACTCAATCCTTATGAACTATTTTATTAAAATAAACAATTCAGGTCTATTCTGGAATGATGGTAGGAGTGCTGAAGAGCCAGAACCTGTCATGCGCTTTGATGATTTTTTTTTTGGAGATCGTCCAACTCGCATACAGTACCCAGAAAGGCCCCCGTGGAAAATCTGGCAAGGTTTTCCAGTTGCTTGGCAACATAGAAGAGAATTGAGTGGCATGTCTTCGGTTTCTCCAATTGAACCCCCACTTGCCTGTGGAGGCAATGTCGTTTTTACGTGTTGTATTTCTGCTGCGGCTACCAATTTAAAACTGAGCTGCACTTTGAATTGCGGCAGAACCCTGTTTATGTTAGCTGCTCTCTTTAGGAGAGAGTTCGGTGATGAAACTTCACATACCATTTCTTCATGTTACATTATCCCATATTGCATTGTCATGTGGAACTTTATCTCCTTCAAGAAGAAGCTTAACTGTCTTCCGCTCATCCGGGAGCACATTGGAATGAACATTAAATTATGGAAGTTTGGCGGAACCTTAAATAAGCATTCCTGAGTTTTCTGCCCCTTTTGTGCTCACGACAGATCCCAAATTTAATTTTTAAGCTGTTGCCATAGCAATTGTCTTGAGCTGCACTTGCAAAGTTCACGGATTAATCCTATTAGTTGAATCAAATTAAGCGATCTGAAAATCTTCAAAATTAATTACTTTAAAAGTAATAGAGTAAAGTTTGTCCATATTGCCTGGGAATTAATCACTATCTGGACAGTGTGGAAAGGAGAGTATAACAGTATATACTGCACATCCCCAACAGAAACCCCTGATTGTCCTGTCAGTTAAATTAACAGAATACCATCTCCAATGTTTCCCCCCTCCACCCTCTCTCAATTATACTGCTTTGGCTCTGCTCAGGCAATGCTTAACGTGCAGTTGGTGAAGTCACAAATTGACTCTTCTGCAGAATCATTCAATAAAATTAATCTGATTGTATTCAATGCAGATTGGCTGCTGAAAATTGTCATCTCCAACATGATTCTCATCAAGTGAGTAAACTCACTGGTCAGGACTCTATGGTCCCTCTTGCCCAATGGGATATTACGATTCTGCCAAAGTAAATGGCAATTTAAATAGCTTACCACATCTGCCGGAGGTGTGGGGGAGACAGGCTGTGGCAGGGGAGCAAAATCTTAGCCACTGGTGGCACAGTGGGTCGCACTGCTGCCTCACAGCACCAGGGACCCGGGTTCAATGACTGTCTGCACATTCACCCTGTGTCTGCGTGGGTTCCGGGTGCTCAAGTTTCCTCCCACAGTCCAGAGATGCGCAAACTAGGTGGATTCGCCATATTAAATTGCCCCATAATGTCCAAAGATGTGCAGGTTAGATGGGGTTATAAGGATGGTTCGGGGTAGTGGGTTTAGTTAGGGTGATCTTTTAGAGGTTTGGTCAAGACTCGATGGGCCGAATGGCCTCCTTCTGCACTGTAGGAATTCGATGAATATTTTTACTATTTGTATGGTAGTGTAGGGGAGTTATTGTATTAGCTGGTAAGCTTCCAGAGAATGAGTTCAAATCCCTCAATGGCAAGTTGTGAAATTGAATTCAATTATTTGGGGGGTTGGTGGCTGAGTTGGTGGGGGTGGGTTGGTGGGGGTTCATTGGAAAGACGGAGGTTGAGGGGGACCTGATTGAGGTCTACAAAATTATGAGAGGTATGGACAGGATGGATAGCAACAAGCTTTTCCCAAGAGTGGGGGTGTCAGTTACAAGGAGTCACAATTTTAAGGTGAGAGGGGGAAAGTTTAAGGGAGATGTGCGTGGAAAGTTTTTACGCAGAGGGTGGTGGGTGCCTGGAACGCTTTGCCAGTGGAGGCGGTAGAGGTGCGCACGATAGCATCATTTAAGATGCATCTGGACAGGTATATGAACGTGCGGGAACAGAGGGAAGTAGACCTTGGAAAATAGGAGCCAGGTTTAGATAAAGGATCTGGATCGGCGCAGGCTGGGAGGGCCGAAGGGCCTGTTCCTGAGCTGTAATTTTCTTTGTTCTTTGTTCTTTGACTGTGGGAGGAAATCGGAGCACCCACAAGAAACCCACGCAACACAGGGAGAAAGCGCAAACTCCACACAGACAGTCATGCAAGGCAGGAATTGAACTTAGGTCCCTGGTGCTGTGAGTCAGCAGTGTGTCACTGTGCTGCCCATGGCTGAGACCGTCAAAGTTGATGTTACCATACTACCTAATCCTTGTATTGTGCCTCAATTTCAGCCCACTATTTCTTCTGATTTTCAAGCTTTAAATGGATCTCCTGCTTTCCATTGCTCTCTGACCATAACCCTACACATGTGTCCTTCCCCTTTGAGATATCCAAGAACTGCAACTTGGTCAGGCAGTGGAAGAAGAGCAAAACCTGGAAGAACAGAAAGTGGTGAAGAAGAAACACAGTCATTAATTATCACACTCACAGCCTCCAGCACAGACATTTCCACTGTCTAACCTAGCTTCACAGTGGTATCTACATGTGGCGAGGCAACAGGTAATAGTGACCAGCAGGCAAAGCAGCAACAAGGTTAGTGTAGGTGGCAGGGGGTGAGGTTGCACAAGAATTCTGCTGCAAAGGATTCAGATGAACGTGCCAACAGGGTAGGCTTCAGGAGAATGCATAATGAAATCCTTTTTAAAAAATGTTCTATTGGTATTTTCAAGAATTATGTACACTGCTGGTCGTGTTCATTCACTGGACCATACAGAAAGGTTTGTCTTTTCCCTCCCTTGAGTTTTCCTTTTTAAAAAAAATTTAGAGTAATCAATTTTTTTTCCAATTAAGTGGCAATTTAGCGTGGCCAATCCACCTACTCTGCACATCTTTTGGGTTATGAGGGTGAAACCCACGCAGACATGAGGAGAATGTGCAAACTCCACACACAGTGATCCAGGTCCGGGATTCGAACCCGTGTCCTCAGTGCCGCAGTCCCAGTGCTAACCACTGCACCACATTCCGCCCTCCCTTGAGTTTTCCTATATACAGTCTGACACCATCTGGCTCGGCTTCACACTCACCCCCACAACCTTGGACATTGCCTCAGAGAAGGCTGTCCAGAACTCAGCAAGTTTGGGACAAGCCCGAAACATGTGGATGTGGTTGGCCGGGCCCCTCTGGCACCGTTTACATTTGTCCTCCACCTCCGGGAAGAACCATTCATTCGGTTTCTGGTCAGGTGCGCTCTGTGCACCACTTTGAACTGCATTAGGCTGAGCCTTGCACAGGAGGAGGTGGAGTTGGCCCTGCTCAGTGCTTTTCTCCAGAGTCCCACCCTACCTCTGTCCACAGTTCATTCTCCCATTTCTGTCTGGTCTCGTCCAGTGGTGTTTGGACACTGTCCAGTAGCTGTCCGTATATTTTCCCACAGAGTCCGCTTCTTTACTGTCTGTGTTTATCAGGTCCTCTAATAGTGTGGTCTTCGGTCCCCCGCGGTACCCTACTGACTCTTTGCGGAGGAAGTACTTTATTTGTAGGTGTCTCATTTCCTGTCCTCTCGGCAGTTCCCATTCCTCTGTCAGTTTGTTCAGTGCCGCCAGTCTGTGCTCTATGTAAAAGTCCCTAACTGTCAGTGTGCCCCTGTCCCATCTCTATTTCATAATGGTGGGGGGAAGCTGTGGTTGCCGCAGATGGGGGCCATGGGGGACATCCTAGTCAGCCCGAAGTGCTGTCTAAATTGGGCCCACGTTTCTTAATGAAAACCTTGACGCATTCGGAGACCATCTAAAAAGTGCACACACAATGTCAAGGAACATGAAGGATTCCAGCAGCAAATCCACACTGGGCCTTATGAAATGAAAATGAAATGAAAATCGCTTATTGTCACAAGTAGGCTTCAAATGAAGTTACTGTGAAATGCCCCTAGTCGCCACATTCCAGCGCCTGTTCGGGGAGGCTGGTATAGGAATTGAACCGTACTGATGGCCTGCCTTGGTCTGCTTTCAAAGCCAGCGATTTAGCCCATTGTATCCAGCATGAGACCATTTGCAGTGTGACGGTCAATGTCCCAGCTTCCATTGCAACACCAACAGAAGTCAGACAAGATTTGAGTGTTGCAGTGGAAGCTCTGGCTTCATCAGCCAGCCCTTAACACCAGGGAAATTCCCTCATCCTAACTTCAGAGAAATTCTCTCCCTTTAGCATCTTAACTCAGCCCATTCAGCATCCAGATAATCTGCATCTCATCAATTACATTAAATAATTCCCAGTGAGTGAGGAAAGGGGCTCTCATCACTGCTCTCTTCTCAATGTCAGCTGAAGATGGTCAATCAATGTTAACTTGTAATGGTTAAGCAGTGCTAACTAACAACAATAAATGAATACAGGCAAAGGCTATTTAATTAATGATGCCAACATCCTAAGACTGATCATAGAAAAAATCCCTCAGCTGCCAGGGATGAGCTTTTTTCTCCTCTGGAGTGTCCACATTGCTTCTCCTGATGTACATCCTTGGACGACTTCCTAGGGAAAACAAGAAGACGTTCATGAGGTGTTCGATTAGTGGTAGTACAGAGGAGAGACCGGATTGAATGAAGGGCGTCGGGGATGACCTCTTGCCAACGGGGGATAGGAAGATCTCTGGACCGTAGGGCCAGCAGGATGGTCTTCCAAATGGTGCCATTCTCCCGCTCGACCTGTCCGTTACCCCGGGGGTTATAACTGGTCGTCCTGCTAGAGGCTATGCCCCTGCTGAGCAGGAATTGACGCAGTTCGTCACTCATAAAGGAGGACCCCCAGTCACTGTGGATGTACGCGGGGTAACCGAACTGGGAGAAGATGGATAGGAGGGCCTTTAAGACGGTTGTTGTGGTCATGTCGGGACAGGGAATGGCGAAAGGGAAGCGGGAGTACTCGTCGATAACACTCAGGAAATAGGTGTTACGGTTGTTGGAGGGGAGGGGACCCTTGAAGTCAATACTGAGACGTTCAAAGGGGTGGGATGCCTTGATCAGATGCGGTAGAAGTGCGGTTTGCACTCGGCGCAGACGTGGCAGTCCCTGGTGACGGTCCTGACTTCCTCAACGGAGTAGGGCAGGTTGCGGGTCTTAATAAAATGGTAGAAACGAGTGACCCCTGGATGGCAGAGGTCCGTGTGGAGGGAGCGGAGGCGGTCAATCTGCGCGCTGGCGCAGGTACCGCGGGATAGGGCATCGGAAGGCTCATTGAGCTTCCCAGGACGATACAAGATATCGTAGTTGTACGTGGCCAACTCGATCCACCACCGCAAGATCTTGTCGTTCTTGATCTTGCCCCTCTGTGCATTATCGAACATGAAAGCTACTGACCGTTGGTCTGTGAGGAGGGTAAACCTCCTGCCGGCCAGATAGTGCCTCCAATATCGTACAGCTTCGACTATGGCCTGTGCCTCCTTTTCCACCGAGGAGTGGCGGATTTCAGAAGCATGGAGGGTTCGTGAGAAGAAAGCCACGGGTCTGCCCGTTTGGTTCAGGGTGGCCGCCAGAGCTACGTCAGACGCATCGCTCTCGACCTGGAATGGGAGGGACTCATCAATAGCGCGCATCGTGGCCTTTGCGATATCCGCTTTGATGCGGCTAAAGGCCTGGCGGGCCTCCATCGACAGGGGAAAGTAGGTGGACTGGATGAGGGGGCGGGCTTTGTTGGCATAATTGGGGACCCACTGGGCGTAATAGGAGAAGGAGCCCCAGGCAGCGTTTGAGGGATTTGAGGGAGTTGGGGAGAGGGAGTTCCATCAGGGGGCGCATGCGTTGGGGGTCGGGACCTATCACTCCGTCACGCACTATGTAGCCGAGGATGGCTAGACGGTCGGTGCTAAACACGCACTTATCCTTATTGTAGGTTAAATTAAGGAGTTTCGCGGTTCGGAGGAACCTTTGAAGGTTGGTGTAATGGTCCTGCTGGTCATAGTCGCAGATGGTGACGTTATCGAGGTACAGGAAGGTAGCCCGTAACCCATGCTTGTCGACCATTCGGTCCATCTCCCATTGGAAGACCGAGACCCCATTTGTGACACCGAATGGAACCCTGAGGAAGTGGTAGAGGCGCCCATCTGCCTCAAATGCGGTGTACTTTCGGTCACTCGCGCGAATAGGGAGCTGGTGGTAGGCAGACTTAAGGTCCACCGTGGAAAATACTTTGTATTTTGCGATCCTGTTAACCAGGTTGGAAATACGGGGGAGAGGGTACGCGTCCAGCTGCGTAAACCTGTTGATGGTCTGACTGTAGTCAATGACCATCCGGATTTTCTCCCCAGTCCGAATTACCAGCACTTGGGCTCGCCAGGGACTGTTGCTGGCCTCGATAACTCCTTCCTTAAGGAGCCTCTGGACCTCGGACCCGATGAAGGTCCAGTCCTGGGCACTGTATCGTCTGCTCCGAGTGGTGACAGGTTTACAATCTGGGGTGAGATTAGCAAACAAGGAAGGGGGGTCCACTTTGAGGGACGCGAGGCTGCAGACAGTAAGGGGGGGAATAGGGCCGCCGAATTGGAAGGTTGCAGGTTGCAGGTTGCACTGGAAATCCAGGCCCAAGAGTGCCGGAGCTCAAAGACGGGGGACAATGAGGAGTTTGAAGTTTTTGAAAACCCTCCCCTGGACTGTGAGGTCCGCTATGCAGCACCCGGTGATTTGGACTGTGCGAACCCGAGGCCAATTCGATTTTATGCTTAACTGGGTGGATGGGGAGCGCGCAGCGTCTTACCGTGTCGGGGTGGACAAAACTTTCCGTGCTCCCGGAGTCCAGTAGGCATTTCGTCTGTGTCCGTTGAGCTGGATCGTTGTCGTAGTCTTGCCGAGCGAGAGTGGTCGCGACTGGTCGAGTGTGATGGAAGCCAGTCGTGGCGAGAGTTCCAGGTCATCCTCGGTGGCAGAGTAATTGCTGGCAGGGCCTTCCATGTTGGCCCAAGATGGCGGCGCCCAGGACCCGCACGTGGCGTCCGGGGCCCAAGGTGGTGGCGCCGTGGGAACCTCGTGGCAGCTGGGGGCAGTGTTAGTGGCGTCTGCGGGCCGGTCAGGGCAGCTGGGAGCGGGGGCCGGGAGGACCGTGGGCCTGTTGCGGGGGCCGGGAGGCGGGCCGGAGAGGTCGGTGCGCGGCGTGGGGCCCTGGGGGGGCCGGGGGGGGGGGGGGGGGGGCAATCCGCGGTCACTGCGCGGAACAGCAGCGACCGACTTGGTCTGGCAGACCACCGCATCGTGGCCCTTCTTCCCGCAGCTCTTACACAGAGCGGAGCGGGCCGGGCAGCGCGGGCGGGGGTGTTTCAATAGGCCACAAAAATAGCAGCGGGGCCCCGATAGCTTGTCAGAGCATCCCGCAGCGCAGGCCTGGGGGGGGGGGGGGGGGGGGCGGGTCGGTGTCAGCGCAGAACGGGGGTGGCGCGTGCCACGAGGTCCAGGGGGTTGCTGCGCGGCCGGGGGCGTATGCGCGGGCGTTCAGGTCAGCGACCTCCAGGGAGGTTGCAAGGGTCCATGCCTCAACTAGGCTGAGGGCGTTCTTCTCCAGCAATCGTTGGCGGATAGAGGAGGATTGCATGCCAGCAACATAAGCGTCTCTAATTAAAAGTTCCATGTGCTCAGTCGCCGAAACTTGGGGACAGGCGCACATTCTCCCTAGAGCTGTGAGGGCCGGTAGAATTCATCGAGTGACTCACCAGGGAACTGCTGTCTAGTCGTCAGGAGATGCCGTGCATATACTTCGTTGTCCGGCCAGAGAAAGTGTCCTTTCAGGATATCCATGGCCGCATCATAATCGCTTTCGTCCTCAATCATTGAGCCGTGCCCACGCACGAGTGGAGGATGTGGAGTTTCTGCTCCTTGGTGGGTTTGCTGGCTGCAGTTGTCAGGTAACTGTTGAAGCATGCCTGCCAATGTTTAAAGATTGCAGGCGCATTTGAGGCATGCGGGCTGGTGCGGAGGCAGTCAGGCTTGATGCGTAGCTCCTATCCAAAATTCTAGCTGATTAAATTGATGTACCATCAATTGGACGTGAGATACGATGAAGATCCAAAATGTGGCTTCAATCAGCTAGTTGTTAGCCCGGTGGTCGACTACAGAGAAAGGCCGACCGCCAGGAAACCTGGGTACTTATACCCCGCCTCGGAGGCGGGGTCTACTTGCCTCTCGACCAACTGGTGAGCAGTCACATGACTAGTCCCAGCCAATCAGACGAGAGGCACATGACCAGCCAGAGCCAATGGGAAACCAATGCTCTGCACCAATGGCAGTGCTCCCACTCATATCACCACAGTAACTGAAGACCTCCATCCCTGAAATCATCCCCGTAAATCTTTATTGCAATCCTGCTTAAATGTGCTGTGCAGATTTGGACACAATTTTTCAGTCGCGGCCGAATTAGTATTTTATAAGGGTTCACCACAATGAACTTGATTCTCCGGGGAAATGTCTTAGTGCGGTAGCGAGCAGGAATAATAATAATAATAATCTTGTTGTTACTGTGAAAATCCCCAAACTCTGGCGTCTGTTCGGGTACACAGAGGGAGAATTCACCTAACAGCACGTCTTTCGGAACTTGTGGGAGGAAACCGGAGCACCTGGACGAAACTCACTCAGACACGTGGGAACGTGCAGACTCCGCACAGACAGTGACCCAAGCCGCGAATCGAACCCAGATCTTTGGCGCTGTGAAGCAACAGTGCTAACCACTGTGTCACTGTAGCGCCCGTTACACTGTGAATTGTGCTCTGTTCAGCAAGGCCGGCAACGCAATTCAACGCTTATTGGTACACTTAATGAGGCCTCATGGGCTTCTCTAAGCAAATGAAGGCTCGCCAGCTGATTCACCAGAACCATGCTCGCCAGAACCCCCCCCCCCCCCCCCCCTGCTACAAGGTCGAGAAGCACTTAAGGTGCACTTGCTCAGCCAACCCCAGCAAGCTTGCAATAATGGCGTTGAGGAGACCGGCTCCAAGATTTGAAGATTTGGGGATGCTGACCTGGGGAGGCTGCTCGACGCTGTGGAGGCCAGGAGGGATGTCTTGTTCCCCCGAGGGTCCTGAAGAGTCAGCCACAAGACAGCGAGTGCAGCCTGGGATGAGGTGGCAGCAGCTGTCATCTCAGGTTGTATGACCAGGAGGATTGGCCTCCGGTGCTGTAAGAACGACAAAGAGCTACACCGGGCAGCAAGGGTCAGTAGACACCAACGACCCCCGCCTCACCCCAAGGGAGCATCCACCCCCCAATTCCCCATGCGACCCCTAACCCTCCCTCCCCCTTTCTCTTCATCCCATTCAACCCTCCCTTCACACCCCCCTCCCACCACTGTGAACCATGCTGTGGCTAACGATTCCCCCTCTGTGTCTCCTCAGGAAAATCTCTCCCATAATCGTTGGGAGAAGGCCCTGACTGGCGGAGTGCCGGACGTAAGAATCCTCACCTCCTTTAAGGAGCGGGCCCTGGAGGTGTCTGGGATGGCCGAGGACAGTTGGTCACCAACGTGGAGGCTGGCAGATGCCGCAGAAGTGAGGAACCACCGGGCTCCACCCGGGGGGACCTGTCAAACATGACTGACCCATCCCTCCCACTGACCACATGTCCATTCTCCCACAGGTCCTCCAGGCGACGGCACTGGCCCATCCCAGGCGGCACCCTCGCCTGACTCCGGAGATGCAATTATTATAGTCGCGGCACAGCTTTCAACCCCACCCTCCACCAACGCAGATACACACACCTTGGTGGGACATGTTAGTGGAAAGGCTTCGGGGGTCACAATCTGGTGAGCACCACACTGCTGCTGATGCACATCAGGTGGAGGCAGGAACCCCCAAGGCGAGAGAGCAGTCGGAGGGCTATTGGATCCCAGGACCCAGTTGGGATGCTGGGTCCTGATGGTAGAGAAGTACCTGGAGCTGATGGAGCTGCCGGGACATTCAGGGGGAGATGTCAGCGTCACTCCAACAGATCCACAGCCGCTTGGAGGAGTCTCAGAGACTATGAGTTCAGGAGATGGTGCCGGCAATGCGTGGTACCGAGGCCAACACTGCTAGTGTGGCGTCTGTGTCCTGGAAGTGCCTACTGCACGACGTCAGCACCATAAGTTAAGGTGTCCAAGGCATCGGGCAGTCGGGGACGGCCATGGCTGAGGATCTTGGAAGAACTTCCGACTGGCTGGGGGATGTCACCCGCTACGAGGCTGACCTTGATGAGGTTCTGCGGGACACATCACGCTCTCAGATCGGCATGACCGAGGCGCTGTGGAGCTTGTTTGAGTCGCAGGTGGGCATGGCCAAGGTGCTGCAAAGCATGTCCCAGTCACTGAGGAGCATCGCCAAGGGATTCAACACAATGTTGCGGACCATGGAGAACCACCAGGGCTGGGAGAGCAGATGATGCAGGGACAGCCGGGGTTCAACTAGCTGCTCCTCTAGCCCAAGGTGAACTCCAGAGCCCTGTAGGCACTGAGCGGGAGGAGGGGGCACTATGTGCCAACACGGAACCATCCCATGGAGTGGTGACGGTGGCCACCAGCTCCCTGACTTCCACCCCTCTGATAAGGCTGCGTCTCAAAGTCAGCACACAGGACAGGGCAGCACAGCTGTGCCTGTGCCGTCGACTAGTGAGCTGGGCATTCCGGCATCAGAGCCCCCACAGGATACCCGCCGGAGCATTGAAGTCCACAGGACTTGGTAAGCAGCTGGCGATCTCCACCTCAGATGTACATCCTGGAGAAATACCTAGACGTAGTGGTAGAGCTAGGAGGGCCAAGCACGTTTAGGCTCACTTAGGGCACTGGGGGAGGTGATGGGGACGGGGAGGGGGGGGGGGGGGGTAGGAGGTGGGGAGTGGCTGAGGCTTGGGGGAGTGGATAGGGGTGGTGAGATGTAGTGGAGGGGAGTGTGGAAGTTGGGGGAGTGGGAGGGGGGCGGTACCATCAGGGAGAGGGGGTTTGTAAAACACAGTAAACATCTTTTTGCACAACCATTATGATGCCAATGTCACTTTATTCTGCAATGCGGGCTGACCCGGGCAGCACGGTAGCAATGTGGGTAGCACAATCGCTTCACAGCTCCAGGGTCCCAGGTTTGATTCCGGCTTGGGTCACTGTCTGTGCGGAGTCTGCACAGCCTCCCCGTGTGTGCGTGGGTTTCTTCCAGGTGCTCCAGTTTCCTCCCACAGTCCAAAGATGTGCAGGTTAGGTGGATTGGCCATGATAAATTGCCCTTAGTGTCCAAAATTGCCCTTGGTGTTGGGTGGGGTTACTGGGTTATGGGGTTATGGGGATAGGGTGGAGTTGTTGACCTTGGGTAAGGTGCTCTTTCCAAGAGCCGGTGCAGACTCGATGGGCTGAATGGCCTCCTTCTGCACTGTAAATTCTATGATAATTCTATGACCTCTGAACCCTTTGCCCATTTCTTTAGGCATCCCCCTGCCCCCTCCCCCCGTCGCACTCACCCAGCCTCCAGCCGTGGACAATTCCCCGGAGCTGTGTCACATCCCCTTGTCCAGATGTTGGCTGCTGCATGTGTGGGATTGCCTCTCGCAATCCAGCACAGTGTCCAGGCATCAAGATGTGATTGTGATTCTAGGCAATGACTCCCACATGTGACATGGCCCGTCCACCCACCAGAATCCACTTAGGATGTGTGAAGTGCTCACTTAGCCACAACTGCCAATTCCATATTAGCGATAGCCTTCAGGCCTACGGCCAGAGACCTTGGCAGTGGTTGGGAGTTATGCCTGCTGGTTAGGGCAGACGGGCAGGGACAAGGGTTGCCCCTGGAATGGGTAACCGATCCAGGAGTTGGCATGGTGGCGCCACGAGCGATTGCCCGCTGGTTACCTCCCCCAGCAACCCCACTACCCGATTATGTTTTCCAATTAAGGGGCAATTTAGCGTGGCCAATCCACCTACCCTGCACATCTTTGGGTTGTGGGGGGCGAAACCCACACAAACACGGGGAGAATGTACATACCCCACACGGACAGTGACCCTGAGCAAGGATCGAACCTGGGACCTCGGTGCTGCAGTACTAACCACTACGCCACCGAGCCTCTCCTCCCACCATTTTATGAAAGCCCATCCTGTGGAGGATCCCTCACTCCCTCACCGTGCAGTGGGGTGGCAATCCCAGTGCCCCCTGGCTATTTGCCTGTGGGCGGTATTAACATGAACACTTGCTGGGGAGGCCGCTGAATAACAGGAAGCCGTTGGATATTGGGTGGCCCCCATTAATTGTATGGAAATTAGGCTTAAGTGGTAATAATTGGCCTCTCGACTCTCCACGGCGAGATTTCGATTTCGCCTATGGGAGCAGAGCAGTTGCAACTCAAACTGTTTGGTGCCTAGCGAGGTTCTCGTTTTTGGCCTCTCCCACTATTCACTGGCCTTGTTTCGCTTGAGAGAGAGAATGTAATGAGGCCGGGGAATTGAACCCAGTATCTTTGTTTTTGTACTCGATGCATCAATTTATGAAGCCCAGTTCCAGGATGCTGTAAAAATCACTTTTTCAAACTCCTTGCTGACTTCATTAATTTGTGTACATTCCCCCCCCCCCCCCCCCCCCCCCCCCCCCCGGTTCGCTGCTCTGCTCCTGTACCTCCTTTAAAATTATACCCTGCGTTTTAAACTGCCTCTCCTCATTCTTCCTCCCAAAATGTATTTCTTACACTTCTCAGCATTAAATTTCATTCCACTCATTTCACGGACCTATCCATATCCTCTCAATGTCTATCATCAGCTTCCCCTCATATCACAATATTTCCACATTTGTCATTGTCCTGTATGGTTTGTTGCCAGGGTAACGGTCACCAGGGTGAGGATGTACAATCGAAAGTGAGCCAGACGTTGTGGTACACGTTGGTACCAACAATATTGAGATCCTAAGGTCAGATTTTCAGGAGCTAGGGAGGAAGTTAAAAAAGTGGGACCTCAAAAGTGGTAATCGCTGGATTACTCCCACTTCTATGTGCCAACTAGAGTAGGAATAAGAGGATAGAGATGATCAATGTGTAGCTTGAAGCACAGTGTAGGAGGGAGGGATTCAGATACTAGGTGCACCTGGGACCAGTTTGGGACAGAAGGCAACTATTCAAAAGGGATAGGCTGCATCTCTACAGAACTGGGACCAATGTCCATGCAAAGAGGTTCATGAGTGCAGTTGGGAGGGTTTAAACTAAATTGGCTGGGGTATGAACACCAGCATATAGATGAGGAATATGGTGAATAATACGAAGCTGAAGGATACTATTATAGGGGCAGCACGGTAGCATTGTGAATAGCACAATCGCTTCTCAGCACCAGGGTCCCAGGTTCGATTCCGGCTTGGGTCACTGTCTGTGCGGAGTCTGCACATCCTCCCCGTGTGTGCGTGGGTTTCCTCCGGGTGCTCCGGTTTCCTCCCACAGTCCAAAGATGTACAGGTTAGGTGGATTGGCCATGATAAATTGCCCTTAGTGTCCAAAATTGCCCTTGGTGTTGGGTGGGGTTACTGGGTTATGGGGTTATGGGGATAGGGTGGAGGTATTGACCTTGGGTAGGGTGCTCTTTCCAAGAGCCGGTGCAGACTCGATGGGCCGAATGACCTCCTTCTGCACTGTAAATTCTATGATATCTATGATACCATTGGAGGAAGTAGTACCATATCAGATAGGAGTGGACTAAGATGTACTATGAGGAATACAAAGACAGGATTAGAATGCATGTGGTGAATAAGGTTGGTCAGCTATAAGCTCAAATAGCTGTCAGGGAATATAATGCAGTGGCAATAATGGAAATATGACTTAAAATGGTGAAGACTGGGTGATTAATATCCAAGGATATAGAACATGGAACATAGAACAGTACAGCACAGAACAGGCCCTTCGGCCCTCGATGTTGTGCCGAGCCTTGTCCGAAAGCAAGATCAAACCATCCCACTCCCTGTCATTCTGGTGTGCTCCATGTGCCTATCCAATAACCGCTTGAAAGTTCCTAAAGTGTCTGACTCCACCAACACAGCAGGTAGTCCATTCCACACCCTAACCACTCTCTGAGTAAAGAAAAGAAAAGAAAAGATAAGGAGCAGTCAGAAAAATTGGAGATAAAGTTGGGGTGGCAGCACTGATTAGTGAAGACATTGTTAGAAAGAGGGGATGTCCTAGTGGGGCAAGTACAGAGTTAATTTGATTGGATTTGAGAAGCAAAAAGAGCAAGATCACTACTAGAGGTATTCGAAAGGCTTTCAAATAGTGCAGGAGAGATAGAGAAACAAATTACATATAAATTAGGAGCAGCAGCTTCTGGGGATTGAGGAGGTTTGGACGGTGATAGACAGGCCAGCTGGGTTCCCGGTGGAATTTTATAAGGTGCTTGCGGACCAGCTGGTTGCGAGGTTGGCGGAGATGTTTGACGATACAGTGGCAAGGGGTGGTCCAGGAGACGATGAAGCAGGTTTCCATTTCACTTCTATTGAAGAAAGATAAAGACCCAGTAGAGTGTTGGTCATACCGGCTGATATCTCTACTAAGGGGCTGGTTTAGCTCACAAGGCTAAATCGCTGGCTTATAAAGCAGACCAAGCAGGCCAGCAGCACGGTTCGATTCCCGTACCAGCCTCCCCGGACAGGCGCCGGAATGTGGCGACTAGGGGCTTTTCACAGTAACTTCATTGAAGCCTACTCGTGACAATAAGCGATTTTCATTTCATTCATTTAAATGTACCTGCCAAGATTCTTGCTAAGGTGCTGGTGCTCAAGGTGGAGGAATGTCTTTTGCAGGTGGTTGGTGAGGACCAGACAGGGTTTGTAAAGGGCAGGCAGTTGTTCTCGAATGTGTGGCATTTGTTGACCATCTCTCCATCGGGAAGGTGGGAGCATGTGGTTATTGGGGCGCTAGAGGCGGAGTCGGCCTTCGATCGGGTGGAGTGGTGTTACTTTTTTATGGTGTTGGAACTGTTTGGGATGTGGGTTAAGGTGCCCAAGGTGAGTGTCCGTATGAACAATCTGAATTCAGGATACTCCCAGTTGTATAGGGGAATGTGCCCTATGTCCCCACACGTGTTTTTGCTGGCAATAGAGCCTTTGGCCATTGCACTGAGGAAGTCAGATAAATGGAGAAGGATAGTTGGGGGAGATGCAGTGGAGCATAGGGTTTCCCTACATGTCAATGATCTCCTATTGTACATCTGGACCCGGTCTCCACGGTGACGGATAGAATGGGGCTGTTGACTTGATTTGGGGGCTTTCTCGGCATACAAACTGAACTTGGAGAAGAGCGCGTGCTTTTCGGTTTCTCCATCGGGGAAGGGTGCGTATTTGGAAGGTTTCAGTTTTATGTGGCGACCACCCACGTTAGATATCTGGGGGTGCAGGTGGCTCGAGATTGGGCCTGGCTCTGTCAATTGAACTTCATGAGCCTGGTGTGGAGGGTCAAGGTGGGTTTACAGAGGTGGGATAGCCTCCATCTTTCGCTGGCTGGCCGGGCTCAATCGATAAAGCTGAATATTTTACCACGGTTTTTATTTTTATTCCAGTGCTTGCTGGTGTTTTTGCCAAAAGCATTTTTTTTGGGAGTGGGAGCTATTGATCGCGTTGTTAATCTGAGGGGGCAACGTGGCCAGAATTGGCTATGATAAATTGCCCTTAATGACCAAAAAGGTTAGGATGGGTTATTGGGTTCCGGGGATAGGGTGGAAGTGAGGGCTTAAGTTGGTCGGTGAAGACTCAATGGACCAAATGGCCTCCTTCTGCACTGTATGTTCTATGCTCCATGTTCCATTTCTTTGTGTGTGAAATTAGGGTTGATTCAGGTACAGGTGGTGCATAGGGCACATTTAATGAGATCAAGAATGAGCCGGTTGTTTGAGGGAGTGGTGGGCAAGTGCGAGCGGTACGGGAGGGGTCTGGCCCTCATATGTTCTGGTCTTGCTTTGAGTTGGGGAGGTTTTGGTGCTCATTCTTCAGCACCACGTCAGCAATCTTGCAAATGGATTTGGAGCCCAATTCCCTCGGGGGCATATTTGGGTGTCGGACCTGCCGGAGCAACAGACTGGGGTCGAGGTGGATGTTTTAGTCTTGGCTTCGCTGATTGTTCACAGGCAGGTGTTGTTGGGTTGGAGGTCAATTTCTCAGACCTGTGCCTCAGTGAGGCTGGGGGTCTTAATGGAATTCCTACACCTTGAAAAAGTTCAACTTGAGAGGGGCGATTAAGAGGTACTACAAAAGCTGGCGCCCGTTCATTTTGTATTTCAAAGAGGCGGTCACCGTCAGCTGCTGGGGAGTAGGGGGAGGGAGTACAGTTTTAGGAGTGGGTTGGGGTACTGTGTTGTGGATCTTTTGTTTTGTACTAGTTTTCTTTGGGGGGGGTTCTTTTTATGTTTAGAATGCTAAAAATTAATAAAAATATTGCAGCAAAAAAAAATTCAGAGCAGCAGTAGGTCATTCGGCCCCTCGACCCTGTTTCGCCATTCAAATCTGATTTCAACCTCCATCCCACATTCCTGCCTACTCCCATTATACTTTCACCCCCTTGCTTATCACAAATCTATCTAGTTATGCCTTAAAGGTTTTTAAGGATGTGCAAGAATTATAGATTGGCGATAGTAGTACTCAAAGGGTTGGAATCCTTGAAGTTGATAAGTCGCCAGGGCCAAATAGATTGTTTCCAAGGCTACTGAAGGAGGTCAGGGAGGAGATAGCAGAAGCTCTGAGGATGATTTTCCAACCCTTACTAAATATGGGGGAGGTAACGGAGAACTGGAGAAATGCAAAAGTGGTTCCATTGCTTAAAAAGGGATCGAAGGAAATGCCAAACAATTATAGGCCAGTTAGTCTTACCCCAATGGTGGGCACATTAGTAGAATCAATCCTGAGAGAAAGGATTACCTGTCACATAGAAAGGCATTGTCTAGTCAGAGATAGTCAGCATGGATTTGTTGAAGGAAGGTCGTACCTCACAAATTTTAGTGAATTCTTTGAGGAAGTGACAAGAAGGGTTGATGAAGGTAGTGCAGCAGATGTGTATAATGTCACCATAGTCCCCAATGACCACAGGCTGCTTTTCCTCTTTGACGGGGAGAGCGTACTGGTCGTAATTTAACCTGAGGATCGCCACATCTTAGGTGAGGGGCAAGGTTGAAAGGACGAGTCTTCATGAATAACCTCAGCCAGTATGGGAATTGAACCCATGCTGCTGGTCTTGCTCTGCATCACAAACCAGCTGTCTAGCCAACTGAGCTAAACCAAAGAAGGCTGGGGAATAACTTAATTGAGGTGTACAAAATTATGAGGGGTGAGATAGGGTGGGCAGGATAAAATTGTTTCCCTTGGTGGAAAATTCTAGAACCAGTGGACATAGATTCAAGATAAGTGGCAGAAGGTGTAGGTGGGAAATGAAGATGATCTTTTTTTACGCAGAGGGTAGTGGGTGTCTGGAATTCACTGCCCGAGTTGATGTTGGAGATAGAGACCTCAAACTCTTTTGAAAAATACCTGGATCTGCACCTGGATCTGAACACAGCCCAGTCCACCACACAAACCTGCCTTCCATCCATTGACTCCATCTACACCTCGCGCTGCCTGGGGAAAGTGGGCAGCTTAATCAAAGACCCCACCCACCCAGTTTACTCACTCTTCCAACTTCTTCCATCGGGCAGGAGATACAAAAGTCAGAGAATGCGCATGAGCAGATTCAAAAACAGCTTCTTCCCCGCTGTTACCAGACTCCTAAACGATCCTCTTATGGACTGACCTGATTAATACTACACTCCTGTATGCTTCACCCGATGCCGGTGTCTATGTAAGTTGCATTGTGTACCTTGTGTTGCCCAATCATGTATTTTCTTTTGATTTTATTTTCTTCCCATGTACTTAATGAACTGTTTGAGCAGCTCGCAGAAAAATACTTTTCACTGTACCTCGGTACACGTGACAATAAACAAATCCACTCCAATACAATTAAGTGCTGTAAGATGCAGGGCTGTGGACCAGGTTCAGGAAGGTGGGATTAGAAGGTTGGTGTTCTTGGGCTGGCTTGGACAGGATGGGCCAAATAGCCTCTTTCTGTCCTGTTGCATTTCTATGGTTCTATGATACTGGTTTTGATTACCCAAATATCGATTGGGGTAATGTCGGAGTGAAGGGTAAAAGAGGCAGATAAATTTCTGAAAAGTGTTCAGGACGGTGTCCTTTATCAATATGTTCTCAATCCAACTAGAAAGGAAGCATTGCCGAAGCAGGTGCTGGAAAATGAGGTGAGCCATTTGGGTAAGAGTGATCATTGCATCATAAGATTTTGATTAGAAATTAAGGTGAGCAAAGAACAATCTAATACAGATCTTATAAACTGAACGATGGCTAATTTCACCAAAATAAATTTCAACATGGGTATTGAGGGATACAACACAAGGAACTGCTGAGGGTTTTGGCCAAGGTTGGTATCATGACTGGTACAGGTGTGGAGGGCCGAAGGGCTTGTTCCTGTGCTGTATTGTTCTTTGTCCTTTAGTTCAGGGTAAAATGCAACCAGAGACTGACATTAAAGAAGTGTACAGGTACAATACATGGGATCTTTAAGGAAGAGATGCTTTGATACAGGACAAGTATATTCCAACTCGGGTGAAAGAAAAGCCAAATAAAATAGGCTGCTTGGAGAATGTGTTTGATAGAGAATATGATGAAACAAAAAGGAAGCTGTATGATGTTTGTCAGGTGAATCCTTTGGGTGAGGAAATACAATATTTGAGAGAGGATGTAAAGAGAAAAATAAGACTGGCAAAGGCAAAGTAGGTGAATACCACCCCTTTTAGGGATAAAGTGGATGATATGTAGGAAGTGGCACATAGTAAGGTTAGAAATGTAATTAGTTGTTTGTCTTAAGTGTTTACGAAGGAAGGTAGAAGTGTTGATGGTGGAAACAATGTGAATCGTAAGAGATTTGGAATAGATGAGGTACTGGAAAGGTTGGCTATTCCTTGGAGAGGTAAGTCACCTGGTACAGATAGCTAACTAAAGGGACTAGGAGTGGAGAGAGTGGAAGGGCTTCCCTTAATCTTTACATCTTCCCTAAATAAGGGGGAGATGAGAGTGCATTGGAGAGGGGCCAGTGGATTCAAGAAAGGGTGCAAGGAGAGTCCTCGCAACTATAGGCCAGTTAGTTTAGCATCAATAGTGGGTAAGGCACTGGAATCCATAGAGGAAAAAAAGCAACAGACACTTGGAAGGTTTTCAGACAATTAAGGAGATCCCCAGATTTACCTGCATCCTGGGATCCCTGTACTTTTCCAGCAGTGGCTATCACACCTGGTGGCACTATTGAGACTAGAGCACCTGACCAATCAGGCTCGATTGCAACATTGTAAGGTGGGATGTTCTACTCAGATAGGGGCAGAAGGCCCATCTCCAGCCAATTAATGCTCCATAGAATGTACATTCGGCACAGGGTGGCCATCGGGGATGGTGGGGTGGATTCGCCACTGATGTTTTGTCTGGCAGGGAACACCATCTGAAAAATCCTGCCCTCTGTTTCTCTCTCCACAATTGCTGCCTGACATGCTGAGCATTTAAATGGCTCAGTGACCGAGGTGCTGGATTTAGTCTCCAGTCTCTTTGGAGAAGTAGGTTTGAATCCCACCACTGTCAAATTATCAGCTGCGGTAATCTCAAAAAGGAATTAGTTATCACTCTTGGAGCTAAAGGAATCAAGGGGTATGGTGGAAGGTGGGTTCAGGCTATTGAACTTGATGCTCAGCCATGATCATAATGAATGACGGAGCAGGCTCGAAGAGCCAAACGGCCTCCTCCTGCTTCTATTTTCTATATATGTTTCTGTGAATGCTTTTATGATTCCCCTCATCTGGATGTTCAGCAAAATTATCTTGATGGGTTGAAGACATCTGGTGTAGTGCTTAATTTTAAGAGTGTCAAGGTGGCACAGTGGTTAGAATTGCTGCCTCACAGCACCAGGGGCCCGGGTTCAATTCCAGCCTTGGGTGACTGTCTGTGGGAAGTCGGCACGTCCTCCCATGTGTGCCTGGGTTTCCTCCGGTTGCTCCGGTTTCCGCCCCCAGCCCAAAGATGTTCAGGTTATGTCGATTGGCCATGCTAAATTGCCCTTTGTGTCCAAAGATCATAGAATAATTGCTACAGTACAGAAGGAGGCCATTTGGCCCAGAGAGTCTGCACTGACCCTCTGAAAAAGCACCTTACTTCGGACCACTCCCCTGCCCTATCCCCATAATCCCACCTAACCTTTAGACAAAAAGATGTGCAGGTAGGTGGGGTTATGGGGATAGGGTGGGGAGTGGGCTCAGATAGGGTGCTCTTTCGGAGGGTTGGTGTGCAGGCTCTTCTGCATTGTAGGGACTCTATGATTTGCAGCATTTTTGGTTTTTCTGCCTGCTAATTGACGGAAATGAAAAATGAAATGAAAATAGCTTATTGTCATGAGTAGGCTTCAAACAAAGTTACTGTGAAAAGCCCCTAGTCGCCACATTCCGGCGCCTGTCCGGGGAGGCTGGTACGGGAATCGAACCGTGCTACTGGCCTGCTTTAAAAGCCAGCGATTTAGCCCTTTCAATGGAACTGAATATCAGGTGCTGTGTGCAACGAGTGGTCAACCTGATACCATCTGTTTAATGTCACCATCCAAGATGAATGTCTATCCCAATGATGCTTCAACTTATCCACTTAAAGGCTAAAGCAGATTAATTACAGTCAGAACATTAAACAGCTACTTTCGGTTTTGTACCGAATATTTAATCTTTGAAACTTCATTAACCAACATCTCTTGGCCCAGTGCAGCTGGATTAAAAGCAGATCACTTATCAACTCAGAAATGAACAAAGAGACAGAACACCAATGGTTGTAGCATAGCTCATTTTTATTTTTAAACTGTTTTTTCTTTATTTGCATAGGAAACATATCCACTTCCAGTAATTGACTGCAGTATGAGCAGCTGCTAGCAGTATAGGCTGGATATAACAGTTACAATCACATAAGTCAAGCTGAATTTACACCAGTTTGAAACTTGCGAAGACTTAGGCCCCATAATGGGTTGACCGTTTGCAAGGATCTCCGCAGCTTTGAACCATCCCAACACCTGCCCTCAAACAGGGAGCACAGCAGAGAATAAGGTCTGTCATGCTTACAGTAGCCTTTCTGTGTTTTTCCTTTTGGCAACTATCGCTGCGTGTATGGGATTGAAACCCCACAAGTTTCAAAATGGAACAACCCTGGTGCGTGGCTAGCAAGCACTTACTGACTACTTGTTACCTACTACTGTACTAAATGTAGCATCATGTATCTATGGAAACACACAGTCCTACAAAAGTTGATCTCAAGAGAAATATCTCAAAAAGTTCTTACAATACTTTGTAAGAATCCTCTCAGAATTCCCATCTGGAAAGAGCTCTTTGCAGATTGACTGGGAGCCACACTCACGATGAAAAGAATATCTGTACAATGCGCAGTGTCAAGACTTAAAATGGAACTTCAGGCTATTACACACATCAATGCAATATATATAGATGTGTAACTGCCTCTGTGAACATGGAGCAGGTAAACAAGCTCTTGGAAGCTGACAGCTGGGCAGGAATTACCCTTATATTCTGCAAGTTGGATCACTTTTGCAGAAAACAAGTTGTCTGAATGAATAGATTTACAACTGAACTCAACAGAGGCTGCAAGATTAAACAGGCACTGCTTGTTTGACATTTTTGGTAAACATATGCTGGTTTTTTTTGTTTCGAATCCTTATTTTGCATTAACATAAGTCAATGTCACATCCCATGGTCTCCATTTGTGGAACATACATTACTGTAGTGACCAGGGCTGCAACAAGATTCCTTCAGTTGATAATACACATCAGTCCCTGCAGCACAGTTTTGATAATAAAAATGCATCATGCTATTTCTTTAGAAACACAACAGTTCCGTGATGAAAGTGGTTTCAGTGTCAGCGGACCTGACTGTTGCCTCTTAAACACAAAGACCCTGCATTTGTTTGAAATGTCTAGCTTCACTGCAATGGATGGCACAAATCCTATAGTATGATTAGAATTTTTAGTCCAATCAGGCAGCATGAGATAAGAATTTTCTTCCTCTTTGCTTTAATCGGAACTAGTTATCCTTGTGACTTTAGCAGGCAAAAGGGGTGCTGAGATTTGCTATATGGAGTAGTATTCTGGAGGAGAAAAAATTACTTTGTGTCAGGGTGTGGTCTACCTAGCATGTGCGTTATACTTATATAGTCTACCGAACAAACTACTCACCCTGTAAGATCCCAACCAATTGTACTGTATCTAATAAGACATATTTGTATGTCACATCTACACAAGAATGTGAAAATTCCCAGAACCATGTCCTTTTTTAAATCACGTTTTGTTTTCTTTGACAACTAAAGTTTGATTCCTGTCATTCCGAGAAAGGGATGCTGAAAACAGAAACAATGCCTTTTTTTTGTGAGACTGTTTAGGAATTCCTAGGCATTAACAGTGGATCTACACTGTGCAAATTTAATTTTAAAACTACTGATGTGTGCATGATACGCAGATAATAAAAGGAAAATCAAATACTACTGCAGATGCTGGAGATCTGAAACAAATATCAAAAATGCTGAAACATTTAGGAGATCATGAGAAATCAGACAATGCACTGTTTCAGGTTTATCCCTTCCTCAGAATATTAACAAAGGACCATTTCAGGTGTCACCCTTCGTCAGGCCTCTGAGGTGCTACCTTAACATTAACTCTGTTCTTCACTGATGCTAAGTGTTTCCAGCAGTTTTTGCTTTTATTAAATGTAGATTATAGTGTGGAACAAAAGCAAATGCCATGACTATCCTACACTCTGCAACACATTATTGGCCAATATTTCATAGTGGAGTTTGTTATTGCTATAATACTAAAGTATCTTGTATCATAAGCCAGTCCTTTCAGTTAAGTGGTCAGAAGGACCTTCATAATTGTCTTAGTTACCAAAGAAAATCTCATATATTGTCTGCAAATAAAATAAATTCAACTGACCCTAACTCAATGTTGATTTGATTGGAAAATGCTGCTTTTATCAGAGTAGCTCGGCATAATTTAGGGAAGTGAGTATCACCACTGACACTGAGACCAGTTTTACAAATTGAAACATACAGTAAACTTTTAAAACACAGATATTTCCAGAGACTCATACCTAGCGCAACTTTTTTTTTCTTTTTTTTATTATTAAATACATCCTGTAGGGAAAAAAAACTGCAACAAAAAGGTGAAAATTGACCATTTCCAACAAGTCCCCTTTTAACTATTAACAATTTAGCAAAAGTGCTGTGGGATGGAAACAGTACAGGAAGTTGCTGCCATGACACCTGTATCATACCCTCTGCCGCCGAGAGGGAAATAGTACAAATGCCATTTATACAGGTCAAAGAAAGCAACATCCGTGGTCTGGGCTTCCTTTTATTTTATTAAACCAATGATGTAGCCTGTCCTGCTGCATATTCCAGTGAAGCCTGTCTCGTTGCCAACTGCATGCTCGAAAAGAATAAAACATAAAGAAAAAATGTTCAAGGTCTAATTTGGTTTGAAGGTATGTGTGGAATCAGTTTTAAACATTGCAAATGTGAAAGAATCAAATAGCGCTTTTCTTCCTCGGTTTTCTTAGTTTCTTTCAACTGAATCTGCATGTGCTACATATTCAAGAAAAGCGGGTCCAAATTTTGCTATCAAAATGGAAGATTGGCGAAGCACACAGCTGGTTATGATCAGCAGCAGACTTTAACAGGAATATGTAAACCATGTCTGGTATCCGTCTTGGGACCTAACTGCCAGCAACATTGCATTGTCCTTTCAAAAACAGAATACTGTACACTGTATATGGGATATCTTTCCGTAATCTTTGTCTGGTGCAAGTGCAACGCACTGGTGTGCAACAAAAACAAACTCCTTACCAGTGTCACAGCCAAGAGTCCCGAGATAGGTTCCCAGAGTGCTGCAGTTTGCCACAACTGTGACCAATCAGGAATCCTATCTGGGTGTATTCATTGGTTGGGATGCCTGTACTGGATGTGTTGCCAAACCGCTTGTGCACTTTCACTCTAATCATAAATACCAACACTTAAACTCACACAAACTTTTACTGGAGGCCATACACACTTAAAAAAAGACAGTATTCCTTCCGACATTATGAAATGTTTCTGAAAACCAACCTTTTCAACACTAAATACAACAAAATAACCTTCATAAAATATAACTTTTCTCCATTTAAAACTGGATTAAAAATTAGGAACCTACACTTTTTAAGCATAGGATTACACAAGCTCACCATATGGACAGTCTTTTTTTAATATATAAATTAGGTAACTGGAGAGTTTTAACTCAAGTCCAGTTTCCAGACAGGATTTTCTTTCTCTTAAAAATGGCATAATAAACTGCTTTTTCAAAAGCCAGTATAATCATTTCTTCCCCCAATTAACTCATTTAAAAAATTTTTGCATTACAAAAAAGGGTAATTACTTTAAAATGTTCTTAACAAAACTATACAGTGTACAAATTAGTCTGCAAGGCAGGTGGCTCATTTTCAAGACTCCTCTTTGTCTCCCCTCACATTACATAACCATAACAAATCTACTAACACTTATTCACTGAGCTGCCGTGCCTCAATCATACTCCCACAGCTATTGCTATAGATATTTGTTCTGCCAGATTTTTTTTCCAATACAAGTCTCCTACACTGCTCCCGCCCCCCCCCCCCCCCCCCCCCCCCCCGCCATGTCTATTGCGCCTAAACTTTCACATCACTCTGGGGAAATGCACTTCAGTGAGAACACCAAAGGCCAAGACTGCAAAGCACTTCAAGAAAAGGCAGAAACAGTGCATATAGAATGGGGTGGCTTCAGTTTTTCAGATTTGGCATTCCGGTGAAGGAGGAGGGTGGAGACTTGATTTGAGTTGCAAACCCCTCCCATCTCTTTTAGTTAGTTCTCAGGAAACCGCCTTCTCATTATCCTAAGGGGTAACAGTGCTCTCTTCTCACACAAAGATTTTGGAATGGGATAAAACAGGTTGAAGCAAGTTCTTCAGCATACATTTAAGTAGGTTTTTTTTTAAATTGAGACATTAAGAAAACTTTGCCTTGAGATTTGTATTTTATGATTTCTGCTAGTACTGTAATTTCAATTAAACAACATGGATTTGCATTCAGTTTAGCGTTAATAAGCAGTGTCTGTGATTAAAATATTTAAAATTATATTTCCATATCGCGTTGAGTTTACAAATTGAGCTGTACTTGTTATTGCTCCTGATGATTGGGCCTATGGTTGAATGGTAAATACTCAACAGCCAGCAACCAATGATACCGAGGAAATAAAAGCCAATCTCTTTAAGTCAAATTCCTGTGTCCTATGGAATAGTGGAAGAAGTTCACCTTCCTCTGAATTGAGCAGAAATGCAGAGAAGGGGCAGCACGGTTGCACAGTGGTTAGCATTGCTGCCTACGGCGCTGAGGAACCGGGTTCGAATCCCAGCCCTGGGTCACTGTCCGTGTGGAGTTTGCACATTCTCCCCGTGTCTGCGTGGGTTTCACCCCCACAACCCAAAGATGTGCAGGTTAGGTGGATTGGCCACGCTAAATTGCCCCTTAATTGGAAAAAATTATTGGGTACGCTAAATTTATAAAAAATTTAAAAAAAAGAAATGCAGAGAAGCAAAAATAAGATAATTTCATGTGTAAAGCACTACTGATTAGTTTGTGATTTACCTCCGGGTTAAAGAGGAGAAACGGCCTTATTGAGTCACTTGCGTTGGACCATGAAAGGAAGATTTAAGACCCATAGTTCTGCTTCAGGGTTTTGGGATCAGCAGAGGCACAGAGCTCTGCCAAAGTAAAATTTCCATAAGAGAAAATCCCAGCTCCTCAATAAATATTGAAGCTCAAGTCAAGCCCGTCTCCTGTGAAAATGACAACATTTTATTTTTTGTTAAATTCAATGTGTTCATCTTGCACCCCAGGTGGAAAGTCAATAGAAGGACCAAGCTGAAAGCTTGTCACAGTTGAAAGAATAGTTACTTTGCAGCCTATGTTTGGCGAATGGCATTATTCTTCACAGCTGTGCTGTGGAGTTCTTAAAGAAAAGTCCCCCTTCCCCAAAACATCCTCCCCTAACCATCTTGTAAGGACCTATCATGCTGCATAGAAAGCAGCGCCAACTTTGGTCAATTAAAATGGAAAAAAAAAAGCTTACATCTGCTAATCTGCATACTAACTTGTGATAATCAATATAGCTAAAAGCTTTACCTATTTAGACAAAACTTGGTATTGCATAATTCTTACAAGTTCAAAAACCCCCAAACAAGTAATTGAAAGATGAAAAACATGAGAGATTAATAGAAAAAACTTGCCAAAAATACTGAAAAATATTACTGGCTGATTAAAAATTTTAAGCACCAACTATACACAGCCATGATATGCTTTATAAATGAGATAACAAAGTCAAAGTATTTGAATATCGACAATTAGTGATGTCACACTGTCCTCTGGAGTACAAAATAATTTTTTTCATACAAATGGTAGATTTCATAGGATGAGCTATAATATATGCAGCAAACGTGTGCAGTGATGTCACTGTTTTATTTCCAAGGCAAGGCACGTAATGTGGACTATATAACTTCGTGCAAATCAAGGATAGATCTATTAGAGTTACAGAGAAACAGAAGAGGCAAAATTGACTTGCCATGCACACTGGAGTCCTGCCACTAGCACTATCAGGCAGATAGCAAGGCGAACTGTGCAAGAGAAGCACCATGCATTACTCGGCACCCTGTGATTAAAAATAGTGTTTACTCGGTAGAGTGCGAAAAACCTAGCGGCTGCATCCCTGTCGCCATTGATTTGTAAACTGCGGTGCTGTTCACCAACACCTTCCATGAGACACTTTCACATCAGTGTCTTGTGTTCGTGGAAACTGTTTATGCCATGCTTTTTTTTTCCTGACACACCTGATACATATATATATTATATATTTTTAAACTCCACAGAGGTAATGGAGTATAAGGAATCAAGTGCAGTGTTTTCAATTCTGTTTAATTGCCTTCCTAAGCAAGCATGTCACAGCAGGATGTGTCTATTTTTCATTCTTTTTTTTCCCTTAATTAATACACATTCTTAGGGGGCGAAAAAAAACTGTTCAGAATTATTTAAAAGGTTATATTACATCCCCTCAATTTAGAGTCCTAGGGCACAAGGACTTACATTAATCCCCTCAATCAGATATGTTAAATTGCACTTGCCTCTTAAGTGTTTTTTTTTAAAGAATTACTGACATTTTAAGGGCAACATAAAACTATCAGTGAGCTTCATTCTTGTATTCAGATAATTGCAGAGCATCTGAAACTTTGAGGGACTATTACTGCTTAAAACTGCACCATGGTGCTTTTCCAAATGCTGTCTCTTTATCAAATTTGTTCTGTTCAGATCTGCATACTAAGCGTTAATTAATTACGTGAAAGGAAAAAGGGTTCAGTGACAAGAAACAGTTTGTGAGCCAATCGTCAAACCTAAATCCAGTAAAACTGCACCTAAGTCTTTTTGTTTTGTTTTCTGCAGTAGCATAGTGTGCATAGACTAATTGTGTGCTTTGTGGGCTTTTTGTCCCCTCAGACAACAGTTTGTAGAAAACACAAAATTACATGTACATTCCTCACCCAGCCTTTATCGTACAAGTCAAACCTCCTCAATCAGGAGGACTGGGCTGTAGTTTTACTACTCTTGGACTGAGTGAAAAAAAATAGATACCTGAACCCCACTAATTGCCTAAACATGCAAACTCTTAAACATCTAAAAGCTAATAAGTGTATTAAGTTTGTCAGATCTGGAAATTAAACAACTGTCCCCTAGTGGATCCCATTGTTCAATAAAGGCCGGTTTCTTGGACGTGGTCTGTTACCTTATATCCAAGGACTAAAATCACCCTCTTAACTATCACTGATGAAATACCATTTATGCAGATTTTAAGCTTGCAAGAATTTGGTGATTGTGAACGCAGCAATCACTTGTCTGTGTTTCTGAAAACATTTCTTTTTGATCCAGAGATGACTTTTGATCTTTGTTGTCCTCAGTTTGTTGTTTCTGCTTGGAGGAAGGGTTCACTGATGAAGTTTAAACTGTAATTCTGAACATTCGTTGGCAGGATGGTGGTCCCGTTTGACACTTGGAATGGGACCAAACTAGCCCAAGTACCAGGACTGTGAAACAAAAAAAAACCACAAGTCAATAAATACAGCTTATTTTAGGATTGTAGGTTTAATACCAGATAAATCAATTCATATACTTGATTTATGTACAACATATGAACTACTAAATTAGTAACTTAAAAGTTATTGCTGATATGAATAGTCTGAGATATGTTTCTGTATAATATTCCTTTGACAGTTATTTAAATACAGGTGTTGAACTGTTAATTTTAACTGGACTACATTAACGCACAAAGAAACATTACATTAATACATCAAGCTTTTTCCCATTCATGTTATTAATAGCCATTCCTAGACTATTGTTCACTAAGGTACTTTCATCTCCACAAGCTTGAGTTATATTGAAGGATTTAAACAAAACCTATGGCAGCATTTTACCTTCATCCCACCACATCCCCCCCTCCCCCCAATCCCCAGGTGTGTTTTGGCAGGGGTGGGGGTTGGTAAAATATTCTGGATGGGTAGCCCATCACACTCCTGCCCATCCCTGGAGATTGGAGGGCAACAAATTTGGCAGCCCACCCGGGTAGCCGTTGGAAGGCCATTTTTCTAATCCAACCGGTTGCACGGCAGGGAGGAAGGATATGCCCTTTATTCGGTGCGGGGGGGGGGGGGGGGGGGGCGTAACCTGTGCGTATCCGAGGTAACCCCCATCTGCCAAATACTTTTTGTCTGCCCACCATATTTCCCACCTCCAACGAAGCACCCTGTACCCCACTCCCCGGTCTCTCCCTGTCCAGAACTTGGGACTTTCCTTGCCATGTCCTCTTCATCCTGGGGACTAATTGCAGCCCTAGCAGCACTCACTGCTGAGTTCCAGCACTGCTTGGATTGCTGGAGCTGAATGTCAATTTAATCGGCTGGCAGCTCTCGAGGGCAGGCACCCCCCCTCCCCTCCCACTGAAGACCAGAAGTCACACCCTCAACTCCTTATGGGCGGCACGGTAGTATAGTAGTTAGCACTGTTGCTTCACAGCTCTAGGGCCCACGTTCGATTCATGGCCTGGGTTACTGTGTGTGGAGTCTGCACCTTCTCCCCGTGTGTGCGTGGGTTTCCTCCGGGTGCTCTGGTTTCCTCCCACAAAGTCCAGAAAGATGCGCTTGTATGGTGAATTGGACATTCTAAATTCTCCCTGTGTACCCGAACAGGCGCCGGAATGTGGCGACTCGGGGATTTTCACAGTAACTTCATTAACACTGCAATGTAAGCCTACATATGACAAGAATAAAGATTATTATTAAGGGTGGCGCAGTGGTTAGCATTTCTGCCTACGGCGCTGAGGACCAGGGTTCGAATCCCGGCCCTGGGTCACTGTCCGTGGAAAGTTTGCACGTTCTCCCCGTGTCTGCGTGGGTTTCACCCCCACGACCCAAAGATGTGCAGGATAGGCGGATTGGCCATGCTAAATTGCCCCTTAATTGGAAAAAAATAATTGGGTACTCTAAATTGTTTTTAAAATTATGGGTGGCGCTGTTTCACATTGGTCTGTTCAGGATTGACATGTCTTGCAACAGACAAGTGATACACATCACCCCCCACCTCCTGTAGAATTCAGCCATAATTCTCATGAAAGATCATGGACCTGAATGTTTCAACTTTGTTTCTCCCTCCACAGATGCCGACTGACCTGCTGAGTACTTAATACTACTGTGATTTTATGTTTTTTATTTCAATACACCTCAATTTGGCTAATAAAGGGAACGATTTCAACAACATTTTTAAAATCAGCTTAAATATTTCTATCTGCTGCCTGCCACAGGACAGGCTAATTCTTCCCTAAATATGACATTTAGCTACAACTACAGGCAAAATCATGTGTCATTCATTTTAAAGAATTTGGAGAGCCAAATAAATATGTTTTGTAAACATTTAAACTTCAGTCATAAAAAGGTTTATAGCACAGGACTAGGATACTTAGTCCATCATGTCTGTTCCATCACTTTGTGAGAACAATTTAACACCAATGGCTTCTTCACTTAGATCTGTACCTTCTTTTTGCTCAGATATTTCCCCAATTTCCCATTAAAAATTCAAAACCTTCCTGTGGGAAAACAGTCAGTTTTCCCCTATCGCTCTTCTCACTCTCTTGGTGGCAATGCAAAATAGATGATCTCTCATCGCTGATACCCTATCAGAGGAAATAACCTTTCCCTGTTCACTCTAATAATCCTTTATAATGAAAAACATCTCCATTAATTCTGTTCTTAGCCTTCCTTGTCCCAGCGGAAATACCCTCAGTGCCTTAAGTCTCTAGTCTCATGGCTGATCTTCCACCTCTGGCATCATCTATTGTCTGTTCTTTATGGTTTTAATGTGCATTTTATAATAGAGAATACAAAAATACATTTAGCAATCCAACTCTCGTCTAGCTCAATATTGTACAAAAATGTCATTGTTACTTTGACCTTTTATTCTGTGAATCTATATATAAAAGGCTATTGGCTGGAATTTTCCGGCCATTCACTGACGGTGGGATTCTCTGTCAGCAGCACAACCCCGCCGGTAGATTCCCCGATGGCATGGGATGGCTTCAATGGGAATTCTCATTGACAACGGGCGGGAACAAAGAATCCCGCCACCAGTAAACGCCACACCACCTCCCATCACCGGGAAACACGAGGCTCGGAGGCCGGAGATCCCCGCACATTGATCTGGTTTTTTAAAATGTATTTTATTACAAACATGTATCAAAACAGGTTACAGTAAATAAACACCCGGGAAACGTGAAGCGGGATTCTCCGCCAGCGGGATTCTCTGTTTTGCTGGCACCCGGGGGTTTCCCGACGGCGTGGGGCTGCCCCACAATGGGAAACCTCATTGACCGGCCGGCATAACGGAGAATCTCGCCAGCGGGTCGGGGCAGAAAAGTGGCGCAGCGGGGCGGAGAATCCAGCCCATGCTTCCCAGCAATCAACTATACAGACTGTATAAATCTTTTCCCTTTATATTTTGTCTGTTTTACTACTGGCAGGTAAGTTTCATGGAATTATCCACTTGAAACCATGTTCCTTTGTTTGGACATGCCTTTAATTTCCTTCTATTGAGTGCATATTCCCATTACTTTTTTTGCTCCCCATGTATTTTCAGTACCGATACACATATATACTCACCAGTATCAAATTGCATCTGTCACTGATCTGCCCATTCTACTTATCTGTCTATGACTTCTTAAAGTCTCTTTTTACAGTCTTTCTCAATGTTTACCAGAGCTCATAATTCAAATGTATACTCAAATATGCACTCAGATTTTACGGTAATGTTGCCTATCCAAAGACCAAGTTACAAACAAATTTCAAACGAGCACCGACTCTCAGATCCAAGCAGCGCCTGCTTATCCTAACTCTTTGTTTATTTTCAGCCGATAGTCAGCCCATGCCAATAGGCTTATGGCTTAAAATGTTTCTAACAAACATCTTGTGAAAGAGATAATTGAACACCCGAAAATACATACACAAAATACATTTACATTCAGGGTGTGATTTATCGGGAGTGGGGGGGGGGAGAAACCGAGTGCCATTTTGGGCGGGTATAGCGAGGCTTTCTCGGCACTCTGGTTTTTTTGGGCTTCATTTACTGAACGGTTGAGCTCAGTTCAGCTCACGCTGCCCCAATCTCTGGACACTTCCCACCCTATTAGGGAACAGGTTTTCACACCTAAAGCTTCATGGTTACTTTTACAGACACCAGGGGCGTGATTCTCCGCTCCCCAGGCCGGGTGGGAGAATTGCGGGAGGGCCGCTCTGACACCGCCCGCGATTCTCCCAACCCCCAAAATGGCGACCCATGATTCTGTTCACGCCGGCGGCAACCACACCTGGTCGCTGCCGGCATGAACGTAGCGTAAAAGGTGAGTTTGGAGCCTGTGGGGGGCAGAGAGGGGATCGAGCACCACGGCCGTGCTCGGGAGGGGACTGACCCATGATCGGTGCCCACCGATCGTCACAAGATCAAGCCGACACGTCTTGCGGGGCAGCGGAGGGGAAGACGGCAACCGCGCATGCGCGGCTGACGTCATTAGGCGCAGCCTGCCGCGTCATTCTCGGCGCGCCGCCTTGACGCCAGCATCAAGGCCCGGCGGCCGAGTTGCACGAAACGCCGCTCCTAGCCTCCCGGGGGGGGGGGGGGAGATAATAGAGGGCGAGGAGCCACCTCCGACGCCGCCGCGGAGAATTCCGCCCCAGCTTTTTATTTCCAAGGCGGAACTTTACAGCCCTGTAGCAATGGGGGAGAGGGAGGGTGGGGGGGGGGGGGGGGGGCAGGCATTAAATGCAGTGAGCCATTCCAAAATGGTGAGACTGAAAATTTCCAGCAGTGGGAGGGGCTGTAAAAATCCACACTAGATATTTTAAAATAGATTTCAAATTCTTTGTTCAGCAACCAATATTTTACTATATCCTGCTAAATAATATCATCTCTAACTCTGGATTCTGCATGGCTGCCCACAATTGGCACGAGACCAATGATGTCCTATTAGCTAGTTATCCTTCTCGCCCTTAAACAAAGATATTACACTGGCTACTCTCCAATTACGGAGCACAATTTTCATAATTAAGACTGGAAACTGGTGGCCAGAGCATCTGCTATCTCCACTCACATCTCTCAACAACCACTGGCGAGAGCTGTCACAGTCAATTGTCATATATATCTGCAGTTCCGCCTATTTTTCCCAGAACCAATTTCCAACAATTGTTTTATGTGCTCGGGTGCACCAACATCACACATTGGCTGGAATTCTCCGTCCATTTGCCCACCGGTTTCCCGGCAGCTTGGGCTGGCTTCAATGGGAAATCCCATTGACAAGCAGCGGGAGTAGAGAATCCAGCTGCCAGCAAATGGCACGCCAAATTCTCCACCCTCGTTCGCAGCGGTAGCACGGCGGATTCGCAAAGGAGAATCCCCACCATCCACCAATATTCTTCCTGGCTAACTACTCTCCAACTTTCTGTCTCCTGAAAAGCTTTTAATCTTTGCTTTTACATCATGCAATAACCTTCATACATTTTCCTTTCAGACTTTCCAATTTGTTCTCCCGCCTCCCCATTGCATTTTCTATATTCCTCACACTTATCAATAGTTTCATTAGCTTTCTTGTTATTTTATTCCTCCCTTTAAGTTTGTAATTTAAAGGCAGTGCCTCAGCTGTGTAGCAGTCATTCAGCATAGTATTCAAGAGGGTGGGTTTAACAGTAAAATCAAAGATGGCAGCAGCATCTGGATAAAAAGAAAATAAGCAACAGACCATTAATTAAATCTACAAGTATGATTGACTACAAGTTAAAACTAAGCACAGTAAGAAGTCTTACAACACCAGGTTAAAGTCCAACAGGTTTGTTTCAAACACGAGCTTTCGGAGCACGGCTCCTTCTTCAGGTGAATGGAAAGGCTTGTTCCAGAAATGTTTATATAGACATTTCTGGAACAAGCCTTTCCATTCACCTGAAGAAGGAGCCGTGCTCCGAAAGCTCGTGTTTGAAACAAACCTGTTGGACTTTAACCTGGTGTTGTAAGACTTCTTACTGTGCTCACCCCAGTCCAACGCCGGCATCTCCACATTAAAACTAAGCAGGTAGTGTTTGTCAGGCTATGATAATGATTAAGAGTAATTTTAATATGCCAGAGGGGAGACAATCAGGTACGGAAGGGAAAACCCTCTATGAAATTGTGTGTTAAGTTACTTTGATTGCTTCTTAATCTTACACAAAGTAAATACTATGTTTGATAGGGGCAGCACGGTAGCATTGTGGATAGCACAACTGCTTCACAGCTCCAGGGTCCCAGGTTCGATTCCGGCTTGGGTCACTGTCTGTGCGGAGTCTGCACATCCTCCCCGTGTGTGCGTGGGTTTCCTCCGGGTGCTCCGGTTTCCTCCCACAGTCCAAAGCTGTGCAGGTTAGGTGGATTGGCCCTGATAAATTGCCCTTAGTGTCCAAAATTGGTTACTGGGTTATGGGGATAGGGTGTTGGTGTTGAAATGAAATGAAATGAAATGAAAATCGCTTATTGTCACGAGTAGGCTTCAATGAAGTTACTGTGAAAAGCCCCTAGTCGCCACATTCCGGCGCCAGTCCGGGGAGGCTGGTACGGGAATCGAACCATGCTGCTGGCCTGCTTTAAAAGCCAGTGATTTAGCCTGGTGAGCTAAACCAGCCCCTATACCCTTGGGTAGGGTGCTCTTTCCAAGAGCTGGTGCAGACTCGATGGGCTGAATGGCCTCGTTCTGCACTGTAAATTCTATGAGAATATTCAGCAGTTAAGCAATAATGATTAACAATCTTAGCCTAACCATCAATCTGTGTACCATGTGTACAATCTGTGCTACGTCTGAGATGCACTATGAAAATCCCAAATAGTAGAACACCACCACCTACAGAGACAGGTGCATGGAAAAACCATCACTTCCAAGTCACATACCATTCCCACTTGGACATATATTGCTGTTCCTTCATTGTCATTATATCAAAATTCTGGAACTCCTTGGGGTGGATTCTCGGTCCCGCCGCACCCGATTTCTGGTTCAGCACGCCGGCGGGATGCTCCATTTCGCCGGGCGTTCAATGGGGTTTCCCATTGTGGGGTATCCCCACGCTGTCAGATACCCCCGCGGGCTGCTGGCAAAATGGAGCATCCCGCCGGCAGAGAATCCAGCCCAGGGCCTATCTAATAGTATTATGGCAACACCTTTACCAAACAGCCAGCAGCGTTTCAAGAAAATGGCACACCATCACTTGTCAAGGTAGCAAGAGATAAGCAATAAATTTTTCTTTTGCCAGCATGACAAGCATCCTTTGCGAATCCGCCGCACTACCGCTGCGAACGAGGGTGGAGAATTTGGCGCGCCATTTGCTGGTGGCAGGATTCTCTACTCTCGCTACTTGTCAATGGGATTTCCCATTGAAGCCAGCCCAAAATAAGTATTAAAATATGGGTAGCATAAAAGAACAAAGAAACAATATGTCACGCCGTCCTATAATCATTGGTCAACTACTGTGCGTCTTTTGAATTAAGGCTGATGCCAAATTTAGCACAGGCATCGAGACTTCAGCTGAGAAAGCTGTGATGGTTATTAAATTAATTCCAAGAAGAATTAAACGAGAATCAGAATTAGAGAATGAAAAGTTACACCGGGCTGGATTTTATGCTCACCTGCTGGAAGACAAGGGACTTGTAAAATCTAACGGCTACCCACCCGTCCTCAACTTCTCTGAAATTATATGGGGGATGGAACTATCATTGGATGGGACAATTGAAGCCTGAAAGTGAACAATTAATGGTAATTTATGGGCCTCAACCCACCCCTAAAGGTGCATTGGCAGAGGGAGGTCCACGTCACACAGGGATCCGCCAGCTTTACCTGCATGGGCTGGTGTTTGGCAAGCATAAGGGGACCTGTTTTGTCCCGTGTGTCCACCGGAGGCAACCATGCTCCGCTCTCCCCAGTGTTCTACTTCTTCCTTTAACCTGCCTACTCAAGGCAGGTCCCGTTGATAGCCTGGGCTTACCTCGGAATCCCAGCTCCGCTTTATTGAGACTGGCAGTCATCCCAGCAGTGCCGAGTGCTTCCGCCAGGTGCTGCTGGGACTACAGAGCTCCTGGTCATCCGATTGTCCATTAGCTCTACAAGGCAGGACTTCCTCCTGCAATAGGAGCAGAAGTCTCACCTACAGATAATTAATGCTGCCCCCCCAGTATAATACTTATGCACTGGGCAGCTGTCGGAATTGTGGGTTAGCTCCCCTCTCTCCAACCTTTCAGCCAGGTGTGGATAGGTTTGCAATTCCTGGTGGATTTTGTAGCAGGCTACATTTTCTGATGGAAAATACCAAAGACTGGTGGAGAATGGAAAGTGCAAAAACTCAACTAAAATGATTAAAACAGGGAAAATACAACAGCACAAAGGATATAAGTATATTTCAGTTACATAAGAAGTAAACACCAGACAGGCACTTTGAAGGATAAGCATAAATATTATAGCAGATCAATAATTCATTAAAGTATTGAAGAAAATTGTCAATATCAGCCTTCACCGAAAGAAACTGCGGACAAATACCAGATCCAATCATTTCACCTCAAGAATCTACAACATATGTTGAGGTCATTAAAACATATGCTGGGGAGAAACTCAAGGGAAAAGTGTCAACTGGACACCTGGCTTAGATGGGATAAATCGTGGTATTTTTAAGCAAATAAATGAATAACCTTGCATGATATTCTAATTATTAGTTAGAAGGAGCTCAAAAAACACAAGAGTTGTAGCAGTGTACTTGAAAAAATCATTCCTATTCCAATTGTTATCTGAATTACAGAATTGGCCTAACATCCGTGGTGTTAAATATAGACAGGAACAATTGTGTCTTGCTTAAAGTATACTGACCTCATAAGAAATAGACCGTGGATTTAGAAGAAGAAATTCATGTTTTAGTAATCCAGCAAAATTCTTTGAGTCAATGGATGCAGTTTTTGAGAAAACCCTGCATTAAATGGAAATTAAGGGCGGAATTTCCCCCCAAAATATCAAAGTGTCAGTTTCTGACTGAAAATCGGCGTGTTGCCAGGTTTTCTCTCCAGATCTTCTGACACTTTATTATAAAAAAAGTATGGGAGTGCTTTTTGCCATGTCACCCTGGTGGTGTGGGGCCTCAGAGCTGACATGTCTGGCTCGACAGAGATTGGGACACTGTTTTTAAAGGGTGCCCCAATCTCAAAGTAAAGGCCCCGCTCTCCCACCACCAGCATCGGATTTCAGTGTCTCCCACCTCCTACATCATTGATATTGGGGGCTTCAGTGCTTCCCACCACCCACCCAACATCGCTGGCAACCCCTCATAGTGGGAACCCACCCCTCAAATGTGGTCTGCTGGAGGCCTCACCCCCAACAGTGCAAACCTGGCAGTGCCAACCTGTCATTTGGTACTGCCAGGGTGCCAGGGGGCTGTACCAGTGGGCACTGTCCAGCCATGCCCCTCACCATCCAGGGGTTATACTCACCTCCGAGCCTCTGGTATGGCAATCACAACTGGTTTCTGTTTTTGGAAACCAGTAGCGATTTCCACCTGCAATGGCGTTAATCTGTTCCGGCATATTTAAATTAATTCAAATTTATGATAATCTGGTTCACGCCCTTGTCGGCGCAAGTCCCGTTTTTGGCCTCTCACGAGAGTTAGCGGTCATTACGTGATTTGCACCCGCGGCGAACTGGCCTGAAAAATCATGGCCTAAGCGTTATGGAACAAATTAAATTTATTCAGTGAGACTGAAACTTGACAATAGGCAGCAGAAAAGGCTGTTAAAATATCTAAGGTTAACAATAGCCAGCGTTCACAGTATTCATCAGCACTATAAAAATAGAAGAAAATTAATTAACAATTCCAAGATATTCCCAGATAATTAGTGTAAAGGCAATTGATGGACACACACAAATTATGTAGACAAACTAAAGGATTTTAATGTACATAGCTAAAGCGATGCATATTGAAACATGAAACATGTACGTACAATGAATCAGCATCCATCAGTGAAGGTGATTTGTTGTATCAGAAATTTAAGTTATGAGGAAAAGTTAAAGAATTTCAACTTGGATTCTTTGGAAAAGAAGTGAATGTGAGGTGGCTTAACTGAAAATGTTACGAAAGAATTTTAATACTACTAAAAAAAAGATTTTTTTTGTCAAAGCTTTTTGTCTTGTCCTCACCGGAACATTCACTAGACTGCATCACAAGGAAAATCAAGAAGTTTATACTGTATGAGAAGAGTATAAATACAGTATCATTTTGTTGATTCCCCTTACATTGTATTGTTGATCTTGGTGAGGGAGGAGTCTGAAACCCAAAGTATGCAAATTTGATCTGTAAGGAGCTGGCATGAACCTTGCAGTTTCACCTGAATAGCCAGAGTATCCTTTTGGAAAGGTAAGGTACCCCCCTTGAATATGGTCCCAGGACATCTTTGGGAGAGGTTTGATACCCTTTTGAATAGGTCAGGTGCCATTTAGGATTATTAAAAATAGATATGCTTGCGCATGGAAAGTGCATTAACTCTTTGGAATTATAGAACTGTCAAAGAACTGTGAAATCTGTCAAAGAACTGTCAAAACACAGTGGGACTGTCGAAGGTCATTGGAACTGACAAAGCTGTCAAGGGTCTCAATTCTGATCAATTTTAAGCAAAAGAAGTATGGAATTCTAGCCCCAACCCTAATCAGCATGAGGGCCTCCATTTCCGGATTTGTGCTGCATGACTGATTTGGCATCCGAACATTATCACAGTGGTGTGAATGTTAAGTGCGCAATTTGAGTGACAGTTCTAAGTGATTGTAGATTAGAAATGCCAATTTTCTTTGGCGATTAGTTGAAAGATGTTGAACGAATGTCAATGTATTGCGTCTGTTTCTTAATCAATGAGAAGTTTTTAAATTAGTGACTTCATCAACACATGAATTTATTATGTCAGCATGGTTCGTGAAGTGTTCCCTTAATAGATACAAGGTGAAATAGCAAGGAGGGAGGAATGGAAAAGGTTGTGGGTAGGGCATGGGTTGGCAAGAGTTGGAACTGGACTACAAAGGTTCATGGGGATGATTTGGAGGTGTGGGCTTTCATTGTATATATAAGGGACCATATAGGATGGATGGAGGTGCATAGAGTGGCATGGGGTATGAGAGGCTACAAGTTGGGGCATGACTTGGCATGGATGGGGCATGGGAAGTGTGGGAGGGGGGTGAAGGGTGAGGACTGTTGTTTGTTTTGTTAATCTTTTCAATAACTTCACCAAATTGCTGGTGCACAAAGGCAGGCTTTCTGGCTAGCTGCCCCCCACTCCTGGCAGCCTGGATACTCAGTTCAGGGCTGAGTGCGTCACTTCTAATGCAGCTTCCATCACCTCCACTCGGAACACAAACAGGCCTTGTTTGGGTTTGAGGATCTGGGAAATGTTCTGACTCAGTGCACCCCTCCTACCCAGCCCCTTCAGCCCGTCATCCCCCCAATGATGACCCCCACTCATCCCAAAGACCCTTTTTGGCTCAGTGTCAACCCGGAAGTTAGGGTGGCACAATGGCGCAGTGGTTAGCACTGCTGCCTCACGGCACCGAGAACTGTGTTCGATCCCAGCCCCGGGAAATTGTCCATGTGCAGTTTGCACATTCTCCCCATGTCGGCATGGGCCTCACCCCCACAGCTCAAAAAGATGTGCAGAATAGGTGAATTGGCCAAGCCACAAGTACCCCTTAATTGAAACAAAAATTGCGCACTCTAAATTTATTCAAAAAACGGAAGTCGGATCTAATAAAGGAGATAATACATTGGCTGACTGAAAAGCTAATTAAAGAAGGGAATTTTAAGGAGGCTCTTGCATGAACGGACATGGAAAGGACTTAGAAAGGCAATCCCACAGTTTTGGGGATAGGTTGGTGAAGGCAAAGCTGCTAATACTAAAGCATAGAGACGGGAAAAGAACCAGTGATCAGGTCAGAGAAGATGGGAAAAGAACCAGTTATCAGGGTCAGAGAAAACGGGAAAAGAACCAGTGATCAGGTCAGAGAAGATGGGAAAAGAACCAGTTATCAGGGTCAGAGAAAACGGGAAAAGAACCAGTGATCAGGTCAGAGAAGATGGGAAAAGAACCAGTTATCAGGGTCAGAGAAAACGGGAAAAGAACCAGTGATCAGGATCAGAGGATCAGAGATGGGGAGGATGGGGTGAAATGGCTACATTGCTGAAAAAGAGAGGGACAAGGATGTCATGGTTATAAACACATTTATGACCACATGTCAATGGGCTTAAGAGACAGTTTCTACCTCCTTGAGAGAGAGAGAGAAGTGTTTTGAACAATATAGTGAGAAAATAGATACGAGTTAATCTGACAAAAGGAACAGACTTTGTCCAATTGCCACTTTCTCTTCTTACAAATCACATATTGTAATCTGAAGCTTTTGCCAATCAATCTAATGAAATCCATCAGATATATCTCATTGAAATATATATTTAGAGAAGTTCTCTGGGAATAGCGGGAGGTACACCGCTGCAATGGGGGGGTGGGGGGGGGTTTCAAATCGCGCCCATGTAAGGCTTTGCTTATCCTAGTTTCAAAGTTGGGGTCGGCACGGTAGCACAGTGGTTAGCACTGCTGCCTCACAACGCCAGAGACCCAGGTTCAATTCCGGCCTTGGCTCTGTGTGGAGTTTGAACATTCTTCCCGTGTCTGCGTCGGTTTCCTCTGGGGGCTCTGGTTTCCTCCCACAGTCCAAAGATGTTCAGGTAAGGTAGATGTTCCATGCTTCATTGCCTCTAGATGGGGTTATGGGGATAGGGCGAGGGATTGGGCCTCGGTTGGGTGCTCTTTCAGAGAGCCGGTGTCGATGTGATGGCCCGAATGGCCTCCTTTTGCACTGTAGAGATTCTATAAGAGCTCTAGAAATTAGGGAATGATACACCAAATGGATTCCTTCTTTGCATTGATTCTATGGGCTTCATATTTCAGGGAGGCAGATAGGTTGCATCCCCATTTCCCCGCCCAAAATCCCCCACCCCTACCACTGGAAGGAAAATCGACTGGAGGCCGGTTTGTTCCATTTCAGCCCAAGTCACAGCTGGAGCATTCTGTGGGCAGGCTTAATTGGCAGAGAGTGGGGAGGATGTCCCACTCTCAGGAGCTGTCAGGCAATTTGATTGGCCAGATGCTCCAATAGTCCCGGTAGTGCCAAGATCTAGTTAATGGGCGCTGATCGGACTGCAACCAGCACCTAGAAAAAGGTCAAATAGATCCTAGAAAGAGGTAAGCCTGGGGTCTTGGGTGGCGAGTGTTCGGCTAGCTTCTAGGGAGGAATGGTGGTGATGGCGGGTTTTGGAGAGCAGGCAGGTTGGAAGGAACAGAGTGGGGGGAGGGGGATTCTATCTTATGGGGGCTGCCTCCAATGCACAAACGGCAGCCCACCCAAAGATACTAACCCCCTTCCTTCCTGCCATCTAAAAACATATTTTTTTAAACAAAGCCCACCTGCCCACTCCCGTCTGATTGTGTTATGGCATTGCCCACGTATTTTCAGGGGTCAACTGGCTCATTGACAAGCTCAATTGACCTTGAATTATTAATTCACATATGATGGGTTGGTTGCCGGTTTCACCTCCCGCCCGGGGGGAGTGGGAAGGTGGTGGGCTCGCCACCCACCCTATTTTACAGGTAGCCCCTGCAAAAGACTCGCCCCCGCAGGTACAGGTAAAGTCCAGCCCTATGATCCTGTGACAAGTCCATTGCTCAAAGTACTTTGCAGCAAACAAATAAATTATGCTAAATAACCTAACAACAAACAAAAATCTGTCTTCTTGAGTTTTGAATCATTGCAGTATCACAAGGAAGAATTTAGCAGACCTCATCAGATCAATGAAATCACGTATTCTAAATTAATTATCTACACTTAAAGAGCAGACATCTTCATTCATGATGTATCTAACAATTGGGTTTGGGAATAAAAACATTAAATACTTGTTCCTTCAGAATAAACAAAAGTGACCAATTCTTTGGACTAACTCATCCAAGCAGCAATTCAAAAGTAATAAACGATTATACTACTTAACAGGTCAAAATTCACCATGCTTAACTCACCCAACCATCAATGAGGGCTATTTACAGTAACGGTGATAGCATTTAAAGGGTGCTCTGACTGCTCTATTTCAATTGTGCCTGTTTCGCAATAATCAAGGCTGTAGGCCATTTCTGACCTTTAGGTACATCTTTAGAAAACATGGAACACTGCATTCTTCCTACTTCCTCATTTAGGTTTATTTAATTCAACGTTGTACACATAATTGCACATTCTTAATGCTGCTGGGTGATTTAAAAAGAGAGAAAAGGTACAAGGAAGACCCGTGATTGGCCTAAGAATCAGATTACTGTAAACTAACACTGCACAAAGATACAGTGCAAGCTTTTCAATAAAATGATGTAACTTTAAGGGATTGTCTTTCTAAACATAACCACCAGGAGCACATTACCCACATTAGGTTTACACCACATAATCTCCAAGGGTTAATGGTAAACGACCTTTACTAAACGCAATTTCTGTGACTGTGGTTTAAATAATTGCAGTTTCAACCTACTGGGAAACCATGACTGCACACAGGCTGTTCTCACCTCCCATCTGGGGGAAATTAGCCTGTGGTCGGACATCGACTGCTTGACTATGGTTCTCAAATAATGCTGGAAACCCTGGCATTTTCAAAGAACGAAATGCATTGCTTTACTACCTTACTGACAGAAGAAATCAAAAATTGAAGCCGATCCATATTACTCATTCCATTGTGGACCCACATGGAAGACAGGTGGACATGATTTAATTCAAGACAACGTTATGCCTCTAATCAATTCCATAAACATCTTGAATGAGTGCGATTTCCCTCCATAAAAAAATGATACCTTTGTCAAGCAAATAAAGTTCAAAGAGAATCGGCTTGAATCCAGTTAATAAAATAGTCACCATAGGTAGTATAGTATGATAGAGTTTGAATTCCCCTTTAATCAGAAACTTTCTTGCAGAGTCAAACTGCTAAAAGGGCATTCTGCATTAAAGAAATGCATGACAAACTTTGGCCTGAATTTGCACATAGATGGAGAAGGTTTGCAACTTAGTTGAAATGGTGCTGAAGGCCCAAAGCCAAAGTCTTGCCCTCAAATCCAGTCCCACCATTTTCACAGGGCATGTTCTAATTTGCACATCTATGGTTAACTGACTGTAGCTGACTTCAGTCAGATCCAATTTTTATTAATTGGATGTTCAAACACAACATGAGCACTTTGGGCCTACCAGGATGGAGGCTAAGCTCCCAGTTCTTTGGAGAGGGAGAGGTGTGGTATCCTGGATATGGTTCCTGGAAGAGGAGGACAGGTGTCCTTTGAGATAGGTAAGGTGCCCTTTCAGATTTCTAAAATAGACACGAATGTGTACAAACAACTAGATAAACTGATTGGAACAGTCAAGGCACTTAAATCATCCACCCTTTAAATATTTGGAAAATAACTTGTCTGATGTCAAAATAATCAGTACTTGCTATTTCACTTAGTCTATTGACATAGGCCGAAGGGCTAGAATTGTAGGATTAGTATGATTAATTTCATAATCTATCATTATCAAAATGGCATGCCAGTCACATCACTGTTTGATTGACAAGTATAGGTGCTTTTAAAGTATTTGAAGTGGTACACTGAATGCAAATGCTTGTTTTAATAGGATATTAAGGAAAGCTGAATGTAGTGAATAGGTTTTCATCATTTAACATGTTTGTTTTAAATAGAGGATAGTTGAAAATTATTTAATCTCAGCATGCGGCCGAGGGGGCTGCCCACAGTGGATACTGGGTGAATTAGCATGGAAGGTGTAAGGCCAAAAGATGATGATGGGTGGGTACATGCATTGGCATTAGTTGGTACAAAGTTGGTATAAAGGCTAGGAAGGACCATTGGGTGTGGGTGGAGGGGCATGCAGCGTATGAGGGACCATGGGGAGTGGTACAACTCCCATTGCATCCCACTTCCCTGGATCAAGAATCAAAATATCCAAGGCAGTTATTCAGGATTCAGGCTCACAGAACCAGGAATTCTTCCAACTCTGCATCCATGTCTCAGGAGTGAAAATTCAGGGGCGGGATTCTCCCGTACCTAGCAGGACGGAGTGGCGTGAACCACTCCAGCATCGGCCGCCCCAAAGGTGCGGAATCCAAAGGCCGGCGAGAGTCCGCGCATGCACGGGAGCGTCAGCGACTGCTGACATCATCCCCGTGCATGCACGGGGGGGTGGGGGGGGGGGGGGTTCACCTACGCATCGGCCATCGCGGAGGCTGACACGTAGGAAAAGAATGCCCCCATGGCACAGGCCCGCCCGCGGATCAGTGGGTCCCGATCACGGGCCAGGCCACCATGGGTGCACCGCCCGGGGCCAGATTCGGCCCGCCCCCCCCCCCCCAGGACCCCGCCCGCGCTGCCAGGTCCCACCAGTAAGGGACCTAGTCTCATCTACGCCGGCGGGACTGGCACAGAACCAGCGGGACTTCGGCCCATCGCGGGTCAGAGAATCGCCGGGGGCACGCCCCCCCCCCCCCCCCCCCCAAACCCCCAGTGATCCTGCCCCACGCCTTTATCTCCAAATTTGCAATGTGATGATATAAACTGTGTTATATACTGGATTTCTAAAATTGTATTGCAGTTAAAAAATAATTAGACTGCGGGTGGACTGTAGTCCTGCAAAAGAATAGGTGACAATCGGCTCCCATAAATTCTTGCAATGACATTAAAAACCTGTTGGATGAAAAGCACAGTGGATCCTGCAAGGTTTTACTCCTTGCATGCCTTATATGTCGGTGGGTGTTGTTGCTAGGTAACAGCGGTCATAATATCCACTCATGTATATAATGAGATGCAGACAGGCAGTGATTGACACATAGGATGACCAGTAAGCATACACCACAGTACAGCCAATCACCAGACAGGACACTACCACTATAAAGCCAGAGAGGACTAGGTTTCCCGCTCTCTCGGGACCCAGCTACTGAGACAGCCAGAGTCCACGAGCTAGCCAGTGCAAACACCATGCGGTAGCTAGTAAGTCTGGTCAGGCTACTACATGGTCACCAGTCAGATCAGTATAGTGTCGACCCACAGCTGAATATATATAGCAGTTCGATAGTTGAATAAAACAGTGTTGGATCTTCTCCAGTGTTCGACGTCTGTTTCTAACTTCCCTGCATCGAGTGCAGTCCACATCGAACTAACCTGCCTAACACATCATGGTACCAGAGTGATACTGATCTTGACGGACCTACCTCGAGTGAATCAGCATTGACCAGCAAGCAGCCATCCAGCGAAATGTAAAACATCCAGCCTCTTCCGCAACTCCGCATCTCCAGCAACCTCGGCACCAACTGAAAAATCTTCAAGCAAAAGTTCCTCTTGTACATCGAGGCTTCCGACCTCGAGGCAGCATCGGATGCCAGGAAGATCATGCTATTTCTCTTCACTGCGGGGATCACGCCATCCAGATCTACAACTCCCTTACGTTCGCCGACGGCGAAGACAAAACTAAATTCAAAACCGTCCTGCTGAAGTTCGGCAGCCACTGCGACATTGAGGTGAATGAGAGCTTTGAACGGTACGTTTTCCAGCAAAGGCTTCAGGGTAAGGATGAACCTTTTCACTCATTATTGACCCATCTCCGCATCCTCGCACAGCCATGTAACTATGACTCGACGGCTGATTCCATGATCCGGGATCAGATCGTTTTCGGGGTCCACTCCGACTCCCTGCGGCAGCAGCTCCTTAAAATCAAACAGTTGACCCTCTCTGTCGCTATTGAGACGTGCGTTGTCCATGAGCATACCAAGAATCGTTACTCCCACATTAGGGCGGCAGAAACTGCAAAGCTGGCCTCCCACGAGGCGGAAAGGGTGCAGGCCATCGCACAGATGCAGGGCCTGAGTATCGAGGAGTGTGGCACCTTTCCCGGATCCCTGTGCATGCGTGCCACAACCAAGTGGACGACGAGACCGACAACCCGACTGCGCAGGTGCGTACGTCGACCAACCGCACTGCACATGTGCGATGGTGCATGGAACGCGCTGACGTCAGCATCATGACGTGTCCGAATTGTGGCTCCGCCCACTTAAAGCGGCAATGTCCGGCAAAAGACACCGGTGTCTACAGTGTGGCAAGCTTGGCCACTACGCAGCCCTTTGCAGATCTGCTCCACCGCTCAGCAGCCAGCAATCCCAGCTGTGGCGCAGAAGTGTCCGCTCAATACAGCAAGGCATGCCAGATTCCGATCCCGACAGCCCAACGGACCCTGATACTGACTGCCTCAAGTCTCCATATTGCGTGGGCATCATAACCACACACGAGCTGGCCTCCACCACACCTGCGCAACGCCTCTCGATCCTCAGTGTGGATCCAGACATCCTCACAGTTAACAAGGCTCGCATCAGATTTAAACTGGACACCGGCGCGTCTGCGAAACTCATCTCACAATCCAACCTCAACACCATCCAGGCCCGACCAAGCATTCTTCCACCAGCCTGCCAGCTCCTTGACTACAATGGCAATCCTTTAGCTGCCAGTGGCTCGTGTCAACAAGGGGTATCCAACAAGGCGATCAAGGCAACATTACGGTTTGAAATCGTCAGGCCTGACAGGGCATCCCTGCTCGGTGCTCATGCCTGCAAGCTCCTGAACCTGGTTCAGCGAGTCCACACCATGTCATAGTCACCGGCAATGGCCTCGCCCGATGGAAATTTGCAAGCCGACATAGACGACATTATCACGCAGTACCACAGCGTATTCAATGGGCACGCTCCCGTACCGATATAAAATCCTGCACAAGCCGAACGCCACCCCTGTAATTCATGCACCACGCCGGGTGCCGGCGCCCCTCAAGGATCGTCTGAAAAAGCAACTACAGGACCTCCAAGACCAGGGTATCATCTTGAAAGTCACAGAGCCAACAGACTGGGTCAGCTCCATGGTCTGCGTAAAGAAGCCATCAGAGGAGCTCTGCATTTGCATTGATCCTAAGGATCTAAACCGCAACATCATGCGGGAGCATTACCCTATCCCGAAACGTGTAGAGTTGACCAGTGAGATGGCTCATGCCAAATTCTTCACTAAGCTGGACACCTCCCGGGGCTTTTGGCAAATACAGCTGGACGCGTCCAGATGCAAGCTGCAACTGCATGCCTTTCGGCATCATATCTGCCTCCGAAGTGTTTCACCGCATCATGGAGCAGATGATGGAGGGCATCGAGGGGGTGCGAGTATACGTGGACGACGTGATTATCTGGTCCACAATGCCCCAGGAACACATCGCTCGCCTCAAGTAGGATTCATGAATTCATGAATATGGTCTCCAGCTCAACAGGGCCAAGTGCTCATTTGGTCAATCGGATATTAAGTTTCTAGGTGACAGGATCTCGCAGCAGGGTGTGCGGCCAGACGCCGACAAGGTCTTGGCGATCAACGCCATGAAGACCCCGGAGGACAAGAAGGCGGTCCTCCACTTCCTCGGGATAGTCAACCTTCTCAGGAAATTCAATCCCAATATGGCATCCCACACCACGGCCATCCGCCATCTCATCGAGAAGTCAACGGAATTCCAGTGGCTGCCCATACATGAAGCGGGATGGCGTGAGCTGAAGGCAAAGCTCCCCACAGCCCCAGTTCTAGCATTCTTCGTCCCAACCAAGGAAACCAAGATATCAACTGATGCAAGCCAGGACGGCATTGGGGCGGTGCTCCTCCAGCGAGACGACGCCCACGAGCAATGGTATGCCTAGATCGAAAAGGAGTGTCTGGGTCTCCTGACAGGAATAGTCATGATTACATTTACGGCCTGCCGCAATTCACTGTCGAAACGGACCACAGGCCTCTAGTCCACATAATCCAGAAGGATTTAAAGTGATCAAAGCCTGCAAAGAAACGTTCGCCAGGCACGGGCTCACAGTAATGAGCGACAACGGTCCATGCTTTTACAGCCAGGAATGGTCTGATTTTGCACAGTCCTACAACTTCCGTCACATTACCTCCAGTCCCCACTACCCGCAATCAAACGGGAAGGCCGAGAAAGGGGTCCATATTGTCAAGTGGTTGCTGTGCAAAGCTGCAGACTCAGGCTCCGACTTCAACCTGGCAATGCTGGCATACAGGGCAACCCCACTGTCCACTGGGTTGTCTCCAGCGCAGATGCTCATGAATCGCACTCTTGAGGACACAGTTCCAGCCATCCATGGTCCAGACCTAGACCACCTCACGGTCTTAACGAAAATGCAGCAGCCACGGGCCCAACAGAAGGCCACATATGATGCTCATGCCCCGGATCTACCCGAGCTGGCTCCAGCCGATCACGTTCGCGTACAGTTGCCTGAGGGCGGCTGGTCAGCAACAGCTGTTGTTTCCGAACAAGTTGCCCCAAGGTCTTTCCTTGTCCGCATGACTGATGGCTCCCTGCTACGGCGCAACAGACGGGCATTGCGAAGAGTTCCACGCCCACCACCTGACCGCAGTGCTCCGCCAGCCATCATACTTTCTCCGGACGTACCCTGCCACGAGGCCACCGATCTGCCAGTGATCCTGCCGGCCCAGGCGACCACCACGATGGCAACAATCCCACCTATCCACGTGCAGGCGGCCCCTGATCCACCTCGGCGGCGATCGACAAGAATTCGTCGCCCACCACAAAGACTACAAAAATCTGTAGACTGAACTTTTGTAAATTTTGTGACTGAATTCATTGATTTAACCTTTGTAAATATTGCTTTGTTTGCCATGTATCTGCACTATCGACACCTTCCCATGTATATATGTTTGTCCAAGCGCCGTTTGTATATAGTCAGGCATATATATATATATATATATATATATATACGTATACATACCTCAGTATTTATTTAACTACAAAAACAGGGGAGATGTCATAATATCTGCTCCTGTATATAATGAGATGCAGACAGGCAGTGATTGACACATAGGATGACCAGTAAGCATACAACACAGTACAGCCAATCACCAGACAGGACACTACCACTATAAAGCCAGAGGGCACTAGGTTTCTCGCTCTCTCGGGACCCAGCTACTGAGACAGTCAGAGTCCACGAGCTAGCCAGTGCAAACACCATGCGGTAGCTAGTAAGTCTGGTCAGGCTACTACATGGTCACCAGTCAGATCAGTATAGTGTCGACCCACAGCTGAATATGTATAGCAGTTCGATAGTTGAATAAAACAGTGTTGGATCTTCTCCAGTATTAGACGTCTGTTTCTAACTTCCCTGCATCGAGTGCAGTCCAAATCAAACCAACCTGCCTAACACATCAATAGCTATCTCACCTCCACCCAATTAACACACCCTTGAAGAGTTAATTGGTTGCAGGGCAGCCAGATCCCAGCCGGCGTTTGGACGATGGGACAGGAAACCCTGTCACCTCTAAAATTCTGCTCTTAGAGATGCGAGTTCAAATCCCACTGCGGCTGTTGGGGAATTTCAATTCAACTAAATAAAGGTGGAATTAAGATTTGTAATGGTGACCATGAATCGACTGGATTCTTGCAATTCAGCACTAAAAAATCATGAAACTTCAATTGTTACTGTAAAAATAAAGCTCCAATCCTCTAATTAGAGTTAATGAAAGGAAGGATTTTGGGGGGGCATGGTGGCGCAGTGGTTAGCACTGCTGCCTCACAGCACTGAGGACCCGGTTTCGATCCCAGCCCCAGGTGACTGTTCATGTGGAGTTTGCACATTCTCCCCGTGTCTGCGTGGGTCTCACCCCCATAACCCAAAGATGTGAAGAGTAGGTGGATTGGCCAGGCTAAATTGCCCCTTCATTGGAAAAAGATAATTGGCTACTCTAAATTTAATTTTTAAAAAAGGAAAAATATGAAAAGGAAGGATTTTAATTCATTTCCTTTATCTCTTCTATCAACTGGGTCGAAAGCTTGTTGGTGTACCAGTTCTTTGCTTTGGCTATATGAAAGTGAATGTAATGGAGAAAGTTTTCCAATTTTGTATAAATTCATGACTTTCAGTTAAATTTTTCCCTAAACATACCCGTTCTGAAAATTCAATAATTCTTTGCTTGCAAAATAATCCCTGCGTGACGTTTGAATATTCAGAATAAAATTTAATTCAGCAAAGTTCCACTGAATCAATTCACTGATTTTAAGGTTTGGGAGATGATCTTTTTGATGCCCCATTTTCCTCATGAAGCAGTCTTCAACAGAAAGTGCGTGCGAGACACGTCTGAAGTAGGAATTTGCCTCCAGAGTTACAGAATACCACCATGGTTAGTTGAGCTCTCAATTTGACTCTCCAGCCAGTTCATCAGTACAATTTTCACATGTTGGTCTGTGTACTAGGGAAGGTTCCCATGCAGAAACAGAGTCACAATCACCATTTGAAAACAATCTTACGCAATGTACAACTAAGTGCCACCCCATATAGCTGAACCATTTCAGCTCATAGTAGCACTTCAATGTAAATGGGATATTAGTGTTTCAATAGAACAAAGAGCAAAGAACATTACAGCACAGGAACAGGTCATTTGGCCTCCAAGCCTGCGCTGACCATGTTGTCGTCTAAACTAAAGCCTTTTACACTTCTGGGACCTACGCCTCTATTCCCGTGCTATTCATGTATTTGTCAAGATGCCCCTTAAACGTCACTATCGTACCTGCTTCTACCACCTCCTCTGGCAGTGAGTTCAAGGCACCCACTACCCTCTATGTAAAAAACCTCCCTCACACATCTCCTCTAAGTTTTGCCCCTAGCACCTTAAACCTATGTTCCCTAGTAATTGACTCTTCCACCATGGGAAAAAGCTTCTGACTATCCACTATATCCTGCCCCTCATGATTTTGTAGACATCTATCAGGTCGCCCCTCAACCTCCGCCGTTCCAGTGAGAACAAACCAAGTTTATCCAACCTCTTCCCAGACAGCTAACACCCTTCATAGAACATAGAACAGTACAGCACAGAACAGGCCCTTCGGCCCTCGATGTTGTGCCGAGCAATGATCACCCTACTCAAACCCACGTATCCACCCTATACCCGTAACCCAACAACCCCCCCCCCCCCCTAACCTTACTTTTTAGGACACTACGGGCAATTTAGCATGGCCAATCCACCTAAGCCGCACATCTTTGGACTGTGGGAGGAAACCGGAGCACCCGGAGGAAACCCACGCACACAGGGGGAGGACGTGCAGACTCCGCACAGACAGTGACCCAGCCGGGAATCGAACCTGGGACCCTGGAGGCCAGGCCAGGCAACATCCTGGTAAAGCTCTTCAGAAATCTCTCCAAAGCCACCACAACCTTCAGGTAGTGTGGCGACTGGAATTGAACACTATATTTCAAGTTATCTCAATAGTTATCCCATTGTACAGAGGAAAATATATTTATAACACAACTGGTATTCAAAAACTCTGCATAAACACTGTGTAGAGGTTGGCCTCAGAAAATATGGTGCAGACTCGAAAGAAAATTGGATTTCTTGTGGGCAGCAGCAGTTTGGCCAGTCGTTTGCCCACTCAGAATACATTGCTGCAAGTCCAATTAAAAATGATACGGCAGCAGGCTCGACCTATGCATGTGTGGGCATCACCAGAAGACATTCAATATTTATTGCATGCAATAAATTCACTATGTAAGTGATTTCAACTTTCTACTCTTAATGCAAGAGTAGATTTTTAAAAAAAGAAAGTACAAACAGGCCTGATTTCCACTTTAAAAAAGATGCTTACTGTTTGCCAAGATTTACTTCTAATTGGTAATTAAGGCTGTGTTGGTGGATCTGAGCAGATGGTATAATTACAATTTAAATGTGAATTGAATAATCAACATGTTCCTCCTGAAGTGTAAAGCAGGTCTGTATAATATTACCTTTTTCCAAGAAGACTATAATCAAGAGGATAAAAAGAAGCAACACAAATTTTCACGGAAAGTTGGACTATTCCTTTTTAAACACCGAAGAAATACCTTTTGCTGCAAGCTCTCAAGAATATCAGTTTACAAACTTACACTGATAAGTATTTAAAGAGCAATGCATTAATAGATTAAATTGCTTCCAAGTGGATGCTGTGTCAATTTGGCAAAGAATTTAAAAATAATAATTTGCTCACTCGGATGGATTTGCAATGTGGGAATGTTTATTTCCCCCCCACCCCAAAGAAAAAAAAATATCTCTTGCCATTCTCTTTATTCCAGGAATCTGTGAAAAAATTGCAGCCAAACATGCTTCCTTTAATGGTAATGACTTGAAGGGAAATAGTATAGAGCTAATTGGCCTCAAAAGACAATTGAGTTCTGGAACTGCTTGATGATGAGGTTTTTGGAACACATGTGACTGACTGACGGTGTCCATTTTAAGAGTTGGCAATGCAAAGAACAAAGAACAAAGAAAAGTACAGCACAAAGAACAAAAGAACATTGGTAGGGTATTAAGTGAGTATCTGTCTTCACCAGGGAGAAGGAGGATGTCGGTTTGGAATCCATGGAGAGGGACTGTGAGGTTCTTGAACTTAGGAAGTGAGGAGGTATTGGGGGTTTTGGCAGGCTTAAAATTGGATATGTCCCCAGGTCGGCAGGAGTTATATCCCAGGATGCTGTGGAGGCAAGGGAGGAATTTTCAATGGCTTTGACCAAATTTTTAATTCCAATCTGGCCATAGCGGAGGTGCCAATGGATTGGAAGACAGCTAATGAATATTCAGGACTGGATTATGGTTGCATTTTTCAGGAAACGTGGTAGAAATAAACCAGGGAATTACAGATCAGTGAGACTCACATCTGCCACTTTTCGGCCCAGCTCTGCATCCTACCAATGTCTCTTTGCAGCCTACAACAGCCCTCCAGCTCATCCACCAATCTTGGTGTCATCAGCAAATTTACTGACCCACCCTTCAGCCCCTCCTCCAAGTCATTGATAAAAATCACAAATAGCAGAGGACCCAGCACTGATCCCTGTGGTACACCACTGATGACTGTCCTCCAGTCTGAACATTTTCCATCCACCACCACATTCTGTCTTCTATGTGATTGCCAGTTACTTATCCAATTGGCCAAATTTCCCTCTATCCCTCACCTCCTTACTTTCTTCCACTTAATTGAAGGGTCAATAACAAGGAGGCATAATTTTAAGGTGAGGGAAAGGAAGTTTAGAGGGGATTCAAGGAAACATTTTTTCACCCAGGGGATGGTGAGAATCTGGAATGCACGGCCTGGGTGGGCAGTAGAGGTGGGAAACCTTGGGCTGGATTCTCCAAATGAGACACTAAGTGCTGATGCCAGGATGAATCACAAGTCTTCCATGTGCACGATAGTGGCGCTATCAGGACATCCTAATTGGCTAGCAATGGCGCTATTGCAGAACTAGTGCAATTCCAAATCATTCCTGCACTTGACACAATGGGGTCGAGATTGGCACTGGAGAGCCTGACAAGCAGGAGCTAAATAGAGGCACTCCACTCCACACACCCCCTCATGCCAGCTAAGAAGATGTTACTGGTTGCACTGGAGCACGCCCGTCCTATTGATGGGTTAGCGGGGGCCAGAGGATACCTAGGCGGTGGCCTGGGAAGGCACCCATACGACCTGTGGCGCTATCTTCACAGTGGGCAGTTAGCATCGTGCTCAGCTGGATGGTTGCCTTTTAGGCTGCAGCAATGGGTTCCATGCCCGTCCATCCCGACCCCGTGGCTCACCTCCTGGCCTCCCCCGCTACTCCCTCCAGCCCTGGCAGAAATCCCACGGCCAGCGGCACAATTATCAGCACACTATAGCGATGTTGTTTTTTTTCACTTTAGCGTACCCAATTCATTTTTTCCAATTAAGGGGCAATTTAGCGTGGCCAATCCACCTAACCTGCACATCTTTGGGTTGTGAGGGCGAAACCCACGTAAACATGGGGAGAATGTGCAAACTTCACACGGATAGCGACTCAGAGACTACAGCGTTGTTGAACACTTTTCGTACCTCCTATCCATCCCTCAGCAGCCACAGTGTCTGTTTCCGATTTTAAATACCACCAGTGAACCTCTCCTTCGGAATTCCTCCTGGTGGAGGCGGAGCATTGTGGGTGTAATTGGCAAGTTGGGCCTGTTGATGATATACCAATGGCATTTACTGTACAATTTGAATGCCCATGCTGGCATGGGGTGTGGGACGCATTCACGCCATTGTCGAGGCACCGGAGTATGGGCATTCCGTCGAGCGCCCCGCACCATCCTCTATTTCGACCAAGGCGCGATTCTCTGCCTGATCGCATTTCCCGATTCCAATGTCGCTGGACGGAGAATCCAGCCCTTCAGCTTTTAAAAAGTACGTGGGTGAGCACTTGGAATGTCATAACATTGAAGCCTATGGGCCAAGTACTGAAAAGGGGAATCACTGTTGATTTATTGTCGATTTGTCAGTGCAGACTTGATGGTCTGTCTCTCCTGTACTGTATGACTCTTCAATACCTTTGGAAATGCACAATAAACTTGAAGTCCTCCATGAACCAAGCTGCTCAAGATCAAAAAAACACATTCCACAGACAACATAAAGGTGTCAGGAGGAAATAACGATCCTCAATTCCACAGTTGGCAGATCAAAGCAGGAACTCAGAAAACTCAACCAGATGTACAGCCAGGCAAAGCAGCAGGTAGAAAGAAAAAGGTAAAGAAGCTGTGACCCACAAAGACTCATTGAAGAATCAATGTGTATGAATAGAAAAACACGAGGAGCTCAAAAAGATGTTGAATATTACTTCAGAAAAAGCTGCGATAGAAATATAATTAGCAAAGAAACATTGCACTGAAGCCAACAGCGAGTTGGCAAGAAGGCAACAAGAAAATTAAACAGTTGAAAAAACTGCCAAGTGCCCTTGAAGATCGAATGCAAAATGAATGCATGATCATTCAGCAACACGAAGAAATGAAAGTCTTAGAACAGCAGAGTGGAAGCACTGCAGAAGAAACTTGAGGAGATTCTACTGAATCTCAGGTAAGCTCAAGATGAAACAAGCAAGCTTCATAAAGAAAGACAAAACCCTGTTGACAGAGTTTTGTATGTCACAAGAATTCCTTCTATCAAGGTTTTTTCTTCCAGAAGATTACAAAGTGAACCAAAATGAGTTTCACGTTACTCTGAACAAGGTGAAGAACCAGTTGGCCGAGAAGACTCAGCAATGCTCAACATTCCACGAGGAAGCTGAAAGCTACAAGAATCAGACTGAAGAGAAGAAGAAGAAGTTGAATGAAAAAGAGTAAGCATTGTAAGGAAAAGCCATAGAAATGTCCAAACTGTGAGCAGATTACGAAGCTCTGAGGAGCAAAATTACAGAACTGAAACAAGTTTAAGGCTTCACCGGAGATGGTCATCAATGAATCCGAAATGAAGGACAAGACCAAAGTTCTGCGGCAGGCAGAAAAAGAAACGGCAGGGAAGAGAATTTCTGCCCTATTTTTGGTGGGTGGGAAAGTCGCAGGGAGAGGGGGAATCCAAGGGGAGTCTCAAAACGGTTTAGATGTCAGTGGGATTTCCCATTAAGATTGCCCCTGCCAATATGGGCAGCATGTGGTTAGCACAGTTGCTTCATAGCTCCAGGGTCGCAGGTTCGATTCCTGGCTTGGGTCACTGTCTGTGCGGGGTCTGCACGTTCTCCCCATGTGTGCGAGGGTTTCCTCCGGGTGCTCCGGTTTCTTCCCAGTCCAAAGATGTGCAGGTTAGGTGGATTGGCTATGCTAAATTGTCCTTCATGTCCAAACTAAAAATGTTAGGTGGGGTTAGAGGGATAGGGTGGAGGTCCGGGCTTAGGTAGGGTGCTCTTTATAAGGGCAAAACAGACTCGATGGGCCAAATGGCCTCCTTCTGCACTGTAAATTCTATGATTCTATGATGTAGTAGAGTTCCTGCCATGAAAGTTTGTAAATCCCAATAATAATAATAATAATCTTTTATTGTCACAAGCATGAAGTTACTGTGAAAAAGCATGTCATTAGTGGGTCACCTCCCTATACCATCCCCCTACAAGTAGAAATGAAGGTTCCATTTGCAAAACATGTAGATCCAGTGAGAACATAACTGACACCACGGAAAAAGATAATTTGAATACATTCTAGGAATTAGTGTGAATTAATAATGAATCGCGTGCATATACCCTTTGGACAAACCTACCCTGTCGGAATCAAATGAAGATAGTCAGAAACAAAGAATAGTGCAACCATTCCTCAAAACATGACAGACCAAGATGTGGAAGGACTGTCAAGCCTCAAGCCCATCTGAATTTATAGAGTCCAAGACTTGAGATGGGGGGGGGGGGGGGGGGGGGGGGGGGGGAGCAGGAATAACAAGTAAAAGATTGTAATGTTACACTCGGTTAGAAGGGAGGAACATTTTCTTTGGAGATGAAAAAGGGAAGTTGTGATATTGTGCATGCATGCATGGTAATGTCAAGGTGCTCAGCAGAGCAATGGTTAATGTGGGACTGGAGAATGACACTGCCCATGGTCTGATGTAGAGTCACATGGTAAGGGACTCAGAACAGTCTGGAAGCAACACTGTGGAACCAGTCTACATGGAGACAACAGTCCCATGGGATCATGTTTAAACATACAAGTCTCAAGATCTCCTCATTGAGACATCTAAAGAACCCATATCATAACAGAAAGAAGTGGTTCAACTTTGAGAGAACAGAACTAAAATCTATTTTCTTTTAAATTCCCATTTCCACTGACATGCTTCACTTCACATGTGCCTTCTCAAATTGACAGCAGCAATTCAGAACAGTTTGTGGCCTCGATCTCCTTTGGAGGAGATGCACGGTCACACAGGAGCCAGAAAGTGGAAAAGGATGCAGCAAAAATGCTTAACGTTTAAAAGGTTGATTTATACTGGCAAAATGGGACAAAAGAATTTGAAACAAAAAATTGGAAAGATTTATAGTTTCCTCACAAAACACATGAAAATACACCATGGGTAAGTCATCAATGCAAGGAGTTACAGTTTCCCATGTTGTAATGGTTTTTCCAGAGCAGTTTACCTTAAATCAGACAAACCAGGCACAAAGTAATCTCAAAGCATGCTGCAGCTAGTGCAGAGCACATTGAAAAACATCAGTCTGGGAGTGAGCCCTCCACACAAAACCAAGTCCCTAGATCGCATTAATCAGCACAGCAAATTTCTGCTAATTGCACGTTCTTGTGACTCTTTGTGAGGAGACTTTAAAAAATGTTTTTAAGTGCAAGGGCACTGATGGGCACAGTATAAAAGTTTCTAAGCCCTAAAAATATATTTAATTTAATGACTAGTAAATTTCCGTATTCATAGAGTTTTACAGTACAGAATGAGGCCCTTTGGCCCATCCCACCCGTGCTGATCATCAAGCACCTATACATTCTAATCACATTTTCCAGAATTTGAATGCAATGGTATTAAAGTGCTCATCGAAATACTTCTTAAAAGTGTTGAGGGTTCCTACCTCCACCACCCTTTCAGGCAATGAGTTCCAGATTCCAATCACCCTCTGGTTGTAAAGGTTTTTCCTCCGGGGCTGGTTTAGCACACTGGGCTAAATCGCTGGCTTTGAAAGCAGACCAAGGCAGGCCAGCAGCACGGTTCAATTCCCGTACCAGCCTCCCTGAACAGGCGCCGGAATGTGGCGACTAGGGGCTTTTCACAGTAACTTAATTTGAAGCCTACTTGTGACAATAAGCGATTTTCATTTCATTTCATTTTTCAAACCTCCTGCCCATTACCAAAAGTTTATGCCCCCTGGTTACTGACCCCTCAACTAAGGGATAAGTACCTTCCTGTCCACCCTATGTATATCCCTCATAATTTTATACACCTCAATCAGGTCCCCCCTCAGTCTTCTTTACTGCAGGGAAAACAGCCCCAGCCTATCCAGTGTCTCTTGACAGCTGAAATGAACCAGCACAGGCAACATCCTGGTTAATCTCCTCTGCATCCTCCCGAGTGCAATCACTTCTTTTCTACAATGTGGTGACCAGAATTGCACACAATACTCCAGCTGAGGCCTAACCAGCATCTTATATAGGTCCAGCATAACCTCCCTGCTCTTATATTCAATGCCTTGGTTAATAAAGGCAAGAATCGCTTAGACCTTCTTAACCACCTCATCTACCTGCCCTACTGTCTTCAGAGATCTGTGAACATGACAGCAAATTCCCTTTGATCCTCTATACTTCCTAGGTTTCATTGTACATTCCCTTGCCTTGTTTGTCCTCCCAAAATGCATTACCTCACACTTTTCATGGTTAAATTCCATTTGCAGCTCTTCTGTCCATCTAACCAGCCCGTCTATGACGCCCTGTAATCTGAGGCGTTGCTCCCCACTCATTTTTGTGTCATCTGCGAATTTGCTGATCATACCTCCTACATTTGGACACAGGCTTCCAGTCACAAAAATAACCACCACCCTCTGCCTCCGTTCACTGAGCCAGATTTGGATCCAGTTTCCCAAAATACCCTGGATCCCATGGGTTCTTGCCTTCTTCATCAGCCTCCCATATGGGACCTTGTCAAAAGCCTTACTAAAGTCCATGTACATTACATCAAATGCACTATCCTCATCTATTCATTTCGTCACCGCCTCAAAAAATTTAACTAAGTTTCTAAGACATGATCTCCCTTTGACAAAACCATGCTGACCATCCTTGATTAATCCAAGTGGAGATTAATTCTGTCCCTCAAAACCTTTACCAATAGTTTCCCTACCACTGGCGTTCGGCTCACTGGCCTGTATTTTCCTGGTCCGTCCCTATTTCCCTTCTTGAATAATGGCACCACATTTGCTGTCCTCCAGCCCTCTGGCACCTTTCCTGTGGCCAAAGAAGATTTGAAAATTTTTTGTCAGAGCTGCTGCAATTTCCTCCCTTGCCTCCCACGGCAACCTGGGATACATCTCATCTGGTATTGTTTATTGAAGTCATTTTCCGTTACAAAAAATCTGGGCACCCGCAATTGGAGGAGTGTACGCTCTTATGAAAAATGCTTATTTTTTTTTAACTAAATACATTTCCAGCTGCATTCATATAACTGCACCAAGTTACCACTCGTAAATATATCAAGGATATTTTATAATTCAAGAGAAGGAAAATAAAAAAACTCCATTCTAAAGTTCTGTCCGACTGCACCGTTTTGTGGTTTGTGATTGTTCAAAGGAGTTTGAATGGAAATTTAACTAACTTGATTTCAGAAAATGTTGACAATTCTGAGTGCAATTTGGACTCAAAATGTCGATTCACCTAAAGAAGAACCTCTACCCCAATTTCTTTCTCCTGTGCCTCAAGTCCATCTCTGATAAGGTTTTTGATACTTTTGGTATTATGAGAATACATTGAACATCGTGCTTGCCTAAAAACAATGCAAATACACTTGAAATGCAATTGATTGCTTTTGAAATAGTGATTGACCTCCTAATATTTTACTATTAAAATGTAAGCTTTTTCTTTCAAAACACAATAAACAAGTTGGCATTCCTTAAAGATATGGGCATGTTGTCCTACACAAGGGTATCTGGATTACCGTTTTTGTCATGTGATTAAAGTTCCTGAAATTATTTCCTGAGATTCATTTTTATTACTTATGGACATTCGTGGAGTCCATATTATTATAATGTGCTACGCTTAAACTTCTCATTTTCTGTCTCACTCGCTACGGAATGAACTACTGAAGGCCACAGTGTGTTGCTCATTAAAATTTCCCCCCTTCCCTTTGCAGAAAACACTTTGTTACCACTCAATGCCTCCCCCAACAAGCTAGCTGATGTGGAGAGCTATTTGGGCACCCACGCAGTTCGATCCTTAATTCACACTGCTACGGCATCACCACCTTTAACTTTGATTGACGATGCCTTGAGCAATTAAATAGAACAATGTAAATAAATAAGGCAGTTCAACTCACTATTCCCAATGATACTTGATTATTAAGTACAATACATTAATCAAGATTTACTGGTCGATCAAAAAAGCCAAACTACAAACAAAGCGAAATCAAAATTATTTTTCCTATTTTCCCAGCACATTGCCCTGCAGGCTGGCAAGTTTCAGTACTAGTGGTATAATTTACATGAATGTATCAGCTCCCGGTAAACTTCAATTAATATCCTGCAGTATCAGCAGATGTGAGCACACTTCTATCCTTCTATCACTGCTGTTGACAAACACACAAGTAACAAAATAGCTAATATAGTCAATTAAACAGAAGCCAAACTTCAGCTAATGTTTAATAAATTATTTTTTGCTCTCTCCAGGTTAATGCCAGAAAACTAACACCAACACTTCCCTTGCGCATTTCCTATCACCTCCTGATGTATCACATCTTAACGCATTATCTGAATGTTGGAAGGTGGCCAATCATCTGCTGGCTTTTATGTTGTGGCTTTTTTATGCACCAACAAGGGTCTGGCCTGTTATATCACTGACTTTGATGATTTCTGCATGTTAAGGTGAATGCAATTGAGGGCGTTTCAGCCCTTTAAAGCATGTGTCCTGAGTGAGAATGAAATGCAACGGAGTTTGACTTTGCTGTTGTATATAATGAGTAGGTGGAACCAACATCAGCCTTCAATCACTGGAGCACACTATGGCAATTAAAATGGCATTTTCTATCAAGGAATTTTTAAAGCTGATGCATATCTTGCTCAAACTTACTTGTTTTTTGGTCTTGATGCTTTTTAAAAAAATCACGTAAATCTATTTGCTGTTTTAAAAAAGGCAACTGAGAAGGAATGAAGGAGAAACACTGAATGCCATTAATTCTGGGTGAGTATCTGAGGACGGAATTGAAAGGAACACAATACTGCAAGAAAATATCACATGTTCTTATATTCTTGTGATTTGGTTCGAGAAGAAAAATCCATCAAACTCGTGAAAAATATTGATGACGGACTTTTCTTCTATTATTAGTCCATTGGTCTTCCTTTTACTAAATCTAAAATGCACTTAAGGACGGTAATCAAAAAAAAGTGAGATCTCCTAAGGAATGTGTAAGTAATCCTTATTAGTTGCCAATCTTGCTAAAATTTTGCAGATTTGCAGAAATGAGGTGCAAGAAGAAAAACTGAGCTTGTTACAATAAGAAAGCTCAAGGTTTGGAAGCAACAGCAGAGTTAAGTTATTATTTCCAGATAAAATGTGAAGAATTGAAAAATGAAGGGAGGATATGGCTCAGGTGCCAGTTCCAACATGACCAGAATCAGCTCCTCCTGGAAGTTCCTATTCAATTCAACCCGCTGTAACCCAAACCAATACAGTCAGGAATCAGGATGATAATTACGGGCAGGATTCTCCAGTCGCCCATCTGCATGTTTCTCGGCAATGCGCAGTTCGCTGACGGTGGGAAGGGAGGATGCGAGGAAGAACATTTCATGAAGCGATAAGTAAAGACGTGGAACTTGCTGCCTGTGAGAGTAGTGGATGCGGAGATGATGAATGACTTCAAAAGGAATTTGGGGGGAAAAAAAATAATCCATCTTCAGTTCTCTTCGTAGTTGCTTGCTTGCTGATTGCTACAAAATGAAGGAATCTCTCCTCTCTGATTTTGCACCCTGAGCATGGACGTACACAGGGTATGTGATGTCAGTGTATGTGCTGGGTGTGTGACCTGCTCTCTGGCACCGCTTCTGGCGGGTAGACTCCATCGCTTTTAAAAAGAAATTTAGTCCTGGGACAGCACGCTGATGTCAGGAGGAGGCGGTCTGCCTCACTGGGCTCCAGGCCTGCGCACTGCCAGGTCAGCTTGTGGGGGCCACACATGCGCGAATGGCCAGTATTCTTTACAATCGCTTGTTTAAAAGCTGGTCGCAGCCGTTGAGTGCTTCTCCAGTGACTGGGAGTGCTGTAACTGATCACACGTGACCCTACCCACACCCGCCTATAGGTAGCGACCCTGACTTAAAAAAAAACCCTGTTCTATGGCATTACCATCACTCAATCGCCCAATATCTTCGGGTTACCACTGAGCAGAAACTGAACTGGACTACCCGTATAAATATTGTGGTTGCAAGAGCAGTCACAGGAATCCTGCACCTCTTGACTCCCCAAAGCCTGTCCACCATTCACAAGGCACAAGTGTGATGAATACTCTCCATTTGCCCGAATAGGTAAAGCACCAACAACACTCAGGAAACAAAACACCACCCAAGGCAAAGCAGCTTGCGCGATTGGCGCAGTATTGTATACAATAAGATGCACTGCAATAACTCATCAAGTTTCCTTTCACAACATACTTCCAAACCGTCAGCCTCTACCATGCAGATGCACGAGAACACCAGCACCTGCAACTTTCCGTCCAAGCCACTCACCATCCTGACCTGGAAATATATTGGCACTCCTTCACTATCACTGGGTTAAAATCCTGGAATATCCTCTTTAACAGCAGTATGGATGGACCTACACAGTACAGGCTGCAACTGTTCAAGAAGGTGGCTCACCTTCTCAAGGCAATTAGGAGCAATAATATTGGTCCAGCCAGCAATGCCCACATTTTGTGAAATACATTTTTAAAATAAGGAGGTTCAATGAGCAGACCTGCAGAATAGGATGGCCTCTACTGGATGGAAGTTGCTATCTAACATTGGGAAACTCCAGTCGGCGGGTAATAATAGCCCCTGATTCAGGCCTTAATTGGAATTTATTGACTGTCTGCTTCTGCAGAGCGGGCTGCCGATTCCCAAGGCTGCCCTGCTCCGAAAAAAGTCACCAGGAGGTGGGACAACATGGGGGCAGCATCCTGATGAGGTTTTCTTTACTTTCCTGTAACCTCTCTGCCTTCCAATGGATTGGGGAGATTCTAGATTTTGTCTTTTACCATTTCCTTCAACCCCAATACCAACATAAGTTGGTGCATCTTTTATCCTTAACCAGACCATAAATAGGAAACCAATTCATTTATTTCTGTGTGCTATACTATAATATTGTTGTAAATAAATTCTTCAACATAAAACTCCTACTCCGATAAAGTGTTACTCTTGATTCACTTGTCAATGGGAAGAAGCATCCCCATGTTTTCAGACCTATGTGGCTGGCGCAGTGAGTTGGGCTATTCAAAAAATCTTGTCCCGCAATTTGTAAATCTTTCAATTTTGCATATTTCCTCTACTACAAAGCTGAATCAACATTCATTAACTGTACAGGATGTTAAAATAGTGTTATTCCAGGTGTACCACAAGGAAAGAGTTTTCCCCTTCTCCCATGTTGAAAATGTGTGTCCAAAAATGGCCAATGGAAACTCAAAGCCAGGCACATTTAGAATGACAGGAGTGGAATAGAGATAGGAACATATTCCAGATCCTGACCAAAGCTACAAGTTTCCATCAGGATCTGTTTGGAGTTCTGGCCTGAGACTCAGTTAGAATCTTGGCTGCAGCCATCTTCTCTCAGAAAAGGGCATGATCATGATAGCGAAAAGGCCACAGGTCTGTGTTGCCCTTCCCAACCCTGCTAATCCATCAAAGCAGCATGGTTCTTTGACCATGAATGCTCTCTTTTTTTAAAAGGAGCACTATTCTTCATACTATTTCTATTTGAAATGCTTTTATTCGCACTTTTCTATATTATATGGAGGGTACCAAAATTAAATTTAAGGCTTCACAATGTATCTAAAATTTACCACAAGACCTCTCTTGTGTAACCATAAGAGAAATACAGGGAGGCAAATCCTTGTTATAGACTAGAAAAGCTAGTAGATTTCAGGAAATCCTTCATGATTCCAATTATTATTTGCTTAAAACATTACAAACAATTTTAAAATCTATAATTGTATCTACAAGCTAAATACCAAGTGCCATTAATTGCATTTAACATTGGACAGAATATGTTCAGGCAGAAAAGATTTTCACACTCCACATGCAAGTTTTTGAACACATTCACATATGAAAATGTGAGCCAAGGTTAATAACCATATATCTATAAGGATGTTTTGCATCATGTCTAAAAATAAAGCTCCAGACTTTCCCTGCACTGGAGATGCTCTCCGGCATGTTGGAAATCAGAGAAATGGCCAGAAATTTGAAGTCCCGCTCCCGAACATTTTGTGACATGGGACTGAAGTCAGGCCGAGGATTAGGCAAGCACAATTTAAGGAGGCAGCTGACTGTTTAAATTACCAGCTGCCTCCGCTAAAGTGGATCTATTAGGAGTAGAGTATGAAACCCGGAGTGTGCAGAATAGAGCAGGTAAGAACATAAGAACTAGGAGCAGGAGTAGGCCATCTGGCCCTTCGAGCCTGCTCTGCCATTCAATGAGATCATGGCTGATCTTTTGTGCACTCAGCTTCACTTTCCCGCCCGAACACCATAACCCTTGGTCCCTTTATTCTTCAAAAAACTATCTTTTTCTTGAAAACATTTAATGAAGGAGCCTCAACTGCTTCACTGGGCAAGGAATTCCATTGATTCAGAATCCTTTGGATGAAGAAGTTCCTCCTAAACTCAGTCCTCAATCTACTTCCCTTTATTTTGAGGCTATGCCCCCTAGTTCTGCTTTCACCCACCAGTGGAAACAACCTGTCCGCATCTATCCTATCAATTGCCTTCATAATTTTATATGTTTCTATAAGATCTCCCCTCATCCTTCTAAATTCCAACGAGTACAGTGCCAGTCTACTCAACCTCTCCTCATAATCCAACCTGGAGTTCAGTTACTAGTGGTGTACCGCAAGGATCTGTTTTGGGACCACTGCTGTTTGTCATTTTCATAAATGACCTGGAAGAGGGTGATGAAGGATGGGTTAGTAAATTTGCAGATGACACGAAGGTCGGTGGAGTTGTGGATAGTGCTGAAGGATGTTATAGGTTACAGAGGGACACAGATAAGCTGCAGAGCTGGGCTGAGAGGTGGCAGATGGAGTTTAATGCGGAAAAGTGTGAGGTGGTTCACTTTGGAAGGAGTAACAGGAATGCAGAGTCCTGGGCTAATGGCAAGATTCTTGGTAGTGTAGATGAACAGAGAGATCTCGGCATCCAGGTACATAAATCCCTGAAAGTTGCCACCCAGGTTAATAGGGCTGTTAAGAAGGCATATGGTGTGCTAGCCTTTATCAGTAGGGGGATTGAGTTTCGGAGCCACGAGGTCATGCTGCAGCTGTACAAAACTCTGGTGCGGCCGCACCTGGAGTACTGCATGCAGTTCTGGTCACCACATTATAGGAAGGATGTGGAAGCTTTGGAAAGGGTTCAGAGGAGATTTACTAGGATGTTGCCTGGTATGGAGGGAAGGTCTTACGAGGAAAGGCTCAGGGACTTGAGGTTGTTTTCGTTAGAGAGGAGAAGGCTGAGAGGTGACTTAATAGAGACATATAAGATAGTCAGAGGGTTAGATAGGGTGGACAGTGAGAGTCTTTTTCCTCGGATGGTGATGACCAACATGAGGGGACATAGCTTTAAATTGAGGGGTGGTAGATATAGGACAGGTGTCAGAGGCAGTTTCTTTACTCAGAGAGTAGTAGGGGTGTGGAACGCCCTGCCTGCAACAGTAGTAGACTCGCCAAATTTAAGGGCATTTAAGTGGTCACTGGATAGACATATGGATGAAAATGGAATAGTGTAGGTCAGATGGTTTCACAGGTCGGCGCAACATCGTGGGCCGAAGGGCCCATACTGCGCTGTAATGTTCTATGCCCTATGTTCAGCTCTGGAATTAACCTAGTGAATCTTCTCTGCACACCCTCCAGCGCCAGTACGTCCTTTCACGGATAAGGAGACCAAAACTGAACACAATATTCCAGGTGTGGCCTCGCTAACACCTTATACATTTGCGACATAACCTCCCTAGTTTTAAACTCCATCCCTCTAGCAATGAAGGACAAAACTCCATTCGCTTTCTAAATCACCTGGTGTACCTGTAAACCAAATTTTTACGACTCGTGCACTGGGACACCCAGGTCCCTCTGCACAGCAGCATGTTTTAATATTTTATCATTTAAATAATAATCCCTTTTGCTGTTATTCCTTACAAAATGGATAACCTCACATTTGTCAACATTGTATTCCATCTGCCAGACCCTAGCCCATTCACTTAACCTATCCAAATCCCTCTGCAGACTTCCAGTATCCTTTGCACTTTTTGCTTTACCACTCCTCTTCGTGTCACCTGCAAACTTGGACACATTGCACTCCAGATCATCGATGTATCTTTTTCGAAATAACATAGTATTAGAGTACAGAGGCCAGCTTTCCGTGAGTCTGTATCTGCTCCTGGAAGCCTCTGCACTTGTTCCAGAGTGGCAGTCCAATCCAGTCCACTCCCTGGAATAAAAAGACCAACTGGAGGCTGCCATTTCTAAGGGTTAGATTCGCAGAGCTATCTCCCCGGACTCAAATCAGATATGAAAATCTGGACCAAAGTATTTGTTCAGATTTACTACAACTAACAATACAAAATAATTTGCGGACTATAATATAATCTGAATTTAATCATTGCTGTGTGTTTCCTTCAGGAAACGTAATAAATGGCATTTTCACTACTACTCACTGGTGACATGAAAGTATCCATTAGAAATCAGATTCTGAGGCATCTTTCCTTACAATTAATTTTTTATGACAAATATCCTTTAAATTGAAGGAACGGACAGTCATGGCTAAGAGACAATACATAGTAAGTAATATTGGGGATCTGAGTTAGCAGTTAATTGTACATTGATGTGTAATACCCGAGCAATCGTGGAATATTGGTTCAATTTTTTAATGTTCCCTCAACTTCTCCCAAGATTAAATCATATTAAAACACACTGATACATGTATCCTACATGGACTCCTTCACACAGTTATTAAGCCGCAATTTAACAAAATGCAACTTTACTCCCACTTTTTTTTCCAGCCCAAATCTCATAAATGATGTCCACTGTGAAAGTTGTGTTAAAGCAGTAGGAAGTTCTTTGAAAGGCACTATGAGTACATTCATCACCAATGTCCTGGAGATACACCGTATTACTATCTGCAGAAGAGAGAAACGTTTCGCTACCACAGCGCACAACTATGCATCATCCTTTAAGGAGGCGAATTACCAGTGCACAAGCTTGTGCTCCTCACCTTGCATTTCAGAGCTGACCTTGAGTTCAAAATCACAAGTGGCTCATAGGGGTCTCTGGTGATTTTTGCTTCCACTCAGCAGCAGCCCGTCCTCTTCCAACCACCAGAAGAGGCCTGTTCTGTGGGCTTCATTTTCTGAACCAACAATGCTCTCCTGAGTGTATGGCCAGAGTTTCAAAGCGGGGTCAGTAACCGGACAGCAGGATGGATTCTGGGTCCTGACTCTGCGCCTCAACTCCATCACTCTTGCAACACTGTTTTTAAATTCAAGTTACTTAATTGAGTCGGCTAACTCAGCACCCAATTATTGGCATCTCACACCTCCTGGAAGTGGGAGCTGCCTGCCTGGGACCAGGGGCAAAGGCAGGTGGCAGCCATGTTTGGGGCTGCCGCTGCCTTGCCAAAGAAAGCAGATAGCGCCTTATAGGGTCAGCAGTGACGATGGAGATAAATGAGGCCATGACGGAGAATGTACGGCCAGCACTTGCACTGGTGCTAAAGAGCCATGAAAAATCAATTTCAATTGAAAGACAAATATATTTGCTTGGCCCTGCGGCAACCCCAGCAGCTGTGCTGTCATGCACAGATGACATTTCGGGTAAGCCAAAATAACATTTAAAAATTCCATTTTGCACCCTATCGGCCCTTTAACAAGCACCTTAAGGAACTTAATGGGCTACTTATTAAAGGTGCAAACTTTGTGTTCCTTCCCCCTCTGGCACTTTGAAAATTTCAAACTATCCTGGAAGAGTCAGGACCTTGAAATGATTTTCAGGACTGCGATTTTGAAATCAGGCCCAAACCAGATCCCGACCTTGTGGCTATTTGAAAATCTGGTCACATGTGTCTGAACTTGTGCGTGTTTCAAGTGTTGAAGATGTTAATAATGTGATACGACTTGGTGTCAAAAGGCCCAGCTTGTAGATCTTGGGATTGTGGTTTTACCTGCAATAAGAAGCAAAGGACACATTAATCAACGTGCATGGTTGGTATTAAGTTGTTCATATCAGTACAGAACTCATGGCATAGCTCACCATAGTCACTGCCTTACATCTGCATAAAGATGGACTGCGAGGATAATTGTACAAACCAGAAGCAAATTTTTCTCTTTCCACTTGCATGTTATCCAAACCATGTCATCCCAGCTGGTGACCTCCTCCATCATAGCCTTTTCCTAAAAGAGCGAGAGTTTTGGTTTGCTGGGTCTCTCCATTCCTCTCTCAACACCTGAATTCCAGACCTTCTGATAAAAGTAATCTTTTTCTGAAAGGGAAGAATAAATATATACAAAAATATACAGCGAATAAGCAAATATGCAACAGCATAGTTTTTGAATCCCCCTTAATGCACCGTGCCCCTTTTAAAGTGAGTTTGGAAGAACACTTGAAAGCTGCTCAAGTGCATGGTACTTGTCAGTTAACTGTGTAAATATATAGATTCTTCAATTTTCCTCACCCGCAGAAATCTGACTTCCGCTATTTTCGGTCCTGCTGTACAAGATATGAATTAAGCATTGCTTGATACGAGAGTTGTCTACAAGTTAGTGGACTCCTATTTTGGTCATGAGTTATCTAGTTATTAAGTATGATGATTAGAATTTGGCAGTTCTACCTACCTATCAAGGCTTTCACCATGATTGAGCATCTCTCTGTGATGATAAAAACAGCAGAATAATAATAAAGTGGCCAAAGATCCTGAGTCCCGCCCATAAATATGGAATTTCTTCCAGGACTGCTTGGGCGGGGGTTTGTGCATGTGCAGTTTACTGAGGAGTAGACCATTTAAATCATCAGCTGCCTCGACTGAAGTGGGAATTTGGTTAACCAGGAATGTGAAACCCAATGTTTGCAGATCAGGTCATGTAAGAGCTGGTCTGAATGTGGGGGATTAGTTTGGATAGCCAGGATACCATTTTGGCGAGATAAGGTACCTCTTTGAAATGGTCCCTGGACACCATTGGGAGAGGTAAGGCATCCTCTCGGAAAGATAAAGGGCCATTTGGGATTGTTAAAAAGTAAACATGACTGTGTGTAAAAAAGTGCATAAATTATTTGGAACTGGTAAGGAACTGTCAAGGTGTCAAAGGACTGTCAGAACTTACTGGAACTGCCAGTGGATTTAACTCTGCTGGGCTTTAAATTATAAAAATCAGTGTTTGATATTTCATTATATCTCTTGATACAACTCTAAGCGTTTTCATTATTTAAAAACTATCATAGTGGGGTGAGCAGTTTTATTGACAGCTCCAAGTGGTTCAAGAATAGAAATGTTTGTGTGTATAAAATATAAGTTGAAGGAATTTCCAGATATTGAGTTTAAAACAAAATCAATGAAAGTGTTTTTTGGTTTAAAATGGTGACATCATCAATGGACATTTAGCTTTATTGCATGTCAGCATGGCTTTGGACGTTTGCCCATGGTGGATACAAGGTGAGTTGGTATGGAGAGTGTAAGGGCAAAGGGTGAAGTGCAGGGCATTAGTTGACATGAGTTGACAGAAAGTTGATCTGGGAGCTATAAAAGGACCATTGGGCTGGGCAGAGGGGCATGTACAGGCATAGCGGGTATGAGAAACAAAAATAAGTTATTGGGAGGACATGGAGTGGTTGAGCATGGGGAGCATGTAGGAGTTGAGGGCTGACAGCTGTTATTTTGTTTCAATCATCATTTTTTAAAATTAAATTCAATGGTGCTGGAGCACAGATTCCACCCAGCCTGCCTCAGACCCTTGTCAGGGGTGGTGGGCCTGATTTCTAATCCAGCCTGCCTGCTTTCCAGAATTAAAATTGGACCTGTTGGTGGCCATATTTAATGATCAAGTTTGCAGAGCTGGGAATTCTCCCAACTCTGCACCCCCAACCTGAAAGCAAAAGTCATTGTTTGAAGAACTATAACTTGTTAAATTTTAACTCAGAAAATTCGTGGCCTATCTCTGCTTCAGCAACTTCATAGATCGAATCGATATGAAGATATTCAAGCAAACCCGCATGACATGTAGAACCTAATAGCCACCAGATATGGCAGGCGATGTTTATTTGAGTTAATTTTTCATTGCTTACCTCAGCTTTTTATGTTGTTGAATCTGACAGTCATCTGGAACATCCTTCTGGATCACTCTTTGTACATTACACTACACTAACGCCCTGGATGAAGGCCTCCAAAACGAACATAAGAGCTCGGATCATGAGTAGACCAGATGGCCATTCATCCTTCATCTTCGGCCTCAACTCCATTTTCCTGTCCATTCCTCAGATTGATTCATAGACAACTTATCCGTCAGCTCCGCAGGGGCCTCTTCATGTTCTCATGTCTCCTGCAATCTGCAGATCTGGAACTGTAAATCTTTACATCTTCAGCATTCTTCCATTTTTCACAGAAATTGTGCACACCACAGATGTTATGGGCCAGACTGAATTATTTATATAGGCTAAACAGCTGCTCCACTAGTTAAGCAATAATCTTGAACACACTTTCCAACTGCTCAACAAGTTCAGACACCCCATTGCACCTGTACATCCAGAAAATGCAGAGTGAAGTTGGCTGCTCCTGCAAATGTGTCAAGAGAAGGTAGAAGTTGTAATTCCTGTTTATTGCGCTGCCTAGTTTACATAGAATTTAGAATTGTTTTAGTTATAATAGTGCCATTTTTATGTGGGTGTTTCATATATACCAGAAAGTCCAGGTAGCAAGTCAGAAAAGCATCCCTTTGCTTTTAAATATCACAATCATTTTTTTTTTAAAAATCATTGAAACTTGTAATCTGAAAAAAACAATGTGGTTCCTTATCCAGAAACTACTCACCCAGTGATATTCAATAAACAGTACTATTTAATTTGTTGAGATTGAAATGGGAAGTGTGCAATGCCTGCTCTCTCGTTCCATTCCTCCACAAGTGACAACACATAATTAAATGATTCCTACAGCTGGCTCGATGGGGAAATATTTGCTTCACCTAGCAATCTTAGCATGACCATTCAGTGCCAGGCTTCATAGAATCATAGCATTTACACAGTGTAGAAGGAGGCCATTTCGCCCATCGAGTGTGCACCGGCCCTTGGAAAGAGTACCCCACTTAAACCCACACCTCCACCTTATCCGTATAACCCAGCAACCCCACCTAACCTTTTTCTGGACACCAAGGGCAATTTAGCATGGCCAATTCACCTATCCTGCACATCTTTGGACTGTTGGAGGAAACCGGAGCACCCGAGGAAACCCACGCAGACACGGGATGAATGTGGAGACGCCGCACAGACAGTGACCCAAGCCGGGAATCGAACCTGGGACCCTGGAGCTGTGAAGCAACTGTGCTGACCACATTACTACCATGCTGCCTTTAATAAACAAGAAAACTATTAGTTTATCATAAAACTAGATTTGTCAAGTAGAAGACAAAACTTGCGAACATACAGTATGAAATATGAAAGTGTAATAATTATGATATACACACATAAAATGATGGATGATGGAATCGTTGAAACTGTGTCTGGGTTATACAATTTCTCTAAGCACTGCTCTGCAAAAAAAAAAATCAATGACTCTTGCATTACTTTTCAGGCAGACTTCATGGAAAACTTGTAATGCACCAATTTCAGAGTGTTGAGCGACTTTGGAGCAACTTCCATTCATTTTTTCGACTGGGTCCAGAGCTTCAGGATCTGTTGTCTTGTTACCCAAGCAGCTAAACTTCTCGTTTTCTCCCCAAAACCAAAACTTGCCTGCCAGCTTTTAAAACACACTCTTTGTGGTGAACGTATTGCATTAACCATTTACCATGTATGTCACTGTACCACGCTGTTGTCCATGTGGGCTGCACCTATGGACCATTGTAAGATATTACCTGGAATGTATCATGTTGGTGCCTTTGTGGGCTCTGCCCCTGGTTCCACCCCTTGAGTGGAGGTATAAAGAGCAGTAGCCCTGTAGGCAGCTCTCACTAGCAGAGTAGTCGCAGGCAGGTTCTAGTTGATTAAAGCCAGTTTACATCTACTCTCTGTTTTGCGTGAATTGATGGTCGCAACCCTCTTCCAGGCATATTGTTTTTTCAAAGCCGTGAACCACCATGTGACCTTTTTGTAAACAGTCCACCGGGGTCAAGAGGTTTTCCAGCTTCTTTAGAACTGCTTCATTACATTTTCTGGTAAAACACTGTCTTTTCCAGCAACAGCAGCCACTACAATCCTTCAAGGGACAATGGGTGGTATTTTCCAGCTCATCCCATCAGCTGTATCTTCCAGTCCAACTGAAGGTGACTTCCTGCGGCGGGATGGTTGAGGCACACAAAGTGCCATAGATGAGACTGGAAGATTCCATTGGTGGCCAATGGTGAGCTGTCTCCGCCACTGGAAAACATGCCTCGGGGGTCACGGGGGGGGGTTGAAAATCCTGCACAATCTCTCTGAGAAAAAACAAATTGAGTGGAACGCGGACCTTCTGCTAGGTATATTGACTTTGCACCTCTTATCAGTGGACGGGCAAGCTGCGGCCATTCCTGCCACTAGGAAATTTGGCGTGACCATGTGAGTGTGTGTCAGGTAAGCTTCCTGACCCAAATCCTGGTACTTTAACTGGTCCTCCCACCTGCCTTTTATTGTCACTGGGTGGCCAGGAAAATCCCAAACAATTATTTTGGAATTTCTTGTCATATGTCTGGACAGAGCCTAATAATATTTTGCACTTGGTTGATGAGGAGGCAGATACGTTTTATGTTTCTGTTTATTGATAAATAGATATAAGAAATGGAGTAAATTGTAATTCATGATCGAGGCAGAGACATTCTTGCATTCTGATGAGAGGTCCTGAAAATTGTGGGAATTTTACAGGGGAACATATTTTGTTCACGCCACACCAGTGGAAAAGTTGGTCAGCAGCTCTTTCACTTTGAAACAAAGGGCTCTTGCTTTAATCAGATGGTGGTGGCAGCCTTAGCAAGGTTTGAGTGAGACTCCTGCGCCTCGGGGATATGAAGTTTCACCCTCGAGAGCTTCTGGCCAATCTGGTTGGCCGGCACTGAGTAGTCCCGGCAGCACCAGAAGACAGTAATGGCTGTTGCTTGGACAACAAAAGAGTCCCAAGAAAGGACCATGGATAATGGAAGTCTAGGGATTTTCGATGAAGGAGGATCGGGAAGGAAGGGTGTTAGGAGGTCAGGTTCAAGAAGCCAGGGTTGGGAGGCAAAAAGCGAGGGGTAACTATCTTGACGGGAGTGCCCCCAGAATGTCGGCTGTCTTATTCCTGCCTTTTACCTGGAGTTGGGAACGTAGCCACTTTCATTCTACCTTCCCCCATATTATGGAGGCTGAAGCAGAAAGAAGCCTTTAAATGGCCTCTAACTGGCAACTTCTCGGCCTCCATAGGCCTTCGGGTGGGAGAGTGTGCAAGCCTTACCTGCCATGTTAATATGGGTAACAGCTGAGAGGTGTATGGGAAGATTGTGGGCTAACCACTTGCCTTAATTTATGTGCCTCCCCGCACCTTAATACACACGAGCTGTAGAATTCTCCTCATTCACCTTGCTTCTCTCTCCACAGATGATGCCTGAACTATCGATATTTCCAGTACTAACTGTTTTTGTTTTACATTCTTGTTAACTTTAAAGACAATGCTGTGGATTCGCAACTTTAAAACTGATCATTAGATTGCTCACTTGCAGCCAGAGGAAAGTATCTTACTGACGAGAATTGTTCAAGAAAGGAGCTTATATGATCTTGTCAAGGGTAAATGGAAATAGGCAATAAATGCTGGCCTTGCCAGCGATACTTACATCCCATGAATAAATTTTTTTAAAGACTAAAGGATAAAAGAAAAAAATTATAGTTTAGCCAAGATGTCACAATAGAACTACATAATCCACGGTAAAGCCTACTCTGTTTATATATCTGAAGTGCTGTTTGCAGAGCACAGAATCATTCATTTTTGATACAGAACTTCACAGATGTTGAACTTTAAAAAAAATGTTTACTGCTCAATGTCATCCACAATCTTGACACCAGCTACAGTTTCTAACATAAATGAACATAAACATTTCCTGCCCACGAGCTCTTGGATTTAAGATAATTAGTCAAGCACATGGGTTTTCTGAAATGTTTATCTCGTGCCAACCTCTTGTTACTGTTTGACTCAAATGAGTTTATGAAGGGAAACTGAAAACTACTTTAATAAGCTACAATTAGATTTTTTTTGGAATTTATTGTTTGTTTTCTTCGGCATACCCCTTGTCATGTTTCACTGACATTCTTTCACTATTATTTCAGATAGGGCTATAATGCAAAGAGGTTCAGAATCAAAACCTTAATTTACTTTCAGGAGGGACAACTTTAATTTAACTGTCGTAAGACTACATTTGTCTGTTTTGAATGTTGGCCAGCTCAGCAACTGGAATCTGTAAGTCACATGGAGTGAAATCTGCGTCTCAACTGCTGGACTTCTTCAAGTCATATTTTCTTCCTTAATCCATTTCCCACCTTACACACAGCTGGATCCCCGGGAAAAGTCTACAACCAAGTGAAAACATTCCACCTTAAGAACAGTTTTCACACTGTGTCGGTGTTGCATTTTGAATTATGCAGTAAGCTCCTCCTCTCCTCTCCCCCACATAGTCTCTGCCAAAGTCATCTGACAGGAAACTAAAGATTAAGTCTGTCCTACCTCAGGGAACAAAGAGCCCACAGAGCAATGAAACAGCTTACTGCAGAGTGCAAAGTTTCTAATCCATCTCAAATCTTGGGATTTGCTGGAAACTGTCAATGCAAAGTTGTTTCTTTACTTTAGCATCCTGTCTGTGGATCATCTTTTGCACTGTACCATCCACATTTCCATAAAGGTTAACTTGAAGCACCAAACATAATCGTGTGGAAATTAGACTTTATTGATTGCTATGGTCTATTGTTCCCCTTTTTTAAGTCCCTGTAGTTCAAGTTCAATCTGGAATTACATCATGTCTGGTTTCCCTTGGTTACCAGACAGCTTGCGACGTGACCATGATCAGAGAGGAACAAATAATCTTCTTCATGCATCAGCTCCCCATCTATTCAAATATAAACTTTTTCTCACAAGCACACCTCAAGTATGCAGTGTGGTTAATTTATGGATTATGGTCTAAATTAGATTATGTAATGGCTTCTTAATGGATTGTTGACCCTCGTTTTCTCATTTACATGTCTGGCCGTCTTACATCTAAGGTCTGAAGAGGAGTAGTCAAGAAATTATATTTAGACTCATGTGAAAATTTGATGGATTTGGCCACATTATGCAAGATTTTACTAAATTACACTGAGGTTACTTGGCTACAAGTTTTTCAAATTATCTTTGTCAACCAAGTTTTCTGGCACACACATTTTAATTTATCTTGATCCAAGTGAAAAAAAGTCATTACAATATTTTCTAATTCTAAATTACAATCATGAGAAATTAAAACAAAAGAGTAATTAGGCAATTGATCTACATGCTTCCAAAGACTTTCAAGAGCATGAAGGCATTCTTTTGAGTTTTTCCAAATACAATTACGGAATTAAACATCCTCGCCCAGAGTGCAGCATGAAACAGCTGCTTCACTGTAAGTTTAATGTAAGTTACTGCAGTAACATAAACTTATGGCAGGAAGTGCTGACCCAGTACATTTGCCAGAATAGTCAAACAGAAACATTTATTTTTATTCAGAAGAGGAAAATAAATAAAATTATTGATGCTACATGCAAAAGGATTAACCTTTTAAATGCATTACTGGATTTCCTTTTGCATTTGGCTGCACACAGACCAGCTCCCATCACTTAATATCCGGAAGGCCTTCTCTTGAACAGTTAGAAAGTAACAAAAATGTACAGAAGGCTAGGAAGCTTCCTACAAAATGGCAAATAAAAGTGGCAGGTTATTGACTGGAAACACAGTCATAACATACTACTTTTTCTGAATGGAAGTATGATTCAGAAGCAGAAACACATTTAAATTTTGACGAGAACACTCAAACCCCACTGATCACAAAATTGGTTTTGTTTAAAGCACATAGCCTCAATGTATAGCCGCCAATTAACCAAGCTGTATCACACAATTAATTAAATATAGATATTACACTTGCAAACAAAACACACCTTTTATGCAATGTTAACAGAACTCATCAAACTATTATAAAGCCTGCACACTACCAACTTTACATAACATAGAAAACACACATAAACGTAATGGGTGAAAGAAGCATAAGTTGCCCTATTATCTAAACGGCAACCTGGAACAAAAACACTCAATGCATAAGCAATGGAAAATAGTCCTATATTTTGAAAATGCTAAATTTGTAACTAAACTATTAAATATTAATTTGAGAATGCATGTTTATGAATAAAAGAGAAATAAATTTGGTGTTGCGTGTTCTGTTCATGAACAATTGTGTCCAGAACCTCTGTCCCTGCTTCATGTATGTCCTTAATAAAACAATTCCATGAGATCTTAACTGCCTGGGGTCTTTCTGTTAACTTTGCAAAAACATAACAAAAAGTAGTAATTTCTCTTAAGTATAAATCAGGATTGTAATTTTTAAGATTGCAATATCCCTCTTTGCTGGTCTGCACCTGTCTACTTTAGAAATCTTTGAAGGCCAATTTTGCTCCAGAGAATTTAATTTTGGTTTCATAGAATTTCACTGTGGTTTATTATTCCTGCTCTCTTATAAGTACCAGCACATTAAGAAATGCATTCACTTAATTCTCCATGCCAAAGGAACATTCATTCAGTGCTTCCTTGCAGTTCATATGTACTCTCTAAAAAGCTATTTTCCAGAGAATTCTCCCCAACTAGAATCACCAGGGCCATGCACTGCATGACTAAGGTTGACATATGCCAGACTCTGAGACCACTGCCTCTGCTGTTAGCTAAGTGCCAGAACGTGCATTATTTTGCCTTTTTTGCCTAATTTGCCTATCCTCTCCATGTGTTAGCCCTGAGACTCCATTTGGGTCTTCTCTGAAAGCGGAGATCTGGAGCTCAGGAGGATGGCACTGGATCCTACGTATCACAGGTCTTTAGCGTCAAACACCTGTTCACATGTATACTGTACTGTAGCTACTTTCCCGAAAGCTACTTTCCTGAAAAGCAAACTAATAGTTAAAAATATGTATACTTTTTTCTGTAAAGTCATAATCAAAGTGATTATGAGCACCAAACGTTGAAGAGTTAAAATTTCTGCTGTGCTAGCTTTCCTTCAGACTTCTTAGAGTATTTTGAACAGATGTTTTACATTTAATTCTCAGAAAAGGGTGGCAGTCATGTTTATCTCAAGCAATGTGGGAAAATTCAAGGAGTTTCACATTTCCAAATCCCCTGTACTCCAAGACTGAGAAAATGCTGAGGTGGAGGCTAATTGTATAGATTTGCACCAAATAGTTTCAAACAGTCTTGAGGCTAGACAACAAGAAGAAATAATGCAGTTTCATTTTTGATATGCAGGTGTAGATTTTAGAAATATGTAAAATATTACCTTTGCCAAGCAATTCCCAAAGTATCGTCAGTGGCACTGGGGTATAAATGCCTGCCGTTTTGATTCATGGTCCAGTCACAAATCCTCAGCTGTCAATTGAAACCTATCAGTGAGATTGGGTATCGAGCAGAACTAGACTCCAAGAATACATGCAAAAAATTCACTTCCATTAAGAAAGGCATTAGTCTGATTAAGATGCAACATAGATTTCAATCAAGAAATATTAGAAAGTTAACCACATTGGTTCAACATTCCAGACAGATAGAGTAAAGGTTAACAAGATAAAAAGTTCATTTTCTGTTTTACTTTATTTCCTTAAAGGAACAACCTGTACTGCAAGAACTGACAATTAACTTCTGCTAGTCTCACAACCCTTTACGTTGTTTTGAGGAATTGACAAAAAAGCTACACTGATCTTGGATGGGATGGGGGGGGGGGGGGGGGGGGGGAGCTTTAGATCAGATGTCTCCTCGGCCTTGATTGAGAACAGCATTTGCGAGCTGTAAAGGTCTTTGCCTTTTTCTTCATAAATGGCACCAAGTAAGATTCAACTTCCTTGTCAGTTTCAAGGAGCGCTTGATAAAACATTATGGGACAGACATGCCCATATTGCAAACACTGAATGCATATAGTGTGTATAAACACCATGGTCAATAACTGAGAGTGAAACATACACATACAGAAAGAGTGTGCGAGTGAGTCAGTCAACATAAACAGCAAATAATAAAATGAAGAGAAAAAACAGAAATGACAGAGTGGTTATAATGCTTTATAAGTTGGAAAATTCGTAATGCTATTAGTCCGGGAATTCAACTATTTTACTACATATAATTTAAACAGAAAGTTGCACTTAACATTTTATTTAACAATGAAGAAATATGCGTGCAGTATCACTATAGGGTGTAAGCCAAAATACGTTTGGCAATGAGTAAAAGTATTGAGAGTTTAATGCTAGGTCATTACTAACAATAATTCAATGGGTAAGACTGAAGTCGTATGTCAATTATCCAAAGCAGTAACATTAGTACATAACGTGTGATGGACCTCTCATTGACGTCTTAAACAAATTGCATGATTTTAGCTGAACATTAATTTTAATTACATACAGGCATGTTTTCACCCAGAAGGAATGTCTCTGTCCATTTTTTTTATCAATTAACTGGTTCTTTCCCAACTTTTTTTTCATCAGATCCATTTTACAACTCTGTCAGAGAGTTACAAGATACTGGTGGGACTAGAGAATGAAAGCAACATCTTTTTCTCAAATCTTTAACCGTTTAATAACTCTCGGAAGCCCATCCAAATCCTCAAAGATTTCTATTCTGATTGCTTAAAAGTTCAAATCTTGTGATCTCTAAAACAAATCCTGCTCCACTCTTTTTTAAAAAAAGTGATTGATATCACTAATTTTTAGTTCTGAAGGGTATTCTGTGCAATTTCCAAATTTGCAGATGACACCAAGTTGGGTGGGAGGGTGAGCTGTGAGGAGGATGCAGAGATCCTTCAGTGTGATTTGGACAAGTTGAGTGAGTGGGCAAATGAATGGCAGATGCAGCACAACTTGGAGAAACTTAAGGTTGTCCACTTTGGTCGCAAAAACGGGAAGGCAGACTATTATCTGAATGGCCATAAATTAGGAGAGGGGAATGTGTAAGTAGACCTGGGTATCCTTGTACACCAGTCACTGAAGATAGGCATGCAGGTACAGCAGGCGTTAAAGACGACAAATGGCATGTTGGTCTTCATAACAAGAAGATTCGAGTACAGGAGCAGGGGTGTCTTGCTATAATTATACAGGGCCTTGGTGAGGCCACACCTGGAATATTTTGTGCAGTTTTGTTCTCCTTATCGGAGGAAGGATGCGCTTGCTCTAGAGGGAGTGCAGCAAAGGTTTACCAGACTGATTGCTGGGATGACGGGACTGACGTATGAGGAAAGATTGAATTGGTTCGGATTGTATTTACTGGAGTTCAGAAGAATGAGGGGAGATCTCATAGAAACCTATAAAATTCTAACCGGAGTAGACAGAGTAGGTAAAAGAAGGATGTTCCCGATGGTGGATGTGTCTAGAACCAGAGGTAACAATCTGGGATATGTGATAGACAATTTAGGACAGAGATGAGGAGAAATTTCTTCACCCAGAGTGTGGTGAGCCTGTGGAATTTGTAACCACAGGAAGTAGTTGAGGTTAAAACATTGTATGTTTTCTAGAAGCAGTTAGATATACCACTTAGGGTGAAGGGGATCAAAGGATATGGGGGGGGGGGGGGGGAGGGTAATTAGGCTATTGAGTTGAATGATCAGTCATGATCATAATGAATGGCAGAGCAGGCTCGAAGGGCTGAATGACCTCCTCCTGCTCCTGTATTCTATGTTTCTAATACTGTGCAATTCTACTGTGTTAAATGCCTTTCTGTAGCTCTACTCAGTGAAAGGGAGGCCTGTTTAAAAATTATATAAATAATGGCAAGTATTTCAATATTGCTGAATTCTAAAACACGAAATTAGAGAACAAAATGATGAAAAGGTTTAACAGAAAGCTAACTTCGCCCTCCTGCCCGCACACAAAGGTGGTTGGTAGTGTCTGCCAATGATTTCGGCAAGGTCCCTATTGAACACACATTCCAAAACTGAAAAGTTACAAAACAGGACAAGCAAAAAAAAGATCAATTGCAAGTTCCTCACACAAAATCCTATATCTGGTTATGTTGAATTCTATCTGTTAGATGAGAGGTACTCATTTTATTGTATCATTTTATTGTAATAAAATATTATTTTATTAAGTTTTCCCTTTCCTCTCCTTCGACTGCTGAATCATGTTCTGGTACATTTGTACAAGCTCCTCAATTGGCCAATCTTCTTTAGTGAGCCGAGAGCATCGGCTGGTATTCAACTAAAGGCATTGAGATTGGACTTTCCATCACATTGCCTTCCCAGCCTCAGTTACTCTGCTGGAGAAGATTTCAAATGGAGACCAGGTGATTCAGGGGAGAGAGGAAATTAAAAGCAAACTTAGTACAGAACACATTTTATTTGGTGACAGTACGGAGTGAAAATTGGCCTAACGCTCAGGTACAACGCCCAATGATATCACTGGACAATAAAAAAAGAAAGTGGATGCCCTCACAAGAAATATAAAATAACAAAAAGTTCATAGGGAATACACTGCCACCATAACCAAAGAAAAAAAACTGGTGGCATTAACATCTACTTATTTGGAATGAAAGTCTCTATGTAATCAAATATGTTTATGAAAAGAGTCTTTACAGGCAGGACCCATTCGTCCCATCGAGTCTCCACTCTTTTCAGATAGCAATCCAATTTTGAATACCTCGATTAAACCTGCCTCCATCCCCCCTCAGGAAGTTTGTTCCAGACTCCAACCGCCCTCTGGGTGAAAAAGAAATTCCTAACATCTTTGCTTTTGCCAATTATTTTGTAGTTCTTGATGCTCTCAAGTGGGAATAGTTTCTCACTATTTACCTACATTCCTTTTGTCTTAATATTTATTCTATTGAATTTCAAAGGAATTAAATTTGTGCTTGGCGGCAGACAGGGTAAATGGGGAACACTTCAAAACATGGTAAAAGCCTAAGCTTATTAATATAGATATATCATGCAAATGCTGATATTCATCTCACACATGGAGATGAAAGGGCCAAGAGGAAATAGAACACCAAGCTATATCTTCAATCCAATCCAAATTCGCATTAATAAAATATTTTAATATGCATTTGCTATGCAAAATCTCTATGCAAATGTTTCACTAAAGCTGTAGTTCTTAAATGCCTGAATTAAAAGGAATTTTGTTCTAAGGAGGGAAATTTGCACACTTTTTCATTGTGTTGTTTGCTTTATTAATGGGCATTAAGTATGTAATTGCCAAATGTATGACATGCTTAAGAGAGCTAAATGGAAGACTCCACTTGCTACATCTTCTTAAGCATCACACCGTGTGTTACATTGACCACTTTGTTTAACAGTTATGCAAGACCCACTGTTGAATATACAGCTCCTGTTTAGGATTCTGGACTTAGGAAAAAGTGCGTGTGAACAAGCTCAAAAGTATTCAGTAACAAGCACTGAAAACTGATCTTAAGTAACAGGCACCAAAGCTACTCTGACACAGTCAAACAATCGAATATGTGTTTCTTTGTTGAAAGGTGGAAAAGCTCCGTCAGGACAGTGTTAGAAAACTCTTGAATCCCGTCTCCCATTGCCATAACCACACAGAACTAAATGTGCAATGGAGTTCAGGAGAAAATAGATGGTTCTGCAATATAGACTGAATAGATTATGAGACAGCCCAATCCCCTACTTTGTAAAAGTTATAAGTAATATGTAAATGATTGAAAATTTAACAAAGTAAACCTATTGAAACATGGTCATTTGATTTTAATACAAACTGCAATGTGTAAATTCAGGAGAACTGCATTTTGCAATTTATTGGCCAGAATTCTCCACTCCATGTTCGCCCCTCCATCAGCGAGAACGGAGAATTTGGCACTCAGCCTAAGCTCCGTTCACTGCAGCGGTTTCAGAGAATCCCGTCGGCGTGAATGGACAGAGAATTCCAGCCATTGTAATTGTTTGAATACTGAAATTATTATAATTGTGTAATCCTTCTATTATTTACTTTAATCATTGTCTATGATTACGTTATGAAATGTGATTCCTTGTTTTATTTGTTTCGTCATCATAGCTTGGCACCTGCCACCATGGTTTTCCAATAAACCAATTATCTAACTATACATGTATATTTTTTGCGTGTGTATCATATTGCATCAATACTAATCTCAATGTTCTGATATAAAAATCTCGGGGTGCCCGAGCTCAAATTCTACAATACCTTCAAAAGTCAAGTAAGTTTCATAAACACGGGGAGAATGTGCAAACTCCACACTGACAGTGACCCAGAGCCGGGATCGAACCTGGGACCTTGGCACCGTGAGGCAGCAGGGCTAACCCACTGCACCACCATGCTTCCCTGACATTCAAACCTTTTACAGACTTTTGGATGGGATTTAACAGTCTCGTCGCGCCCACTTTGGTGACATGATGAGACCTATGAATCTTACGAGAGACCGCCCACGAGATTCACGAAGCTCGAAATGCTGTGATTTAATGAGATCTCGCGAGGCATCACAATCTGGATCTCACCCAACATATTTAAAATATGCCATTTGCCGCATATGTCAATGCCGGATTCTCCCGAGACTCGGGAACTATATATGGAAGACCTCACCATGGCACCATTTAGCACTGGTCTCCACAAATGTGGACCAGGCGTAAGGACACCCAGGGGGTTTCTCAGCCCCAGCCACCCCCCCCCCCCCCCCTTACTGGCGGTTAGGGTCTGGGCAGCAAGGTACCCTGGCACTCTCTCTAGCACTCAGGCACCTTGGCACTGCCAGGCCAGCACCTTAGCAGTGCCACCCAGGCAGTGCCAGGGTGCCAGGTGGCATTGCCTAGCTGGCATGGGCACTTCCAGGGTGCCAGGCAAGATGCCCGGGTGTCAGATTACCCATGCCAGGCATCGTGCCCAAGGATGTCTTACTCTAAGATGTGGGTTAAGGTGGGGGGGGGTTCAAGGACCTCCTAAGCGGTATGTTGGTTACAGTGGGGATGTCTGGGGGGTGGGTCGAGGGCGTTCAAGAGATCGGGCCGCATTTTAAAATGGCACACCAATCCTTCAATCGTTTTCCTGCACTGGTGAGTTGTGCTTGGCAGCGCAGGAAATGAGGCAGGTGCAGTATCGGTGGGGCCTTGCTCTCCAAGGCAAAAAAAAAGGCCAAGTCCCGTTAAATAGAGGAGTCGTTCTTGGTGCTGCAGGTGCTGAGAAACAGCCCGCTAAACACATCCAAAATGGAACTCTATTTGTGTCCCGTCAAATTGCGCCCACAGTTCTCTCCTTCGCCTCCTCAAGATAACCACTTCCAAATGCACAGTTGGAAACTACAAGCCACTGAAGGAAATATGTATTCGCACAAAACCACCATTCCAATGATCTGGACGAACATTCAAAAATGATATGTGACACTAGGAGAAGTGAATTTCCCTGCAGTTTCTGTAGAAAGATGCTGAAATGGCTCCTTGAAAAAAAAACAAAAGTCAAGAGACTCTGGACTTTAATCAATCATAAGCTGGGAAAGAGAAACCAAAATAAATGTGCCTTCTCCCATCCATTTTCTGTAAAACCTCACTTGTAGCTGTGGATTTTTCACCTCATCTTATTGTGATTTCAAAATAATGATGTTGACCGCAAATATTTTCGTACCTTCCCCCTTCCAAACACGCCCTCCCCCCACAGGCATAGCGATATCAATTTCATAGAACATACAGTGCAGAAGGAGGCCATTCGGCCCATCGAGTCTGCACCCACCCACTTTAGCTCTCACTTCCATCCTAGCCCCGTTACCCAATAACCCCTCCTTACCTTTTTTGGTAACTAAAGGCAATTTATCAAGGCCAATCTGCCTAACCTGCACGTCTTTGGGCTGTGGGAGGAAACCGGAGCACCCGGAGGAAACCCACGCAGACACAGGGAGAACGTGTAGACTCCGCACAGACAGTGACCCAGCGGGGAATCGAACCTGGGACCCTGGTGCTGTGAAGCCACAGTGCTATCCACGTGTGCTACCGTGCTGCCCATTATTGCCCTGTGTATGTGCAGTCATTTACTTGGTATTTAATATTTCTGCCCTGTACTTACAGGAGAGCAAAGTTTCTATGCATTTTGTGAAAGCTTAAGTGTCTTAGGATGAGTATATGTAAAGCAGAACCGAATAGCCAACTGTAAGAACCATGCTGCTCAGTTACGTCTTTTCATCTTAGTATACTCCTCAGTTACTTCAACTAAGTTTTCACTTCCAACTTGTACAGTATCATTTGCTGGTGCACCATCTGCAAGCTAACAATTTTGTTTGCTCTCTGAAATGTCTTCTGCTCTGACCTGTGCTGGTCCTCTGCTGGCTCTGTGATCTTCAGAGTCGCCATGATCAATACAATGTGGGTTGGAGGTGTACATGTTTGCAAATGTAATTAGTATCTAACAAGCCAAAAAGTAATTATTAGCAGTACATCAGTCTGTTCCAGGAGGAATTTTGGGACAAGGATATCCTAATTCTTCTTTGATTCTAATGTACTAAATTACTACACATCAGAGCATATTTAGCATGTGTTAGCTCTGACACAAGCAATGTCATCCCTTTCTAAAAGATGCTACAAAGCAGTTGAATAGCACCAATAAACATTAAAATTATTGATCACAGGAAATGCAACAGCACATATAAAGATAAGAATTTAGAGTTAAAGTTTGGTGGGGAATGTATTAGGGGTCAAAATGGAACTGTTGATTCACCAGCAGGGCTACAATTCTGAATTACACAGTGGACACCAGTACATGTTCAAATGCCATCTCTTGCAATAATTGTAGAAAACTCTTCAAATTATGTAAAGTAACACTGTGTCTCAAAAACCACAAAGCAAATTGAAAGTAATTTGCTTTCAAGAAAGGAGGACAGAGAAAAGGGCAGATCTTGTTTAGATTGCTGGAAGGGGAAGGACGTCAACAAAATGAAACAAGCCTGATTTTTCCATGGACTATTGGTATTTTGACTGCAGCTTCCTTTCCCAATTTCCTTTGGATGAAACGTATGTGGAATATGACCCAACTTCCCTCCTTCTATATCTTTACATTCGGCCTTCACCTTGACAGTCCAGTGATTTGATTTCATGTCAAGCTGTCAAACATAACCTAAGACACAATGAGAACTTGGAGCCTGTGGGATCCTGATTGTCTGCAGCAGACTTCCTTCCACTCCTGCAGTTGCCTATGTTGCAGGAGGGCTGTGGTGCATAGACGTAGTGTTCCATTTATTGTTATCATTAAAGCTGCAGTCTCTAAGTCCACCATTTCCAAAAGCTAATCCACCTCAAAGAAAATATCTAAATAAACCAAAGGCAACCCAGTAATGCAAAATAATAGCATAAGATTCAAGAATAAAGTGACCAGTAATTCGGATAAATTAACTCAAAAGCATTAAAACCAGAATGACATCCAATCATGTAATTTAACAATAAACTGTATTAAAGACAAATGGAAGAGTATGATCAATAAATTATATTACAGCTAACAGTAATCACACTTGGTCAGAGCAAATCAAAATAGTGTCGTGAACACTCTGCTACAGAACTGCTGTGATACATCTGTATTGCTACAGATGTCTATGTGACAGCACAAAGTTTTATGAGGTGCTTAGGAGTGGGAGAGTAGTATGTTTTTTGGAGTGGGAGAGTAGTATGTTTTTGGAGTGGGAGAGTAGTATGTTTTTGGAGTGGGAGAGTAGTATGTTTTTTGGAGTGGGAGAGTAGTATGTTTTTTTAGAGTGAGAGAGTAGTATGTTTTTTTGGAGTGGAAGAGTAGTATGTTTTTGAAGTGGAAGAGTAATATGTTTTTTGGAGTGGAAGAATAGTATGTTTCTTAATACGTTTTCTAATTTATGCAACCAATTATACTCTCCAGCATGATGATGTCATCAATCGTATGGATCATTTCCAATTGCGGCAGAAACATCCCGGAACTTTATCAGACAATCATTGCTCATTTAAAAATTCAACTAACTATAGAAACAGGGATCTTGATCTTTAGCTCAAGTGCAATCTATCAACTATAGGTCTAACCCATTCATTCAGCTGCATATCAATCCCAGTTTATTGGGGGAACCATTTCAAAATGTCTTTCTTATCAAGAGGAGGGACCATTAGGCAGTCGGATTTAATTTTCGGAATGCTAATTAATTCTGACCTAGAAATTTCTCTGGCAAAATGAATGTGGAAATTCCTATCACCAAATGCAAATGACATCCTCTTTAACATTCCCTGCTGGACTATATAGATCAACATAATTCTGATTTCAACCCAAGTGCATTCTGAAATCCAGCAGTAATGGAATAGCCACTATGATCCTGTTGGCTTTGCAAAGACTTTAAGGTCTTATCATTTGCAAAGTGGATTGCACGGAAAATTTGAGAAGTGTTCCATTTTATTGAATTAAGCAGGGCATTGCAGAAATGAACTCTTTCACCAGCAGGTTCATACATTAACCACATTCTTCTCAGATTTTTATTATTGTCACAAGTAGGCTTACATTAACACTGCAAAGAAGTTACTGTGAAAATCCCCTAGTCGCCACACTCCGGCGCATGTTCGGGTACACAGAGGGAGAATTCAGAAAGCTCAAATGACTTAACAGCACGTCTTTCGGGACTTGTGGGAGGAAACTGGGGCACCTGGAGAAAACCCACGCAATCATGTGAGAACGAGCAAACTCCACACAGTGACCCAAACCTGGAATCGAACCTGGGTCCCTGGCGCTGTGAAGCTCTCTAATTACTACTGCAGATTTCACTTGCCTGGTCAAAAGGGAGACATATTAAGCAGCAAGTAGAAATAAGGTAAGCCATGTATCAGTGTCTTGCCTTGGCAAAAAGTATTTTTGGGGCTTTTGTAAATCCTTAGATGTAAAAAGACAGTAAAGGGCAGAGAAGGGTTTTTCATACTAAAAAAGATCACTCTATGCTTTCTAACATGAGAGGACAAACAGATATTGACATTATTTCCTGTAGTTTGGAAGAATGGTATGTGTCTTGTTAACATTTCCATAGTTGAATCTGTCTTGAAACAAATGTGATTCCTAAAGTCAATGTACAGTAAATTTTCTGTAAAAATGAGCTAACCTGTACTTCTGGTGCAATTGGCCTGTTAAGATTCCTTGTGATTTTTAATGTGTGGCTGTTATTCATTTCTAATCATTACAAATGCACGATTGCTCATTAACCTGACTGCCCAATTAACTACATATGCAGACAGAGCAAGCAGTGTACTGATATTGCTTGTTGCTGTTTCGATCAGTGTGGCAGACCATTCTGTGTGCTCTAATTAGTTATACATAGCCATTGCAACAAGCTGCCACCAACTACCTCATGCTGCTTGATTAACCGCCAAGTCACTGATGCCAGACTGAGACCATGACTATAGGTTCACGTCAAGATTCAGACTCCCTTTATTCAGACAGATGAAAGAACTCAAAACAGTTAGAAAACTATAAGCCATGTCCTCTCTTTGTCCATGCATTTTGCTACAAGTTTGCATTATTTTGCTAACAAAGTGCCAGATTCAACACAGCAGCTTTTCAGAGACTAATATATCTATACAAAAGCACTAAATGAGTGCATATGGTTACCCAAAGTTAATAGATTGACCCTATAGAAACACACATATCTTTGTTTAGACAAATAGTGAAATTTTATTCCATATCAATTGATGAGGAACATGGCAGGCAGCGTTTACACTCTCTATACATTATTTGTCCAATTGACATTTTCAGTCACAATATATTTAGTTAAAGCATTACTACCTAATTTTAGTAGCTCGGCGCTGCATGGCATTTTCAAAATTAAGGATTATTGCACGCAAAATTAGCAAATCACGGCAGTTAAGCATTTCAGAGCAACACAGCTTCCATTACTGAAGCTAAATGATGCATGAAATCTTAAATTCCACTTGTTATGAACCACTTGAACACATTTTTATTGAAATTACATTGTTGTAGTAGAGACAGTAAAGAGATACAGCTAGCCCACTAATAGCCCTGTTTTGCTTTAACTGTCCGCAAATCATCCGCAAAAAAATTCCAGGTTTTCTTTGGCATTAAAGCCACTGAGCAATATCATGAGAGTCATATAGTCGTATGATATCATACCACAGAAATATAAATCACAATGCAGGCAGCCACAACAAAGAGAAAAGGTTACACAGCTGACGCTATTTATTTTAAGGGTCACCATCTATTAAAATAGCTAGTGTTAAAAGAACCTTTTCTCACTGCAGCTTATTCTCCTCATCAGCATTTTTAAAAATTCTTGGCTAATATAAAATGATGAATATTTGGATTTATTTTGACCCTGACTTTCTATTTTTATTCAATTCATTTTTTTTTTGCTGCATAAGTACAAGGCAATAAGTATCTAACACTTTGAAGCTGATGAGCAATAAAAGCTTTCTCGTAAATCTTAATGTTAATATTCCAGAAAGGTTAACCCCTTGAGCATCACCAAGTGTCAGCATTCAATTTATTTCTGTTCACTTTATCTTTAAAGACAAGCTTTAGCTCATATACTCTGACACTATAGATCATGTGCAAAAAAAACCCTTCAAGTTGTTCGTTGATAAAAGTGGTTTAACAATTCAATTTTCATTCTGTGTATTCTTTTGATTAAATATCGAAATGACACATGGACAAGGAGCAGTAGACCATTCGGCCCCATGAGCCTACTCACCATTTAATAAGATCACGGTGATCTGATAGTAACCTCAAATCTGCCCCCCGCCTACCCCCAGTAAGTTATCGTCCCCTTGCTTACCAAGAATCTATCCTCCTCACCCTTAAAAATATTCAAAAACTCGCCTTCCACTTCCTTTTCATGAAGAAAGTTCCAAAAACTCATGACCCTCAGTGAACAAATGCCACCTCATCGCCATTTTAAATGGTCTACCCTTTCTTTTTTAAACAGTGGCTCTTGGTTCTAGATTTTCCCCTTGGGAATTTAAAAAAAAGTCAACACATAGGATAGACTTCAATTAAAGTGTGTGCATTCAGGACATTGTGATATTGTTTCACATGCTGATTGGTGTTGGACATAAGATTGTCCAGCCAGTTTAGACAACTTGATAAAGACCACCAAGAACTTTAAAAACTACAGGCCTACGCCTCTGAACTGATGGATCTTTCTACTTGACAGGGCAACACAGTATGGAAGGGAATTACTGTGAAATTGTAACTGGATTAATTGTGCTGTTTATGATATTATGATAATACCAGGATTAGATACGTTGGAAAATTTCACTATAATGTTGAAATTAGTCATAACTAATAAAGTTAGTTGTGTCTGAAGTTAGTTGTATCTGAAATGTACATCACCAGAAAGGCCTCTTCAATCCATTAAAAGTTCATTAAAATTTGAATTTTTAAATTAAAATGATCAATTCCAAAATAATAACTTGCACGTTTTTGATGGAGGTAGCGCTGGGTTGGAGGCTTGGTCGATTGTATGAGGGAAATATAGAAATATATTTTTAATGTGCCTGTTTTTGGTGGTTATAAGTTGATTTGAGACTATTTGCCATGGCTACTGTAGATATTGGAAATGCATTCCAAGCAGCACTCAGTCGGAGAACTCACTGATTGAGGTTTGAGATCTTACTTCCATGGCCGGAATTTTCTGTCCGTTTTGGATTTTCCGGTCCCTTTGCAGTGAATGGAGTTTTGGCTGAGAGCCAAATTCTCCGTTCTCGCTGGCAGTGGTGCCGGGGCTTGGAACTCGGATCAGAGAGTCCGGGCCCATGGCTTTGCATTCTACTGCAGTGATGAGACGTGGGGTGAGATTCTCTGACCTGCCTGCGGCGTGTTTCTCACCAACAGCAGGCGGCCGCAGGATCTTCCAGACCCGCCGCTGTCAATGGCATTTCCCATTGAATTAACCCCACGCCACTGGGGAAGCTGTGGTGGAGGAACGCCATCAGCTGGACCAGAAGATTCCACTGGTGTGAACAGCTGGAAGATCCCGCTCATGATTTTATTTGAAACAAAACTCTCAGAACAGAGCTGTCAACTATAAAATTGCTTTGTGTTTACAATAATATTCCCGGAAGAATTGATTTGTTCGCAATGTTTTAAAATTTGGTGGGAAGGCTTTTCAGATACAATGTCTGACCATCCATTGAATTCCACAAGTTAAGTATACTTCTGGAGAGAGCCATGATTAAATAAGATTCTATCACTTTTGTTCAAGAACAGATTGGATAGCATTGCGGAACGAAACATCAGCGCTATGAACCATGTGTTCTTCACCAATATGCTTACCGGAATTCCAGCAGGAAGAAAAGAAGCATGGATGGTTCCTGATTTGGTAGAATCCACTGGATGAAAAAGGTGAGATTGCAAACGAGGGGATGTTTGAGAGACACTGCATAAGAAGTGGGAAGAGTTGAGGCTTCCAACAGCATCGCCATCTCTTAGAGCACTGTTTCAGTGGTAACCTGGGTACGTTCATTAAGTAGGGCGGACAGGGGCCAACACGTGACACAGTGGTTAGCATTGCTATCTACGGCGCTGAGGACCGGGTTCGATTCCCAGCTCTGGATGACTGCCCATGTGGAGTTTGCACATTCTCCCAGTGTCTGCGTGGGTTTCATCCCCACAACCGAAAGATGTGCAGAGTAGGTGGATTGGCCACACTAAATTGCCCCTTATTTGGGAAAAAAAAATTATAATTGGGTACTCAAAATTTTTTTTAAATGTAGGGCTGATTGTTGTGGGGGTGACACGAGTCTCGGCCGTTTGGCTGGAGAGCTGGCGATCCCTTCTCTTCAAGAAGGCCCGCCGCATCTCGTGCCACTCAGGCACTTAGAGTTCCTTGCCCCGAGACCAAGGACTCCAGGCGGAAGACATACCTCCCCAATATCTGCCGGCCAATTAGAGACCAGCAGCTCTCTTGTCGGCAGCATCACAGGGGAAGCTGCTGCTGCCGATATTTGATCCGAGGCTTATCAAGGAGGATCCAGGAACAGGTGAGTAATGGGGGGGGCTGGGTTAAAACCAATGACAGTGGGAGGAGGCTTGATTTCCTGTCTTTCTTGATTGAACAGCAAGCCCTCTCCATGTACTGTAATTAGCTGCATCATTAAAGATTTCAGGAGCTGTATCTAAAGCACCTCATGCCGGGTCAGGACCTGGAACTATCCGTTTCCCGATCCGGGATTAAAAATCCAGCCCTAGAAAATTACAAGACAAAATCTAGATGGGCATGATTTTTGTTTTGAAAGACTGTTTAAATGGAAATTTAATCAAATAAATTAGAAGGGAAAATGCAGAGAGTGACTGCAAATTGGTATGACAGAGAAGGATGGAGAGGCAAAACCACTAATTATTGCTTTGTGGGTTTTGTGGTTGGGCACAGAAGTTCCAAAATGAGTATCCAGACCGTTATTCTGGCAAAGAGACATTGGTTAAGCAATCATGGATGCACATGTGCACTTCACTGCCAAATTAATGTTGAAGCCGTCAACAGTATCATACTTTCACAATTTACCATGGCCTATGAAGTCTGATATTTTTATTCAACCATACTTCAAAAAGCTTCTACATTTTGGTCCTCTTATTCATTTTTTAACAGAATGTTATGTTAATCAGTGAATTCTTTGTAGAGTTATTCCCTCTCCAAACTGAAGCCTCACACTAATATGACGTAAATGTATATTTAATTGATAACCGAGTACGACTTCAGTATTTAAGAGAGGGGATGGGGATGTCTCAGCAAAGTCATGGACCACAGCCCTTCTTTCATAAGTGGTACATAAACCATAATTACCCAAACATTTATGAGAGATTAAGCAAAGGAGCAATGTTTAAAGATAAAGTGTAATCTAGGATGTCTCTCAGACTCGCATCTCTCCTTATCTTTTATTCATGCTTTGCAAATGCTGACCAGAGGGCAGAGATTGTGTGCAATGTGACAAATAGACTTCCGCTCCAGCGACAGTCCAAGTGAAGATTGAAGGCACCCTCAGTCAAAGCCTGTCCAATTCAGATTGCGTCTTTCTCCTCCAACTCACTGTCACCAATGACACGTTTGTTTACAATATGGAAGGGAATGATCGCTGGGACCTTAGCGTGGACTAGAAAATTGACAGTAAAATTCTGTGCAGCTGCTGGCTGTCGAATTGATAATTAACAGGCGTGAATAGTCAAGTTCACTTTTAAATCACTCTTGGGTGGACAACTGAGGTCACATGTCGCTTCAATGGAAGAAGGCTGATAAGTTCATGGGGAATAGCTAATGCTGCAGCCCTTCATGGAAATGTTCCACTTTCCACACAAAATCTAACTTCCCTCAAAAGAGGGGAGCCGAGCAAAATAAATGAATTTACTGCCGTGCCCACCTGATGTAAAAAGGAGGGTTAATTCTGGGAAATGGCGTTGCCTCATGTTTTAACATCCAACAGGAGTGCTAACTGATGAACAAACTTCCAGATTGAAAATGTTTGCATGTTTAAGACCTCAACCGATCACCATATTTAGCATTCACGTGTCATCCATCACTTAAGCAGTAAGGCTCCCATAGCAACACAGCCCAATGTAGAACAGTATAACCACATGATCAATCATGCCGTCATGAACTGTTACTTATCCTGGAAATATAGTGAGCCAGTGGAAGCCAAATTCGGATTCACGTTGGAAACAATATCCCATGATTCTTTGGGAAGGTGGCAGTTATCGTTTGAAAAGGAGATATGTTAACCTTTCCTCCTGATTTCATACCATTAGTTGCTGTTCCCTGGCATTAAAGGTTTAGAATATTGACACTGCAGTAATGTAATGGATCTGGAACTATTAGCCAAACAATGATAGGAATTGTACCCACCTGCTGCTGGTGGAGGAAGGCTGGGTCCCTTGAGCTGAGTCCAACAAACTGTCGGTTGGCTGGGGGCGTACCTGAACCTGTATAGGCTGATTGGAAACAAGGATAGAAATTTGACTCAAGGCAGTAGATTTTTTTTTAACATCAATGTAATATCTATGCCTTCCATTGCATTATTAAAGCAAAATTTTGTGTCAGGCAAACCTTTCAAATAAGGGGGCAGAATCTTATTTTTGTAAAAGTGGATTAAGCCAGTGCTACCCAAGTCTTTTATAATGCTGCAGGTATAATAGTGCAGCTGTTATTTCTGGCAATACTAGCAAAGAATTTTTTCTTTACTTACCAGGAGACATCTTAGAGACATCAATTCATTTTCTTTAATGAGTTAACACGTGCGCAAAAAAATACAATTAGTGGAATGTCGTATGAATGTTGCCCTCATTAGTTTAACAAAATGAATCTTGTTCCATTACAATGTGACATGGCTGAATCCTCAAGACTGACCTATGCTCTATATTTCAATGCGTGCTTTTACCATAGTCAGATTGCATTTCCAAATTTCAGGGCACAGAGTGCTTTTCGCTTTCAGTATACAGAGAACAGTGCAGTCCAACCTGTGGAGGCTAAAGGAATCGCCTGTCACAGTTACAGGCGATAGCTGGAGAAGTACCATCAGAGTGAAACAAGGAACATCTCTTCTTTCGGGAAAACAGGCATTCTGAACAAAACCAACAGCTGTAATTTTTTTTTAAGGGCAGAGAGGTTTTGGGAGTTTTGCCATCCATTTTGTAATCAAGATGAAGAATGCATTCGTGCAACTTTTGAACACAGTGCTTTTCAAGTGGTAATGCTTCATTGCATGCTTTTTGAAAGTCTGCGCCATTTAAATATATATTAGAAGGGAGAGCAAGGTGCCAGCATGGGCCACTTCCTTTCTTTCATGCACATATTCTTTGTTTAGTTTCTGTTTTCTGAACTTCACCTAGCTTTCCAGTTTGAACTGGCCACGTCAATCCTTATATATTTCAGTAAACTTTCAAGGTGCGTTGATGTGGCCCCACGTAAAAGTGGTAGAAAATAAATGGGCCACATTGACAAGTAGAACCTGTGGGCTCTCGGTCTTTTAAAGAGTTTTTCAACAGGGCAGCGATGATTCGATTTCACCAATGCTGTGCATTGAGTGTGAATTTGTAACATTTACTCATTAACTACTCAAAATGGAAAAAGTTACATTTTCAAAGACAAGAGGTCTGGTTGCAGAGGTGGCTCGCTATTGGCTGCCGGCTGGATTGCCCGGTCCTGCCGAGGTCTGTGGCGCTTCCTACGGCTCAGCCATCCCGCTGCCAGGAAAACCGCTGTAAACGGTCGCCTCCGTCGGGATCGGACAATCCTGCTGACGAGAAGGGCCAGAAAATCTTGCCCAGAGTTCAACAGGGTGATAAAAATGAATGTTTTTTCAATGGATGAAATTAAACGGAAATTTGGGAGAAAATTTTCGAAGTTTAGCAAGCAGGAAATAAATCAAAAATCTGGACAATTTTATATTTTTGCACTAATTCGGTGCTTTCTTTTCTGATAGTCTTGTCTCCTTCCTTGAGCACAGTCTATAGCCAAGTACTTTTCCCAAGCAGCCAGTATTAATGAGTGAGATTTGACTATGAAGTGTTGGTGGACTACTCAACTACAGGGGTATCACCTTGTGCTCAGTGACAGCAGAATGTACTGAGTAACAATGAGGGGGAGCAGCCATGGGAAAGTTTAATTTCCCCAAAGAGGAAAACTCAGGACAACCTGATGCGTTCGTGTGGCCTTTCCCCCTCAATTGTGTGATCAACCAATTGAACTGGGTCTCTCCTGGTCAGCTATCACTGGAGGGGCCATTGCGACTTTTAGACTATCTCCTTTAAGGAATTAAGTATAAGCTCCTGTCCTGTACTAAATTTATCTTTGTAACTGAATTTGAATCAGAAAACCTTTTAGAAATATACGTGTCACAAATCTCAACACACTCAATACTTCAGTCAAATTGCCTCATTAAATCTCACAACAAAAGTGCTCCACTTTAAAACATAAAAAAAACCATTCGGTCACGACACAGTGTACACTCACCTTTAATTCTTGGGCACAGGACAACTACCTGCAGTCTACATGTGACCAGACACGGGTTTGAACAGCTGAGAAGCTACAAAGGCACGGCAAATCAATTAGTGCACAAGTCGCAGCTGTCTAGAGGTTTCCTCAAAAGAAGACATTGTTCTCCTATTTCATTGCTGACAGTCTCCCACGAAACACATTAGCGAGCCTTTGTTAATTTCACCCAGGGAGAGAGATACAGAACACACTGTGGCAGTTTAACCACAGGACTTGGGAAAGAGATGGCCAATCCCAGCACGTTCCAGCACATCTGATTTTCATCATTAGCACAGTCTGAGAGTCGCTCTCTTGAAATTTGCTGTGATCAATCAAAGCTTATAACACTGTTTAAACTGTAGGCTGCAGCTGTCACAAAGCAAATTTGCTGCAATAATTTATTAATGCTGTAAAATCAAAAGTTCAAGTATAATTATAACTTGGTCCAATGCTGACTATTGTTTAGAAAGCACCAAAAAGTTAATGGTCAAATAAGCTGCCTTCTCTGAAATTCATCTCAATTCATGGGAATTAATCATAATGATCCAATTGGCTCTCTTAAATGCTTGCCTCTTTATAATGTTTGCATAGTTTAGGTTCTGTTTTAATAATGCAAATGAGAGATGAACACACCAGTTTAAAGAAAACTGTACAACAAAATGTGTTTAATCTGAGAAAAATAGTTTTGTAGATATTATTCGGTTTACCTCAGGAGTGTGAATTCTATTCTTGCATCAGGGTTTGAGGAGGGATTCATATAATCGCAGGGATAACACCTCATCTATATTAATGGTACTTACTGGATGATGGAGATGATGTTGCCTCACCTTCGGTTGATGTAGTGATGGGTTTAGTGTCTGAAGACATGGCCAGGGTCACCGGTCTGGACATGCCATGATGAGGTGAGGGAGCCAGTACTGAAGTAAAATGACCAGGCACTTTGCCCACGACTTGGCCACTACTATTAGGCTGTGAAAAAGAACACAGAAATACAGGATCAGTATATGGTGGCATTTCTTTTCCATAGCAGGTATGAAGTCAAAAAATTGCAAGTATAATTTTTCAGAGCGAGCAAATGTTAGTTTTGCTGTTTGCAGTTCATACAATTACTAAGACCATGGTTTACAGCTGAAACGATCTTCTCCTTACGACAACCAAAGCTTTCTAAAAAATAAGCCCAGCTCTTTGAGGGTCTTCAATATCACCACGAAATTCTCACTTTCTTTAATAGTTGTCAACTTTCTGCCTCATACAATTATATTAGAGGCATGATTTAACGGAAAAAAGTCCTGTTTTGGGCACGAATAGCGGGTTGCTTCTTGGAGATTGCAGTGCCAAGAATGACCCCACTATCAAACAGGATTTTGTCTTTTTGTAAGGCCTCTGTAGGGAATGCCCCACCGTGGCTGTGCTTACCTCACTTCTTGCGCTCGTCGGTGCAGCAAGAGATCGGGCGCCATTTTAAAATGCTGCCTGATCTCTCGACACCCCAACGCGGGCTCGGGAACCCCCCCCCCCCCCCCCAACTTACTGATCAGGGAGTCGTCGAGCCCTCCCTCACCCCACCTCATAACAACAGGGCACCCCTGGGCCCGATGCCCGTCTCGACACCCTGGCAGTGCCAAGCTGCCCAGGTGGCATCAGGGGTTCCAGGCTACCACCATGTTCAAAGCCTGGCCGCCCAAGGCCTTTGATTGCCTGGGAGACCCCACCAATACCATTACACCTGGGTCTATGTTTGTGGACACCAGTGCTAAACGGCAAGCTATCCCCAGGTGCAGTGGTTCAATCGCGGACCATGGGATACTCTGGCACAGACATATTTAAGTGAAGCTAACTGTTCATTTAAATATTAAAATATGGACCCCGCACAGTGAGGGCAAGATCAAGATTGCGACGTCTCGCGAGATCTCATTAGATCTCGCAAGGCGGCTTGAGCGTCATATAACAGCCAAGTTGCGTCACTGAGATCGGGCGCAACCAAGACAATATTGCCACAACTTATATGGCTCTCAAGCCTTAAAGGAAATAATTTCCAAATAGCACTGTACTCCAACTTAAGGGCTACGCCATCCATCATATATCCTCAGAGTATGCACACTGGATGTTAGGAAATGTTGCATCTTCAAAACCTCAGACCTGTATTACCAAGGCGAACAAGGTCAACAGGTACATGGAACATGAACATAGAAAAGAATAGAATTACTACAGTGCAGAAGGAGGCCATTTGGCCCATCGCGTTTACACCGGCTCTTGAAAAGAGCAACTGCCACCTCCACCCTAACCCCGTAACCCACCTAACCTTTTGGACACAGAGGGGCAATCCACCTAACCTGCACATCTTTGGACTGTGGGAGGAAACTGCAGCACCTGGATGAAACGGACACAGACACGGGGAGAAAGTTCAAACTCCGCACAGTCACCTAAGGCTGGTATTGAACTCGGGCCTCTGAAACTGTGAGGCAGCAGTGCTAACCATTGTGCCACCATGCCGCACCTGCAAGTTTCTTTCCACGCCACATACCATTCTGATTTGGCAATACATCGCTATGCTTTCACTGTCGCTGGGACAAAATACTGGCACTCACTGTCTAACAGCACTGAAGGCGTATCTGCACCACATGGGTTGCAGCCGTTGTTACCTTTTGAAGGACAATCGGGGATGGCCAATAAATGTGGGTCAGTGCTGCCCCTATGCCATCAACAAACAAGAACTAACTTGAATCATGTTACATGTGAAATTAAGCAAATATTCTTAAAGTGTGAAATTCTAATAGCATAAGTCGCTTGTGTTAAAAGAATGCCTATCACGAAAATAGGGTCAAGATTGAGTTCAGAACAAAGCATTCAACAAGGAAACAGGGACACACTTTCATGCAAAGACAACTGATTTGACATGAATAAACCTTTATGCTTAATAACACTGACAATTCAGCTGAAAACGTCAGTGTTTGTTTACATAAATACTGTCAAGTTTAATCACATCCCTTCATCATTATGTAACTTGAGGTAAACCCAGTCCCAAAATGATTAGCTGGATGTTTAATGAAGGAGGTGAGAAGAAGGAAATATAAAGTAATTGAGAAAGAGAGAGAGAGAGACGAAGGCCGAAACCTTCCATCCTCGTTCGTGGCCAGGATTTTTCAGTGCCACTGCAAGTGAATGGAGTTTTGTCTGGAACACCAAATTTTCCACTCTCTCTCGCAACGGCTCCAGTCATGGACGAGATTTGAGAATCCCTCCCTATGACTAAGAGAATGGAAAGAGATAGTTGAACGAAAGAAGGAAAGAAGATCAATGCAGCTGGAAAACTGAAGTTCTTGAAATTTTGCACATATGTCTATCACGTTCAAGGCCACTGGAAGCACGTTAAAACAGGTTAGTGACCGCTGCATGAGTAGTGCTGGAACAAGGTGCAGCTTGGCAACTTTATTTATTCAAATAGAGAAAAACCATCCACAACAAATCATGGAGTTAATACAGAATATATTAGCATATAAAATATGACTGTTGTCTTTTGATAGAAAAACTGGGAACAAGGAATGTGTTGACTTATGACAACGAATTGCCTTAATGAGTGTTTTCTGATGATGTTTAGATTTTGTTACCACTCGCTGAAAATCAGGGTTGAACATTAAAAATCGGGGTTAACTTCGATACTGAAACTATATTGCACGTGTCCTTTTTTCAAGTGAAATGATATTGCATTTGGAAGAGTTTGCAGAAAATTGGTTTTAAAGCCAAATGTGACATAAAAGAAATGTTTTGTTTTACACAGCGAGTACAGAATCCAGTGGTCGAAATGTTGGTGGAGGCAGATTCAAAAGGGATTTAAGATAAACACCCGGAAAGAAAGACATTGCAGGGCTATGGAAGGGGCAGAGGAGTGGGACTAGCTAACTGGTCTTGAAGAGAGCCAGACCAGGCAAGACAGAACACAAAGTCTGCTCTGTAACCAGTCTATGATTTAATGATCAAAAGTATTATACAAATCGAAACAGATGGGTCTGCAACACAAAATTCACCAGAATAAAGAAGATGAGAGGAAATCGGAGGTGCAAAGTGTTTGGACAAATCAAATGATCAAAATTATCAGCAACATTGTGGTCAGAAGAACAATAGGAGAAACTAAAAGAAATATTATTTATGTAAAAGTAGTTGGGGCATAGTGTATTCAACTGGAAATAGTATCAAACAGAATTCAGAAAACTTGAAGAGAATCGGATAGGCATTTGTAAAATATAAAAAGTTTAAAGAGGGAAATGGGACTCAGTGGAAAGCATTCTCAGCGAGACCACACAGTCAGAATATGCCTCAAATTCTATGTTTTTCCATACCAAACAAAATAAAAATACTGCTTCAATCCGTTGCTCAAGCTATCGTTGTTGGCGACGATATGGTCATGATAAATATTGATGAGATAAAACAATTCAATAAGACACAAAGTGGCAGTGTGTTTCAGCAGCTCGTGCACAAGAGCTTTACTCAGAATTGAGTTATGACTGTCTTTAACCCTTGGGACTCAGGGTGGGGTTACGGATTTTTTGCAATATCTTTCCAAATGTGATCACTTCCAAATTTTTCTCTAGATTTGATCGGTAATGCGGTTTCGAATGTGACTTAACTTGCAGTAAACGTTCTTAATAGTAACTACAGTTATTTTTTCCACTTCACTCCATTACCATATTCCTCAGCTGCAGAATTATCACAAGCTGCCATAAAACAAAATCCATTTATCAATAAAACTGGATGATCAACGTCTTCATTTATATCACTTGCAATACAAGAGTTACTAAAATGAAACTTAGCCTGTGACCTCCATCTGTTTTCCTTCTTTCTCTTCAAAAATGTAATCCTACCCAGACTGATGCGGTTGAAACAATGACTGAATTTTATAAGGTTCCCCTTTGTGCACAGTGACTTAATTTAGAGTTAATTTATGAAATATTTTAATAAAGCTTTATAGGAAATAAATAAAGGCTAGATTAGCAGTGGATTCAATGGCAGTTTGCCATTTAACAATTGGATATATTCAACTCATCCTTCATAATTTCCTCCTGTCGTTTGGTCTAATTACATGTTATAAACGAATATGGGATAGATTTAACAAACTATTTAACCCTTACATGGCTGCTCGTAATGGCTACTGCGCAAAGATAGGCCAAACCCTTTCTCCAGTTCCTGTTGAAATGTAATTTGAGTCAGAACTGAAACTCAAGTTTTAAAGAAGAATTATTCAGCCAGAACATAGTACTTATAACAAAGAGCCTAGCGATGTGTAATTTGTAAAATAACATTGTCATAACTTACAACATACAAAAGCAGATTTTTTTCCACTCAGAGTACATGAAACTTCAAGGGCAGGAAAAAGCTATTAGGCTGCACAAGCCAATTCCTTTTCATAGATCAACATTACCTCAACAGTTTCTCATCATATCCCCCTTGACAGTATCTACATTACCTATTTCAAAAGTCTTCAATGGTGTTTTGTTTCATAAGTTTATTATCCTTTACACGAAAAACATTCTGGCTTTCTCCTTATTCCCAACATTCCCATCATTATCCTGTATCCCCTGATTTTTAATTTTTTCACTACAATGAAAGTAGTAAGAATCTCTTTATGTCCCATCCTGCAAGGTAGGTCAAGCATCATAACTGCTGGAAAATAGTCTTGTCTAATGATAATAATAATCTTTATTATTGTCACAAGTAGGCTTACATTAACACTGCAATGACGTTACTGTGAAAATCTCCTCATCACCACACTCCGGCGCCTGTTCGGGTACACAGAGGGAGAATTCAGAATGTCCAATTCACCTAGAAGTATGTCTTTCAGGACTTGTGGGAGGAAATCGGAGCACCAGGGAGGAAATCCACACAGACATGGGGAAAACAGTGACCCAAGCAGGAATCGAACCTGGGACCCTGGCGCTATAAGGCAACAGTGCTAACCACTGGTTAGCGCAGGTGAAGGAGACACAGCCTGAGTGAGTGAGACACATCCAGAGTGGGAATTGGAACTTGGTAATTTGGTGCAGTGAGGTAATTCGGTGCAGAGTGGGATATGGTGCTTTTTACCTACCATTTTGCTTTTTTTCTTCTGGCTTGGAACTGTTAATCGGCAGGGAGAGAACCAGAGAGCATCCTGGGAAGGTAAGTGATTTTTTAAATTACCTTTTCAAATTGTGTGGGGTGGGAAACTAAGTGACATCACAGTAAAGCTGTGACCTGATTGGGAATCTGTTAAATTTGAAAAAAAAATAATATTGCAAAAGAAATCTAATTGATTAACTAGAGAGTGGAGTAACTAAACCAAGGGCTGAGATCGGTATTTAGCATTTAATTTTACAGTAAAAATTACCTAATGTCAGGGACATATAGTTGATTGTAATTCAATTTAACAATAATTCAAGTGTTTATTTTAAATTAATTAATTAGTGCTTAAATGTCACTCAACGGGGTGCAGTGCTCCAACTGTGAGATGTTGCAGATCTGCGACGGTTCCAGCATTTCGGTCGACTACAACTGCAGCAAGTGTACCCAATGGCAGCTCCTTACACTCAATTGGAGCAGCAATTGGATGCACTTAGGAGCATGCAGGTGGCAGAAAGCATCATAGATAGGAGTTAGAGAGATGTGGTGACACCCAAGGTGCAGGCAGAGAGATGGGTGACCAGCAGAAGGGGCAGGCAACCAGTGCAGGAATCCCCTGTTATTTTCCCCCTCTCAAACAGGTACAACCGCTTTGGATACTCTCGGGGGGGAGTAGCCTATCAGGGGAAAACAGCTGCAGCCTGAGCAGTGGCACCATGGCTGGCTCTGATGTTCAGCAGGAAGGGTCAAAGCGCAGAAGAGCAATAGTCATAGGGGACTCTATAGTCAAGGCACAGATAGGCGCTTCTGTGGACGTGAAAGAGACTCCAGGATGGTATGTTGACTCCCTGGTTCCAGGATGTCTCAGAACGGGTAGCGGGCATCCTGAAGGGGGAGGGCAAACAGGCAGTGGTTGTTGTACATATTGGTACTAACGACATAGGCAGGAAGGGGGCATGAGGTCCTGCAGCAGGAGTTCAGGGAGCGAGGCAGAAAGTTAAAAGATAGGACCTCTCGGGTTGTAATCTCGGGATTACTCCCAGTGCCACGTGCCAGTGAGTCTAGAAATAGGAAGATAGAGCAGCTAAACACGTGGCTAAACAGCTGGTGTAGGAGGGAGGGTTTCTGTTATCTGGACCACTGGGAGCTCTTCCGGGGCAGGTGTGATCTGTATAAGAAGGACGGTTTGCATCTAAACTGAAGAGGCATAAATATTCCGGCCGCGAGGTTTGCTAGTGTCACACCGGAGGGTTTAAACTAGTACGGCAGGGGGGTGGGTACCCGGAGCAATAGGTCAGAAGGTGAAAAAATTGAGGGAGAACTCGGGAAGAGGGCCAGCATGGCTCTGAGGAAGAACAGACAGGGAGATGTTGCTGAACACTATGGGTCTGGTGGCCTGAAGTGCATACGTTTTAATGCAAGTAGTATTACGGGTCAGGCAGGTGAACTTAGAGCTTGGATTAGTACTTGGAACTATGATGCTGTTGCCGTTACAGAGACCTGGTTGAGGGAAGGACAGAATTGACAGCTAAACGTTCCAGGATTGGGATGTTTCAGGCGGATAGAGGGGGATGTAAAAGGGGTAGAGGAGTTGCGCTACTGGTTAGGGAGAATATCACAGCTGTACTGCGGGAGGACACCTCAGAGGGCAGCGAGGCTATATGGGTGGAGATCAGGAATACGAAGAGTGAGTCACAATGTTGGGGGTTTACTGCAGGTCATAATAACCACGGGAGATAGAGGAGCAGATAGGTAGACAGATTTTAGAAAGGAGTAAAAGCAACAGGGGATTGGAGACTTTAACTTCCCCAATATTGACTGGGCCTCACTTAATGATAGGGGCTTGGATGGGTCAGAGTTAGTAAGGACATCCAGGCGAGCTTCTTAAAACAATATGTAGATAGTCCAACTAGGGACGGGGCTGTACTGGACCTGGAATGAGCCCGGCCAGGTGGTAGAAGTTTCAGTTGGGGAGCATTTCGGGAACAGTGACCACAATTCAGTAAGTTTTAAAGTGCTACTGACAAGGATAAGAGTGGTTCTCGGGTGAATGTGCTAAATTGGGGGAAGGCTAATTATAACAATATTAGGTGGGAACTGAAGAACCTAGATTGGGGCGGATGTTTGAGGGTAAATCAACTTCAGACATGTTGGAGGCTTTCAAATGTCAGTTGAAAGAAATTCAGGACCGGCATATTCCTGTGAGGAAGAAGGATAAATACGGCAAATTTCGGGAACCTTAGATAACGAGAGAAATTGTAGGCCTCGTCAAAAAATAAAAAGGAGACATCTGTCAGGGAAAGAAGGCTGGGAACAGACAAAGCCTGTGTGGAATATAAGGAAAGTAAGAAGGAACTTAAGCAAGGAGTCAGGAGGGCTAAAAGGGGTCACGAAAAGTAACAGGCAAATAGGATTAAGGAAAATCCCAAGGCTTTTTACACGTACATAAAAAGCAAGAGGGTAGCCAGGGAAAGGGTTGGCCCACTGAAGGACAGGCGAGGGAATCTATGTGTGGAGCCAGAGGAAATGGGCAAGTACTAAATGAATACTTTGCATCAGTATTCACCAAAGAGAACGAATTGATGGATGAGAGTCTAGAGAAGTGTGTGTAGAAACCCTGGGTCACATTGAGATCCAAAAAGAAGTGTTGGGTGTCTTGAAAAATATTAATGTAGATAAGTCCCCAGGGCCTGATGGGATCAACCCAGAATACTGAAGCAGGCTAGAGAGGAAATTGCTGAGGACATGACAGAAACCTTTGGATCTTCACTGTCTTCAGGTGATGTCCCGGAGGACTGGAGAATAGCCAATTTTGTTTCTTTGTTTAAGAAGGCTAGCAAGGATAATCCAAGGAACTACAGGCCAATGAGCCTTAGGTCAGTGGTTGGGAAATTACTGGAGAGAATTCTTCAAGACAGGATCTACTCCCATTTGGAAGCAAATGGACGTTTTAGCGAGAGGCAGCAATGTTTTGTGAAGGGGCGGTCATGTCTCACTGACATGATAGAGTTTTTCGAGGTGGTCACAAAGATGATTAATGCAGGTAGGGCAGTAGATGTTGTCTACATGGACTTCAGTAAAGCCTTTGACAAGGTCCCTCATGACAGACTGGTTCAAAAGATGAAGTCACATGGGATTAGGGGTCAGCTGGCAAGATGAATACAGAACTGGCTAGGACATAGAAGGCACAGAGTAGCAATGGAAGGGTGCTTTTCTGATTGGAGAGCTGTGACTAGTTGTGTTCCGCAGGGATCAGTGCTGGGACCTTTGCTGTTCGTAGTATAAATGATTTGGAGGAAAATGTAACTGGTCTGATTAGTAAGTTTGCAGACGACTCCAAGGTTGGTAGAATTGCGGATAGCGATGAGGACTGTCAGAGGACACAGCAGGATTTAGATCATTTGGAGACTTGGGCGGAGAGATAGCAGATAGAGTTTAATCCAGACAAATGTGAGATAATGCATTTTGGAAGGTCTAATGCAGGTAGGGAATATACAGTGAATGGTAGAACTCTTAAGAGTATCAACAGTCAGAGAGGTCTAGGTGTACAGGTCCACAGGTCACCGAAAGGGGCAACACAGGTGGAGACGGTCGTCAAGAAGACATACTGCATGCTTGCCTTCATTGGCCAGGGCACGGAGTATAAAAATCGGCAAGTCATGTTGTAGCCATATAGAACCTTAGTTAGGCCACACTTGGATTATAGTGTTCAATTCTGGTCGCCACACTACCAGAAGGATGTGGAGAGAGTGTGCAGAAGAGATTTACCAGGATGTTGCCTAGTATGGAGGGCATTAGCTACGAGGAGAGGTTGAATAAACTCGGTTTGTTCTTAATGGAACGACAGAGGTTGAGGGGCGACCTAAAAGAGGTCTACAAAATTGTGAGGGGCATAGACAGAGTGGATAGTCAGAGGCTTTTTCCCAGGGTAGAGGGGTCAATTACTAGGGGGCATAGGTTTAAGGTGCGAGCGACAAGGTTTAGAGGAGATGTACGAGGCGAGTTTTTCTTACACAGAGGGTAGTGGGTGTCTGGAACTCGCTGCAGGAGGAGGTGGTGGAAGCAGGGACGATAGTGACGTTTAAGTGGCATCTTGACAAATACATGAATAGGATGGGAATAGAGGGATACGGATCCCGGAAGTGGAGAACATTTCAGTTCAGACAGGCAGTGTGGTCAGCACGGGCTTGAATGGCCGAAGGGCCTGTTCCTATGCTGTACCTTTCTTTGTTCTTTGTGCTACTAACATGAAATTCAACCATTATTTTTGAAGAAATCATTTTGGATTAGGTGGCAGAGAACAGGAGCTAAAACGTCTTGGTTCAAATGACCTGGATTCTGACCACCTCACTAAATAGAAAATAATAAGTGAAGAGATTTGCTGTTCAATTGCAAATGATGCCCAGTTATAAAATTCAGCAACAACAAGAACTTGCACTTACTCGAAGTCCCTTTCTCCGAAAGGCAGCTGCAATTGGCTTACATAGGCCAAAGGCAGATGTTGAGCAGGAATGCTTAACGGCTAAAGGACTGAAGGTTCCATCAAAGGCTTTGAAAGTGGCCTTTGAAGGAGAGGCAGAAAGGTGAATCAGACTTGGAAGAGGGTGCTGAACATCTTCCGAAGGATCATAGATCATAGAATTTACAGTGCAGAAGGAGGCCATTCGGCCCATCGAGTCTGCACCGGCTCCTGGAAAAAGCACCCTATCCAAGGTTAACACCTCCACCCTATCCCCATAACCCAGTAACCCCACCCAACACTAAGGGCAATTTATCATGTCCAAACCACCTAACTAATCTTAAATCCTATCTTAAATAATGGCTTAGAATGGTGGAGAGAACAGGCAACACGGAGGAGTAGAAATACAAATTGGGAGGAGCAAGGTGAGAGGAGAGGAACAATGATTAGGAATGGGAATGGGGAACAGAATGGGGGTGGGGGTTTGGAGGAGCAGTAATGAAGAATGGAATGGTGTGGAGGAAATGGGGAACAGCCGTAATCTTGAGTGGGAAGGTGGAGGCTGTTGGGTTAGAGCAGTAATTTAAATGTGGGGGTTGCAGTGTGTGGGCTGCAACAAATGACCGGCTAAAATTGATTTCAGAGAAGAAACCTATTCTGGCTAAATTTCCCTATGATAAAAAGCCTAGGATTTTTTTTAAACTAAAGGTGCAGTATAAATAAATGCAAGTTGTTGCTAATGTCATAAATACATACAGGCAATCACAAATTAATATCATTGTAACGGCAGACAAAATATCAGGGGCCAGACGATTAGACAACCAAAGGTGCTGTTGTAATCTTAATGTATATAAATGTTAGAGCTCACAAGTTTTGAGGATCTTTGCACTCCTTGCAGCAGCTGTCACACTTTTGGCAGTTGATTTCCATTGTTGATTTATTGAAACCATTTAAACTCATGGGCCAAAAGGTCTCGATTTATACGAAGCACGGGTCCATATCATTGCAGCTGATAATGACAGCAACATTTGTGCCAGCAGCCACCTGGGCTGACTGGTCAATCGTTTCTGAAAGCTACCTGTTAAGGCCCTCTCTTTGTGTACTCCCAACATCCACCCACCCCAGCCAGAAAAGCCCTTCAAATGAAAAGCAAATTGCATCTCCATATCAATGGCAAAAGCATGACAAATTGGAAGTGGATTTTTAGTGTGTCGTTTTCTGCTTTGCAGTCAATTTCTATTTCCAAGATTGAATGGATTGGAGAAATAAGCAAAATATCGTTCGTCAGCCTGTACTTTCAACACAATTATTTAAAAATGACAGTCTTCTATATATCTATTCAAATTTCTAAACATTCATAATTCAGCATTAAGTGACTAACCTGGCTTGTTTGTGGATTGGACGGGCCACAGCCAAGTTGTACAAAGTTCTTTGCCGACTCCTGCGGGGTAAGATGTGGTGGATATCTGATTGTTGGATGTGAGAAGTAGCTACTGGGAGCAGGTGGGAGGATGGAGGATGCTGAAAAATGTAGCGGTGACGGAGGAGGTGGGCTTCTCGTTGAGATGACTAGAAATTGAAAAGAATTAAACATCAGTAGATTTTCTATGCTTTGAAATTTCTGCACAATGCTGGGCTCAACACAATATTGGCAATGCTGATATTTTCAGTTTCTGTGACAGCTAATACTATCCGTGTTGAACATTGACTTAATAAAGGCACCCTTGCCCCCCCCTCCCCCCGAGTAAAGTTTTTGTTTAAAAACAAGAACATTGGACTCTTGTCCATTAGCTGCAATCATCAACACTGGATCTTCAAGTTAAAAACTAACACCCTCTTTATCGAAAATAGTAAATCATTGATATTTGATGTTCAGTCTATACGCGGAAAACAGTGTGCAAATCAATACAGTAGAGTACAGGTAGTGCCTAATGCTTCTATTTCTTTGTACTCTTATTCTTCCTCCCTTCAACAGAATTATTTTTGGCTGCGTTATTGAATTCATCAGAAGGCCCATTCCAGAGTGGTAGCAAATTGCTAGGTTTCTCCTCGGACATTTAGATATGGAGCACAACTCAGTTCACAAGTGGACATGAGACAACAAAGTTCTGAATACTGACCATTACGAACACTGAATGCGTTACTGAATTGCACCATTGTGTTCTGTATTCATCTGTATTCAGCACTTATTAAAACTAGTCAAATGGCATATCCTTGGTTGAAATGAAATCTCCCCAAGCTGATAAAGCTTAAATCTGTACTGATCAAAAACACTGTGCATCATCAACAGGTGCCTAAGAGAACGATGCAACTGTATTTTTCAATTTATTTGTACTTATTTAATGCAGAGTGTTAAAAGTATGAAATAAATTACCACTGTGTCCTGGGATGCCAGGGTGATGATGCGGTGGGAAAGTGCTCAGTCGCGGTGATGAACCTTGTGGCGATGTGGGGCCACTATACATTGGCTTCTCGTGCTTCTTCATTGTAGGAGATGCCATTTCTACCAAGTCACAGACAGAAATATGAAAAGAAGTAAATACTAATATTCAGGATTATTGGACCACCTGAGTCAGTAAACGTCAGGTGAAGTTCAGAAAAACTGTTCAGTTCAGTTATTCCGCCGTGATAAACTGAAGTGCAAACAAGGGAAGACTGTTGACAAAATTCCACTTGACAGCTCTGAAAAGGCAAATGTGTTCATTAAGCTTCGAAGTGGCCCTCTTGAAAGGCATCACACGTGCAGCTGATTGGCTCAGCAATAAATCACAACCCAAAATGTATCAATCAACGCATAGAACATAGAACATAGAACAGTACAGCACAGAACAGGCCCTTCGGCCCTCGATGTTGCGCCGAGCAATGATCACCCTACTCAAACCCACGTATCCACCCTATACCCGTAACCCAACAACCCCCCCTTAACCTTACTTATTTAGGACATTACAGGCAATTTAGCATGGCCAATCCACCTAACCCGCACATCTTTGGACTGTGGGAGGAAACCGGAGCACCCGGAGGAAACCCACGCACACACGGGGAGGACGTGCAGACTCCACACAGACAGTGACCCAGCTGGGAATCGAACCTGGGACCCTGGAGCTGTGAAGCATTTATGCTAACCACCATGCTACCGTACGCATGGTGACATGCAGATGACCAACGCAGATGACATGGGAACTGAAAATGCCAAAAGCGGAATCTTAAAAAGGAAAAATGCAGAATTTACCATTAGCAAACACTTTTTCTTAACCACAAGATGGGGAGAGATTGTTTATAGTAGTGCTGTCACTGGATGAGTTGCTCAGAGTTCCAGATTACTGCTTTGGAGACACGGATTCAATTCCCACCACACACCAGCAGGTTGATTTTAAATTCAATTAATAAATTCTGGAATATAAAGCTTATCTTAGTAATGGTGACCATAAGATCTGTCACTGACTAATGTAAAAAAAAAATCCACCTGGTTCATGGTGCCTTCTGGCGAAGAAAATCAGCCAACCTTAGTTGGTTTGGCTTGCAGGTGACTCCAGACCCACAGCAATGCGGTTGACTCTGAAATGCTCTCTGAAATGGTCGTGTATGTCATTCCCTTCAGGGGCAATTAGGGATGGGCAACAAACGCTGACCCAGCCAGCAACATCCACATCCCATGAAAGAATGAAGAAAAGAAAAGTTGCCTCAAACTCCTTCAGAGTCAATGAAGTGATTTTTTTGAAGTGGGGTCACTGTTGCAGTGTAAGAAGCAGTCCATCTATGCTCAGCAAAGTCCCACAAACAACAATGAGATAATTAAAATAGGTTATCGGATCATCATGCTAATTAAGGAATAGATATTGACCAGCACACCAGGAGAATTAATTTACTTTGCGCTTTTTTGAATAGTACCATGGGTTCTTTGCTGCACACCTTGGGAGCAGATAGGAACCTTGGTCTAACATCTCAGCTCAGAGACCACTGTCACACTCATTCAGTACTTCAGTGGAATGCCAGTCCAGATTATGTGCTTGTTTCTGGAATGAATCTTTGATCTCACAACTCAGAGGTACGTGTGTTATCAATGAGCAACAGCTTGTGCTAATTATCTGCGAATATTAATCCAGAAATAAAGTACTCAAGATACTAGTCATGCATGGTGCACTCCTGGAGAATTCATTTTCAGGTTGCGGAGAAAGTAGCTGATTTCATTGCATCATTTCAGTGAGGCACCGTGGCTGCCAGGAAATCCACAGGAGGCCTCACCCAGCATCTACCATTTGCACGCGCGATGCAGCCAGCAGATAGCACCCACTGTTTCTCTTCCCTGAATTGTTTATAAAGTTCATCTATTGATAGGATCATGTCTCAGAGGACTGCACGGTGGCTCAGTTAGCACTGCTGCCGCACAACGCCGAGGACCCTGGTTCGATCCTGGCCCTGGGTCACTGTCCATGTGGAGTTTGCATGCTCTCCCCATGTCTGCGTGGGTCTCACCCCCACAACCCAAAGATGTTCAGTGTAGGTGGATTGGCCACGCTAAAATTGCCCCTTAATTGGAAAAACTGGGGGGAAAAAAGGAATTGAAGGAAGGATCATGTCTCAGATGCTTCTTTTCAAGCCAGAAAAGTTCAAAGTGGACCTGGGTGTAGAGTTAAAATCTCAAAAATCTGAATGCTGCTGCAAACCCACCTCCAACCAAAATATATCTGGTTTTAACTGAGCTTGGAAGCAATCTGCTCCAAGGAAACTGGGTGGAATGTGCAGATCCACTTTTGATTATTATCAATTATCTACCAGGTCAGGAAACCTGGCAGTTCCTCAAGGAGAGGATTTGACGAATCCAGAAGGTGAGCAGCTTCATACTTCCCACTTGGTACCAGGTCATAGCCTGTGAAGGCACCATAATCAGGACCTCTTGCATCAGACCAGATTCCCACACCACCTTCAGGCCCTGATACCCACATCAAAGCCAGCAAACCGCTTTTTACCTGCCCCCACCACCTCCTAAGGTCTCTAACCTCTCTCCAACTCCCCCACCCCAGACCTCTGACATTCCATCCCCATTTACCCAGGACTTACCACTGGGATCAGACATCTACCTGACTGCCTCCTGCCCTGATAGACGCACCTTCCTGCCCCTCAAATTGATGCATCCTCCAATCAACTCCCCCTCTCAGTCAGTTCTGCTCTCCTCCTGAACAATCTGCCTCATTCCATGATCAACAACCTCAAAGTTTGAAGCTCCACACAAGTGCCTGTCACATGGTGGCATCTGCTATGTATATTGGACATTAACATGCAGGATACTGTGACTGACATCATATGGTAGCAGAATATTAATCAAATGAAGGATTCTCTTGTCCATAGAATAGGGGAGGATATGTGACACTTATTGCACACATATTCCATCAATTACTGGAACATTGAACATAGAACAGTACAGCACAGAACAGGCCCTTTGGCCCTCGATGTTGTGCCGAGCTTTGTCCGAAACCAAGATTAAGCTATCCCACGCCCTGTCATTCTGGTTTGCTCCATGTGCCTATCCAATAACCAGTGAAAGTTCCTAAAGTGTCCAACTCCACTATCACAGCAGGCAGTTCATTTCACACCCGAACCACTCTCTGAGTAAAGAACCTACCTCGGACATCCCTCCTATATCTCCCACCCCGAACCTTATAGTTATGTCCCCTTGTAACAACTACATCCACCCGAGGAAATAGTCTCTGAACGTCCACTCTATCTAATCCCCTCATCATCTTATAAACCTCTATTAAATCGCCTCTCATCCTCCTTCGCTCCAATGAGAAAAGCCCTAGCCCCCTCAACCTTTCCTCAGAAGACCTACCCTCCAATCCAGACAGCATCCTGGTAAATCTCCTTTGGACTCTTTCCAATGCTTCCACATCCTTCCTGGGCAGCACGGTAGCATTGTGGATAGCACAATCGCTTCACAGCTCCAGGGTCTCAGGTTCGATTCCGGCTTGGGTCACTGTCTGTGTGGAGTCTGCACATCCTCCCTGTGTGTGTGTGGGTTTCCTCCGGGTGCTCCGGTTTCCTCCCATGGTTCAAAGATGTGCAGGTTAGGTGGATTGGCCATGATAAATTGCCCTTAGTGTCCAAAATTGCACTTAGTGTTGGGTGGGGTTACTGGGATAGGGTGGAGGTGTTAACCTTGGGTAGGGTGCTCTTTCCAGGAGCCGGTGCAGACTTGATGGGCCGAATGGCCTCCTTCTGCACTGTACATTCTATATTCTATGTTCTATAATGAGGTGACCAGAACTGCACACAATACTCCAAATGTGGTCTCACCAGTGTCCTGTACAGTTGCAGCATAAACCCATGGCTCTTAAACTCAAGCCCCCTGTTAATAAACGCTAACACACTATAGGCCTTCCTCACAGCTTTATCCACTTGAGTGGCAACCTTCAGAGATCTGTGGACATGAAGCCCAAGATCTCTCTGTTCCTCTACATTCCTCAGAACCCTGCCGTTGACCCTGTAATCCACATTCAAATTTTTCGCACCAAAATGAATCACCTTGCGCTTATCAGGGTTAAACTCCATCTGCCATTTTTCAGTCCAGCTCTGTATTCTATCATTGTCTCTTTGCAGTCTACCACAGCCCTCCACCTCATCCACTACTCCACCAATCTTGGTGTCATCAGCAAATTTACTGACCCACTCTTCAGCCCCCTCCTCCAAGTCATTTATAAAAATCACAAATAGCAGAGGACCCAGCACTGATCCCTGTGGTACACCACTGGTAACTGGTCTCCAGTCTGAAAATGTTCCATCCACCACCACCCTCTGTCTTCTATGTGATAGCCAGTTACTTATCAAATTGGCCAAATTTCCCACTATCCCACACCTCCTTACTTTCTTCATGAGCCGACCATGGGGAACCTTATCAAAGGCCTGACTGAAATCCATGTATATGACATCAACTGCTTTACCTTCATCTATACACTTAGTTACCTCCACAACGAATTCAATCAAATTTGTGAGGCAAGACAAATCCGTGTTGACTATCCCGGATTAAGGGGCATCTTTCCAAATGGTCATTAATCCTATCCCTCAGGACCCTTTCCATTAACTTTTCAACCTCCGAAGTAAGACTAACTGGCCTATAATTACTAGGGTCATTCTTATTCCCTTTCTTGAACAGAGGAACAACGCTCACCACTCTCCAGTCCTCTGGCACTATTCCCATGGACAGCGAGGACCCAAAGATCAAAGCCAAAGGCTCTGCAATCTCATCCCTTGCCTCTCAAAGAATCCGAGGATATATCCCATCTGGCCCAGGGGACTTGTCGACCCTCAGGTTTTTCAAAATTGCTAATACATCTTCCCTCAGAACATCTACCTCCTCCAGCCTAGCCGGCTTATCACACTCTCATCCTCAAAAACATAGCCCCTCTCCTCGGTCAACAATGAAGAAAAGTATTCATTCAATGCCTCTCCTATCTCTTCTGACTCCATGCACAAGTTCCCACTACTGTCCTTGACTGGCCCTCACCTCACCCTGGTCACTTATTTCTCACATAAAAGAGTAAAAGGCCTTGGGGTTTTCCTTGATTCGACCCGCCAAGGACTTCTCATGCCTCCTCTAGCTCTCCTCAGCTCTTTTTTAAGCTCATTCCTTGCTACCGTGTACCCTCTAGCGAACCAACTGAACCTTGTTTTCTCATCCTTACATATGCTTCCTTTTTCCTCTTGACAAAACATTCAACCTCTTTTGTGAACCATGGTTCCCTCACACGGCCATTTCCTCCCTGCCTGACAGGGACATACCTATCAAGGACACGCAGTATTTGTTCGTTGTACAAGCTCCACTTTTCATTAGTGCCTTTCCCTGACAGTTTCTGTTCCCATCTAATGCTCCCTAATTCTTACCTAATCGCATCATAATTACCCCTCACCCAATTATAAACCTTGCCCTGCCGTATGGCCCTATCCCTCTCCATTGCAATAGTGAAAGACACCAAATTGTGGTCACTATCTCCAAAGTGCTCTCCCACAAACAAATCTAACACTTTGCCCGGTTCATTACCCAGTATCAAATCCAATGTGGCCCCACCTCTTGTTGGCCTATCCACATATGGTGTCAGGAAACCCTCCTGCACACACTGTACAAAAACTGCCCCGTCCGAACTGTTCGACCTATGGAGGTTCCAATCAATATTTGGAAAGTCACCCATGACAACTATCCCAAGACCTCCACACCTATCCATAATCTGCTTTGCAATTTCTTCCTCCACATCTCTATTACTATTTGGGGGCCTATAGAAAACTCTGAACAACATGACCGCTCCTTTCCTAATTCTAACTTTAGCCCATATTACCTCAGTAGGCAGATCCCCCTCGAACTGCCTTTCTGCAGCCATTAAACTATCCTTGATTAACAATGCAACTCCTCCACCTCTTTTAACACCTTCCCTGCTCTTACTGAAACATCTATACCCAGAACTTCCAGCAACCATTCCTGGAGCTCTGGGAATCCTATGAGTCAATAGCTCTGTCAATATTGTTTCATTGATAAGGAAATGCAGTGCACAGCACTGTTCAAATCCATGAAAAAAGAATGACAACACAATCCTGTTTCTTTAGTATGAAAGTGCCATGAGGCTTGATCATCATATTGATAATGTGCTGGTGGCAGTCAGCAGTGGCTCATCCAATCAAATGCTGGAAAATAGAGTACAAACTTTAATTTCAGTGGCACTAAGCACTTCATGGGCCTAAAGAGTGGTAGCGAGAGCCCTGCAATCCGAGCACATCTTTCTCATTGATTACAGTTACATCGGGGCCTCACGGTAGCATGGTGGTTAGCATCAATGCTTCACAGCTCCAGGGTCCCAGGTTCGATTCCCGGCTGGGTCACTGTCTGTGTGGAGTCTGCATGTCCTCCCCGTGTGTGTGTGGGTTTCCTCCGGGTGCTCCGGTTTCCTCCCACAGTCCAAAGATGTGCGGGTTAGGTGGATTGGCCATGCTAAATTGCCCGTAGTGTAAGGTTAATGGGGGGATTGTTGGGTTACGGGTATACGGGTTACGTGGGTTTAGGTAGGGTGATCATTGCTCGGCACAACATCGAGGGCCGAAGGGCCTGTTCTGTGCTGTACTGTTCTATGTTCTATGTTCTAAGTTGTATAGCCAATGATAGGCAGTACACCAGAAACAGGATAGCAATATCTGGAATCCATTTGCGTGTCCTTGAGCACCATTCACCTGGAGTCCACAACTAATGTAAAATTGCCAGATGACACATGGAGTTGGCATAATGACTGGAAACTGCTGACATTGCAAAAGCTAACGAAAAACTGAACAAAACCATCTTATGAAAATAACAGATAACTTAAAATATTTGAAGGCTGTAATCTTAACCGAGTGTTCATAGAATTCTAAACTGCCTGATTAGATTACAGATTTATAATTGCTCCCAGATATTCCTACTCTCCATTTAATATCCAGTTCCTGTATAGCTTTATTACTCTATTCTCCCAATTTTTCTTTTAAGCCACAGGTCCTTTAATCAAAGTTATCCTTCTTAATAGCGCATTACTAACCTATTTACAACTACAGTTAATTTGGCTATGTTTATTACAACTACCAATTTATCATAGTGCTGAAGTACATCTAACTACTTTGTCAAAATGAATCGTGCCTCACTGACAAATGTCTTTTGTGCAAGGTTTAGAATGTCTAGGGCATATTAGTTTATCCACCAGTAATTATTATTCAATGCCAGCATTCTGCTTTATATCACAAAGTTTTAGCATGCAAAACTCACATAAAATATATAAACACCATCCTTTGGTTTATCACAGCTCCCTTTCATAAAGGTAAAGTTTTTATTTTAAAAATTGAAGTAATACATTGGCAAATGTTAGCATTAGTCACTGTTAATATAATTTAAATTATTCATAAAATTTATAAAGATTAATAAATTGCCTGAGGTAAGATCGACTCATATTCCACTATTAGTTAACAAGTAGACTCCAAATTTGTCAGCAAGATGAGGCAATGTAATACTTAAAGGGGCATTTTCATCAGAATGCTTTGTATATACAGCCTGAAATTTAGACAGATTGCTTCTCGAGCACAACACAACCTGGTGCGCAACAGCAAGCCCACTGTGAGTGTGAGTATTTTTATGTTACGACACAGTGGGATCTTCAAGCAGCTTTAATTTAGGAATAAGGTTGCTAAGTACTTCAAAAATGACACTGTGAATAAGATCACTTTGGAATTACCGTTTCCCAATCTAGCTGGATATTGTCATTGTTTATCTGTAACAGCGTAAGCTGTAACAAACTAATCATGTATCTCCACACAAGATAGTGCTGCTTCTTTAACATTTTTAGAAGTAGAATGCGGGTGGAAGGCTCCGGCCCATTTGCCTTGGTACTCACCTCTGTTCGTGTGGTGGTGAGTACAGACCCCCGGGTAGTGAGGAACATTGTTGGACAATGTCAGCGGGTGGGGCCCCCAGGGAACCGCATTAGATGGGGTTCCCATTATGTGCTAATGTGCATTGGGCCGGGGGTGATGGTGGAAGGTAGAGAGTGGTTGCTTCTGCATGGCAAGGATTAATGGGAAGCCAGAGGATTGGGAAGCCTTTAAAAGTGAGCAGAGGACAACTAAAAAAGCAATAAGGGGGTAGAGGAAGAAGTAGGAGTGCAAGATAGCGAGTAATATAAAAGGAAGATAGGAAGAGATTTTTTCAATATATAAAAGCTAAGAGAGGCAAAAATAGACCACTGGAAAATGTGGCTGGAGAAGTAATATAGGAAACAAAGAAATGGCAGACGAACTGAATAGTCACTTTGCATCTGTCTTCACGGTGGAAGACACCAGTGGGATGCCAGAGCTCCAGAAGAACCAGGGAGCAGAGGTGAGTACAGTGACCAATACCAAGGAGAAGTTTCTGGGGAAACTGAAAGATCTGAAGGTGGATAAATCACCTGGACTGGATGGACTACACCCCAGGGTTCTAAAAGAGATAGCTGAGGAGATTGTGAAGGCATTGGTGGTGAACTTTCAGGAGTAACACTGGAGGCAGGAAGGGTCCCAGAGGGCAGGAAAGTGGCTAGTGTAACACTGCTGTTTAAGAAGGGAGGGAGGCAGAAAACAGGAAATTATAGGCCGCTTAGCCTGACTTCGGTCATTGGTAAGATTTTAGAGTCCATTATTAAAGATGAGATCGTGGAGTACTTGGAAGTGCATGATAAAATAGGACTGAGTCAGCACGGCTTCATCAAGGGGAGGTCATGTCTGTCAAATCTGTTAGAGTTCTTTGAGGAAGTAACAAGGAAGTTAGACAAAGGAGAACCAGTAGACATGGTTTACTTAGATTTCCAAAGGCCTTTGACAAAGTGCCGCATAGGAGACTGTTAAATAAGTTAAGAGCCCATGGTGTTACGGGTAAGATCCTGGCATGGATAGATGGTTGGCTGACTGACAGAAGGCAGAGAGTGGGGATGAAGGGGTCTTTTTCAGGATGGCTGCCAGTGATTAGTGGTGTACCTCAGGAGTTGGTGCTGGGACAACAACTTTTCATAATATACATTAATGATCTGGAGGAAGGAACTGAAGGCACTGTTGCTAAGTTTGCAGATGATACAAAGATCTGACAATGAGCAGGTAATATTGAGAAAGCAGGGGGGCTTCAGAAGGACTTGGAAAGGCGAGGAGTGGGCAAAGAAGTGGCAGATGGAATACAATGTGGAAAAGTGTGAGGTTATGCACTTTGGAAGGAGAAATGGAGGCATAGACTATTTTCTAAATGGGAAGATGCTTAGGAAATCAGAAGCACAAAGGGACTTGGGAGTCTTTGTTCATGATTCTCTTAAGGTTAACGTGCAGGTTCAGTCAGCAGTTAGAAAGGCAAATGCAATGTTAGCATTCATGTCGAGAGGACCAGAATACAAGACCAGGGATGTACTTCTGAGGCTATGTAAGGCTCTGGTCAGGCCCCATTTGGAGAATTGTGAGCAGTTTGGGGCCCCATATTTAAGGAAGGATGTTGTGGCCTTGGAAAGGGCCCAGAGGAGGTTCACAAGAATGATCCCTGGAATGAAGAGCTTGTCGTATGAGGAACGGTTGAGGACTCTGGGTCTGTACTCGTTGGAGTTTAGAAGGCTAAGGGGGGATCTTATTGAAACTTACAGGATAATGCATGGCATGGATAGAGTAGACGTGGAGAGAATGTTTCCACTTTTAGGAAAAACTAGAAACAGAGGACACAATCTCAGACTAAAGGGACGATCCTTTGAAAGAGATGAGGAGGAATTTCTTCAGCCAAAGGGTGGTGAATCTGTGGAACTCTTTGGCGCAGAAGTCTGTGGAGGCCAAATCACTGAGTGTCTTTAAGACAGAGATAGATAGGTTTTTGATCAATAAGGGGATCAGGGTCAGGGGTTATGGGGAGAAGGCAGGAGAATGGGGGTGAGAAAAATATCAGCCATGATTGAATGGCGGAGCAGACTCGATGGGCCGAGTGACTAATTCTGCTCCTATATCTTATGTCTTATGGCATGGTGGGGAGGGGAGGGGACGGATACTTAGAATGAGGCTGCCCACGGTGGCGCAGTGGGTTAGCCCTGCTGCCTCACGGCGCCGAGGTCCCAGGTTCGATCCCGGCTCTGGGTCATTGTCCATGTGGAGTTTGCACATTCTCCCCGTGTTTGCATGGGTTTCGATCCCACAACCCAAAGATGTGCAAGGTAGGTGGATTGAACACTCTAAATTTCCCCTTAATTAGAAAAAAATGGTGGTGGGGGGGGGGGGGGGGGGTGTCCTTTCAACTTCACTTTGAGATCAGGGCACCCTTTAAAAATGTAACCCCGAGCTCTGAATTCGAACTTTGCCAGTGAGTTCAGGTCGCTGTCCCCCAAGCGCACACCCAAAACCAACGGAAACATTTCTAAAACATCGAAACTGCATCCAAAATAGAGATCAGGCGTGATTTACCAGCCCTGTCCAGCCGGAATCAGGACGGAATACGGCAGGTAGATCCTGGGAGAGGCCTCCCTCAGGATTCACGACGGTCGTTGCACCTCGCGAGTTCTAACGAGATTTCGCAACATGCCATGATCTGGATCCGCCCAAAACAGGCAGGATCCAGATTTGATTAGTGAAGTGAGCCTAAAAGTTCACTTAACTATGACCATTTCAGATCTGGCCACCCAGCCCTCACCAAGGAGATCTCTGCTTGGTGCCATTTAGCACTGGTCCCCACAAAAGGAGACCAGGTGGAAAGGCATTTGGGGGGGGGGGGTGGGTTGGGGTGTCTCACAGGGGATTGGAGGCCCCTGGGTGGTCTGCTTCCAGGCAGGGTGGCTCCCTGGCACTGTCGAAGCCACCTGGACACATTTGCACTGGCGCTGCCACCCTGGCAGTTTGCAGTGCCACCCTGGGTGCCCCAGGGTGTCCAGGCAGTGCCAAGGTGCTAGGTGTCATTTTTCCCGCATCGGGGATTAGGCCCAGGGGTGAAATGCCCCTGTGATGTGGCGTTGCATGGAGCCTGAAGACCCCCTTACAGGTGAGTTGGGGTATTGGGGGAGTCCTGGGGTCACATCGGTGAGGGAGGAGGTTTGAGAGATCTGGGCACCAGAATAGATTAAATCACGCCCATCATGTTTCTCATGCAGAAAACAATAGGACCGTAACCATTCCTCGCAAAACAGAGAAGCTTCGGGGGAAAAAAGTATCAAAAGTGAAACTGTTGTTCTGACAAAGATTCAATTTGTCATACTCCAGAACAAATTATAATAACTCCTTGACCTTTTGCCTTTTCCATCTTGGAGATTGCTTTAATTAGTCATTTGCTTTTTGTGAAATAAACCCAGCCAGGTCAAAGAAATCAAAATCTAATAAGGAGTCGTCACTTAAGAGGGACCTTCACACTGCACTCAATCTCACTTAACTCAACACTGAACTCTTAAGTGTTGAAATATAAATAAAGTTTCTATTTTATAGAGGTTAAATCGTTGCTGCTGATTTTTTAAAAATATAATTATTGGATAAGAATGTATTTTGAAAAGACCATTCAGTAATTAAGATAGGCCATTGCAAGGCCACTGCAAAAGTACGGAACTTAAAGGGTTAACAGCATGAGATCCCTGACAACTGCAGTTCCATTTATCTTCCTTATCCCCAAGAATTTCCACTATATTTAATTGGAAATGGCAGTCTGGTTTTCTTTGGATTTACTGAGAGCATGCACCTTAATTTTGCTCCATTTAAACTTTCTCTAATTAAATTCTGGTTAAATAGAATCTGTACCTATTTCAATGTGTAATGTAGTTCAGACAGGAACCCGATTGTGAGTAAATGCATTTGTACTTAAAAACACGCTTAAAATTTGTTTCCAAGTAGAAAGCAGCCTGGAAGACCTCAAACTCTTAAATCAGTTTAATAAAATGCAAGCCTTTTAAAAAAAGAAAAGAACACCATCAAATGCCTTTGTTTCTGCACCTGGGTGTCATCTTTAAGCTCTGAATGTACTGTCAATTAAATTACTCATCACCTGTTAAACAGGTATATAATCTTATTAGGCCAGACAAGCAAGAACATTCACCTGAACACCTGCAAACTCTTTGCAGCCAAATGTGACAAATCATTAATATACATTTAAAATAGCATTGAAGAAAATGATAAAGGATTCCAAAAAAAGTAGCACAAAAGCATTGCATTATGCATTTTGAGTCTGTAACAGGCTCTGTAAATTATATTGGGCTGGATATTGTGGCCAGCAGGAAAACAACAGCACTGTGAAGAAAGCTGTCCACAGAGATCTAGTGATCTCTATCGCACAGACTTCCCCTTTCCTGTCGTCAGGTTGTATATAGCACAATGAGAAAGCCATCACGTAACAGTGTTGTCATTAAGCAGCCAATCATATCTAAGTATTCTCACAGACAGCAAATCAGGAAGTAAACATCAGAGAATCCCTTGACCTTAAATTTTAAACTTTTGCACATAGCAAAATAAAAAACTAAGAGCATTTAGAATCATAGAATCCATACTGTGCAGAAGCAGGCCATTCGGCCCATCGAGTCTGCACTGACCCATTGAAAGACCACTGTACCTAGGCCCAAACACCCACCTTATCCCTGTAACCCCACCCAAACGTTGGACATTTAGGGGAAATTTAGCATGGCCAATCCACCTAGCCTGTACACCTGTGGGAGGAAATCGAAGGACCCAGAGGAAACCCACACAGACACGGGGAGAATGTGCAAACTCCATACAGACAGTAACCCGAGGTCGGAATTGAATACGACTCCCTGGCATCGTGAAGCAGCAGTGTTAACCACAGTGCCATCATGCCACCCTTATATATGAAACTAATATAGGAGCCAAAATATTATTAAAAAAATTGGAATATACACTAATGATACATAGACATTCTTCTTATAATTGAAAAAAATATACATTAAACAATTAAAAAATTGTTTTATTCAAGCTCTGAGGTTATTTAGTAAAATTCTGAACATAGTACCCAGCTACATGTCATTGAACACTTTGTATCTTTTCCAAGATTTTTTTTTAAACAGATGAACTAAGGAAGGATTTCCGTGGAATCGGCCTGACTCTGGAGATCTTTACAAATGATAGGTGGGACCTGGATTCCACCCATTTCCAACAGATCCCATTTTGCCCGCTGGAGAAGGGGCTTTTAAAACAACTGGGACAAAGTCCTTGAGAACAGAGAATCAACCTGCCTCAGAACTCACGTCCCTGATGCCACCTATTTTCTGTTTCCAGGGCTGGTAGGCTTGACTCTATCCACAACCCCCCCCCCACCACCCCTCCACTGAGTGAAAACCGGATGCCCTTAAAACTGGGGCAAGTCTGCCCAACTTGGACAACCTGCCTCAGCAGCGGGAACCCAACCCTACGAGTGGACGTTCTTATCAGTTCAATGATTTCTAATCAATTGCATTCTGGGGCTACCTGAATTGCACGCCATCTGGAGAAGTGTAGAATCACTGACAGCACAAATACAGACTCCAGAATTTGCTGACATTTTCAGAAAAATAATGGTGGTAAACACTGACAGTTTAGCTGTCATTATGATTACAAAATCTGGGCCATACAAACTCCATGCAGCAATAGCAAATTGCACAATTTTATCCTGATTTACTTGAAATGCCATAAAATGTGTTGTATAGCAGGACCACGTAAGCAGAAAAATCTCCAAAGTGAGCAAAAGGAATCCCATTCATAAATTGTTTGTACTAACCAGTTCCTTGAACATGCATAGGCAATGGATTAGTTACTGAAATAACTAACTTTATTGTTGTGCCCAATATGTGCTTCATATTGTAGTACAGATATGAACAACATTTTGCACGCATAATAAAATTGTTGCCACACACTGAAATGACCTTTGCCAAAATTACAAATTATATCCAATCTGACTGTGACTCTGGTAAACTATGCATGGTCATCTTTTTTGACCTGTCAATGCAGAATAATAAAAGCAAACACTGAACAAAGTTTTTAAAAAAAAATTTAGATTACCCAATTATTTTTTCCAATTAAGGGGCAATTTAGCGTGGCCAATCCACCTACACCTCACATTTTTGGGTTGTGGGGGGCGAAACCCACGCAGACACGGGGAGAATGTGCAAACTCCACATGGGCAGTGACCCACAGCCGGGATCGAACCTTGGACCTCAGCGCCGTGAGGCAGGTGTGCTAACCACTCGGCCACCGTGCTGCCCAACACTGAACAAAGTTGACCAGACCATGCTCCTCCAACACTTTGCCTAGCTGGCTGGAACACACCTGGCTCCATTACCAACACAATACCTCAGTTGGCCAGGTGTCAAGTTGTGATTGATAATGCTTCTGTGAAGGACTTTATGACAGTTTATTTTGCTGAAGGCGCTATATGTTGTAATGCAGATGCTTGTTGCTCTGAAATGTATGTCATGACACTGAACATTTCAGAGTTATTGCTACACTTTTTAGAATATCACAATGAAATTCCTTTTCATCAGAAGGAAACATTGTTCATAATCACCTCAAAAAGATAGGCGTCAAAGACAATGGTCAATATTCAGGATGGAATTCTCCCATTTTGAGACCAAGTGCCGTGGCAGGGGCGGGAACTTGGAGTGTCCTCCGCTGTGGCAGCCAAAGGGAAAAACACGCCCAAATCCTCTGGCCCCAACCTCACTAATTATGGACATGGGTGCTTTATGCCAGGGCAGGCCTGGATGGTGCGTGGTCAGCCACCATGTCCAGGTGCCATATTGAAAAGGCACCGAACATCACTGCCCATTATTGAAGATTGAATTTTTTTTTAATTAAAATACCCAATTGATTTTTTTTCCAATTAAGGGGCAATTTAGCGTGGCCAATTCACCTACTCTACACATCTTTGGGTTATGGGGGTGAGACATAGGCAGATACTGGGAGAATGTGCAAACTCCACATGGACAGTGACCCAGGGCCAGGATAGAACTCGGGCCAATGTCGCCGTGAACTATTGAAGAATGAAGATAGATCTCCAGAACATTAGGAGGCTGGACGATGGACCCTTTCCATGACACCTAACCTGGAAATCCACCTGCAGATGCTCCCCAACCCACTTCTATGGTGTTCCAGGGTTGAGGGCTACCTCCATCCTGGACTTCAGAGGCAGCCCAAGGTATTATTTAGGTGTGTCCCGACATCCAAAAGTGTTTCACGCCGGTGTGTTTTCCCACCACCGGCAAGGAGAATCTAGCGTGTACAGTCAGATCTCAATTTGCATTCCATTAACAAGATGCAAATAAGGTTCACACCAGGTTCTGATGGTTTTCCGACCTGCCAAATGGGACACCAGTAGAAGATTCTGCTGCACATTCAGGGCAGCGTGATATGAATGTTTGTCAACTGCTGTATCCCACACCGCAACCCCCCTCCCAACGGAGGGTGGGAATGGGGTGGTGGTTAGTAAGGGTGGAAGTGTCAGGTCAAGGGTTGATATTTTGAGGAGAGGGTGATGAGGATAGATTTGAAGGGGGTCAGCGTGGAGTAGTACCTCAAGATAGATAACTGTAATAATATCAGCTAACATGGGAACCAGGAAGTGAAGGTGGGTGGCCAAGCAGTTTCGTGGAAATAGAGTCAAGGGAGCAGTCTCATGGGCAAGATCAAGACGTCATGGACAAAAATAACAAAGAAAGTGGAAAAAGATGCAATTTCAGGGATGGTCAGGTTTGGTCTGATGGGCTAGGTGAAGAGACAGATGTAGTCGAGGCTGCTGTTTGCATGGAGTGGGATTCACAGGCCTCCCAGCTGGGCGTTTCTCAGTGACGTGCCATTCACTGACAGCTCCCGATGCTGTCAATGGGAATTCCCATTGTAGCCACCCCCACATTGCCGGGAAACCTATTTGTAGTAGTGCGCAACCGGTGGCGGAATCCCACTGCCAGAGAATAGCCCGAGAATTCCAGCCATGGTTTCAATCTCAATGACAGAGAAACAAACAAGCTCCTCAAACCTCTTGTTGGAGGTGAGGGTGGAGGAGACAAGATAGTGGACAGCACATAATGGATCCCATTTTTCAAAGGAGAGAAAATCCATTTTGAAGGCAGAGGTGCCACATACTGTCAGGTTTTGTGATTTCCAGCACCTATTCCACTTTCCTCCCAGCACATGCCAACAATTTCATAAAATGCAGTAATAACCTAATCCATCATGTCCACAATCTGTAATATATCTTCCATTAGGTTTGTATCTAGATCCGGAATTGATCGCCACATCGGGTTCCTGACCCCCAAATGGAAATTTAGCCCGTCATGTTTAATCTCATTCTATGTCATGTATTTGTGGAGATATCTTAGTAATTAGCATGATATATTAAACTTCATCCAAGCTCACTCGAAGAACTAACCTTGATCTCTTTCATGCCATGTCCTGCTGACACTGGTTGGTGAGCTGGGAGAAGGATAGAATTCTGTTGGACTGGTATCTATGCTCTCATCAATGGGGATCGTCTTAGGCCGTTTGCTAGCAAATAAATACACAAATCAGGTAAAGTTTGGAGCTAAACTTATCAGTCTTCTAAGAATGATTTTAGTGCATTTTCCAAAATTTATGCTTGATCAAATCCAGATTCTCAACAAAATTATAGTTACTGCATAGGTCCCGAAAGGGAATGAGAATTCCACTAGGTTGTCACAACATTATAAAGGAAGACATCTGCACTTTCACTGGTGTGTCTCCGACATTGTTTGCTCCGACATTTTATGTCCTCGAACAACGTAGTCTAAAAACAGATATTTTGTAGAATTCCCCCTGTTGTGACCCCCATGAAATTTCTGTCTAGCGACAATTAACTGTTTCCATTCATAATGTTGGTGGAGCAGAACTTCACGATGTCACAGCAGGAGAGGTTTCTCTCAAAATGTCTGCTGCTATTTACAATTTTAAAGTATAAAAAGTTGTAACATGTGGTAACATAGAGGCATCCCAGTGGTCCGTCAGGCATCACTCCTTTACAAGGAATTAAGTTTGTGACAATGTAATTCGCATGAACGACAAAAATTAATTTACAAAACAAAAAACTCACTGATAGATGCTAATATTATCCTGAGATGCCTCTCTCCATAGTTACACACAAGTGTGCAATATAACAAGAAATAAAATGGAGTTTTCGATTGTGTTTTTTTACTAAAATGGATTCATGCCGTTTAAATAATCAAAGTTGTTTGTCTCCCAGGTGAAGCTCACAGCTGGTTTGTATGTTCAATCGAGTTTAACTACATTTCAGCATATCAAATGTTCCACAATATCAAATGTTACATTTGTAAACAATTACATTTGAAGAACAGATTTGGTTGTGGTTAAAAATTGAAAATGTGATACATTTTCTGTTCAGGTGATGTTCGAAAAGTGATCCATTTTATGACTCAGTTTGCGATGTCTACATTTTTGCCTCTTGAAGCATAAAGCCGCAATTGTGCAATCTGAATTTTACAAAATAGTTTGATCTGAAATATCGCTTTGATTTCACAGTACTGTAATAACCCGGCAGCATATCTACAAATCTGCTCACTTGCATCAAGATTTGTGTACAACACTGGAAAGTCCACCAGCGGAATTCTTCATCGGCGGGATTCTCGGTCCGCCGGCAGCGCACCCACGCCCGCGGTTTTCCCGACGGAGTGAGAGGCCACAATGGGAAGCCCCATTGGCTGGCTGCGGGAACGGAGAATCCCGCTGCCGGCGGGGCGCGCCATACCGGAAAACACGGCTGGTGGACCGGAGGATCCTGCCCATCATTTATATCTTGACATAATTCTGCTGGCGTCAGGTGCACGCTGCTCAGGAACTGCAATGTTTTCGTTCAAAAAACAAAGTTGTTGGGTCCTGTCTGAGCTCTAAACTTCAAATTAGCAGTGATGGAGGGTCATTTCCTTTCAGGTAGTATACAGCTATATTTTAACCAGCAGTATTACATGGACAGGAAAAGTATGATATGTGGCATGAGAGTGTCTCTTTAAGAAATGTGTGTTTGTCAAATGGCTTCAGTGATGTCATTGTGTGGGTGGAACCTGGCTGTGGCTCTGGGTTTTACTTTCAGTTTACACAGTTGGAAGCTGGATTCAGACAAAGAAGGCTGCTCTTCTCTTTCTCTCTCTGCATGTCAAAAGGTGTCCAGATCACTTGATAATTTAAAAGTGATAACTCTTTTCTGGAAAGAATTCAAACCTACTGTTTTGGTAAAAAGGTTTTTATGGTTTATTGGATGTTGTTATCAAATTAATGGTTGAAAGGGAAGCTATTAACTGTAGCTGTGTGGGGTATTCATATTTGGAGTTGATAAAAATGTTTATTGTGTGTATTTATCGAAATGTTAACTGAATTCATAGAATAAACTTTGTTTTTGATTAAAAGTGTTGAATAACACCTGAAAGGTAGGCCCATGTGCTCCTCATAACCAAATTCTATAAACAGTTGTGGGTCAGGTGAACTCCATGATATACTTTGGAGTTTTCTACACCCCTGGCCCATAATTTATGACCAAAATATTCCACCTTAATTTTTCTTCCAAGAACAATAGCCAGATGACAGAAAAGAGATCAACATACACAATATTAGCTTTTTCGCAAGCCACTAACTACTTCATTAAAATCAAAGGAATTACCTGCCCGGTGGAGAAGACAATGACCTCTGGAGCCCAGAGTTGATGTCGTGGTAGAATGGCTGGCTTTGAATTTCTGCAAGGTTGTAACTAATCCCACTTCCTTGGGTTATAGCCACTGAAAGTGAAAAATAATTGTGAATTTTCATGACAACCTACACTTTATGCTTGCATTGCTCGTTAAGACTACAGAAATGTTGAACTACAATTATTGAATTATGTTGACTTCTTTTCAACAATGCAATTTAATAATTAAAATTATATAAAATAATCTATAAACATTTCTGGAAAATCAGCATAAATCTGTTGATCGGAACACAGGAGCAGAAGGAGGCTATTTAACCCACTGAGCCTGCTCCATCATTCAATACGATCATGGTTAAGCATCCATTCCACTTCAATGCTTTTTTCCCATGCAATTCCTTTGTATCATTCATATTTAGGAATCTGTCTATCTTGAACCTAAACATATTCAATGACTGAGCTTAAATGTGGCCCCTGGTTCCAGACTCCCCAACCAGGGGCATCGCCTTACCTGCATCTACCCTGTCTATATAGAACATAGAACAGTACAGCACAGAACAGGCCCTTCGGCCCTCGATGTTGTGTCGAGCAATGATCACCCTACTCAAACCCACGCATCCACCCTATACCCGTAACCCAACAACCCCCCTTAACCTTACTTTTTAGGACACTACGGGCAATTTAGCATGGCCAATCCACCTAACCCGCATATCTTTTGCCTATTTTGTAGGTTTCAATGAGATCACCTTTCATTCTTCGAAACTCTAGAAGATATTGGGGAGGGTCAAACCGAGAAGTGATGGGGTTGTCTGTGTGGGGGTGTCTCAGTGTTTAAATAGTTACTCTGGAGTTAGTAGTGATTTATTTTCCGTCCAACTCTTTTAAGAGTAACTACCAGGGTAAAACTGACAGAACCATCTGAAATCAGCGATTCAAATGACTTATGTCGGATGGTTCACAGCCCAGCACAATTGTCCTGAGGACGTCTGGTGGCGTAATGTAGGGAGGAAGACATGCAAGAGGTGGCTCCAGCTAGTGTACTGCACTTTTTGTCCTTTTCTCTCAGATTGAGGGGGTATTTTCTTTTGAAATCCCACATAATTGATGCGATATGGATCCTATCCGAGTGAAATGCCCAGAAAAGTGAAGGGAAAGAAGTCGGACATTTGAGGAGGCTACACAGAGCTCGTCGGCAGATAAAGTGGCAGAGGCAGCCTCTGGTGCTGTGAGGCAGCATTGCTAACCATTGTGCCACCCAATTGTGCAAAGAAAATTAGGTGGAATAAATAAAGAGGGAAAGAAAAAATGATTCAAAAAGCTAAAAATTGGTCAAAATCTAGGAACTTCCTCCCTAACAGTGCTGTAGGTGTACCGACCCCACATGGCCTTCAGCGGTTCAAGAAGGCAGCTTACTATCACCATCTGAGGGGTAATTATGGATGGCTCATAAATGCTGTCCTTGCAAGTGGCATTCATCTCATGAGCAAAACAAAATAGATTGACAGTGATATTGAATGGAATAATATGTTCAAAATATATTTAAAAAACAAATAAGAATTTTTTTAAAAGTTGGGACCATTGAAGCTAAAAAGAAATCCGATGGAGTCTGAGTCTGAAGTATCACGGCAGAAAAGTGAGCCATTCGGCCCATCAAGCCCATGTTAGCTCTCCGCAGAGCAACCTCATCAGTCCAATGGGGGGCTGGGGGGAATGGTAAGGGGTGGTGAGGGGGGGTTACAGGGAGGCACTATCTGGCAGGCCGGGTTCACGTGCCGCTGGCGCCATTTTGTATGGCGCAGCAGCCGCAGGTCGCCGTTGTGCGCATGCGCGGCCATGGGCTCGCCAATTCTCCATCCGTATCTGCAGGTGAAGCCGGGTGCTTTACATGGCACGGCTGCTAGCCCCTCACCGGGCGGAGCATCGGCACGGGTGTGCCGCAGTCTTTTTGGTCGTAAGACTAGATGCATACTCTGGACATAGCCTCAAAATCGGAGAATCCAGCCCATAGTGAACCTGAACTGGATGCAAAAACCTCATTGTGGCCTAATAATAGCTTTCCGAAAGTTCAGCATAACTTCCATGCTTTTGAACGCAACATCACTATTTATGAAGCCCATATAGAATCATAGAATCCTTACAGTGCAGAAGGAGACCATTCAGCCAATCAAGCCTGCACCAACCCTCTGAACAAGCACCTACCACGGCCCACTCCTCAATCCATTAAATCCCAGTAAACCCATAATCCCACCTAACCTTTTGGAATTTAGCGTGGCTAATCCACCTAGCCTGCACACCTTTGCACATCTATCCCAAAGGCATTGCTAAATGCTCTCTCAATATATCATGTCACTGTTGTGTATTCATGATTTTTCAAGTGTTTCCTCACGAGCTGCCTTGCAGTAGAATAGAAGCACTTCAAGACTGACATCATTGGCTGTTTGTGTGGGTAAATGGACAGTCCAAAATAGCAGCCTGTAGTGCCACCATCTTCTAAATGAATGTTTTTCTTTTGTTTGAACCTCTGAGGCCTGCAGGCTTCATTTTAAAACCACCACATAAAGACAAATACCGTTTGTAGGCGACTGAAAAACATGTGGAATAGCATTTGTAGGCATTTGTTCTTTCTCAAACGATCCGTAATAGTATCGGGAGTACTGTGAGTAACACATACCCTGCAGTAACAAACTTAGAGCTTGGGGCGTTGTGCAACATGAAAGGAAAACAGGCTGAACTCGGGTTTGCCTTGTTTTGGGGGGGAAAGGAAGCAAGGTGGTGCTAGAAATTTGTGGCACATTGTGCACACGGTCCTTCCATAGTGAAAAACAGCGGGAGTGTTTGGTGCCATGGGACCCTTTGATGAGAATACTGAGTGATGGCGCTCATATGCAGAGAGGTTTGACTTATTTTTTGATGTGAACAAGTTAGCAGTCCCAACATTCCTGAGCATTTAACCTCCTGAGGAGTCTGATACAACCTGAAACGTCAGGTATGAAAACCTACGAAGGACGAGGAAATAGTACAGGGTCACTATTCACCAAAACCTTTAGTCATCAAGGAAAGATAAAGGTTTCATAATCATAAGGGCGGCATAGTGGCGCAGTGGTTAGCACTGCTGCCTCATGGCTTCAGGGACCCGGGTTCGATCCCGGGTCACTGTCCGTGTGGAGTTTGCACATTCTCCCTGTGTCTCCATGGGTCTCATCCCCACAAACCCAAAGATGTGCAGGTAGGTGTATTGGCCACGCTAAATTGCACCTTGATTGGAGAAACAAATTGGGTTATTTTTTTTTTTTTAAATCAGCACAATCAAGAAGGTGAATAGATTGGAAAGTTTGCAACAAATTCGGGGATGTGTTTAAAGATACCAGCAGGGATAGATTAGTCAGCGGTTTAAGGAGCGAAGCTCTTCAAAAATGGCCGTTAATCAAACGCAACCTGATCTTAATGAAAGCTTTGGAAGTTGTTCTATCCATAGAATTAGCAGCCAAAGAAGTTCAGCAGTTGAGTTCAAGCACAAGAGTTCACAAGATGTCAACTGAACCTCAAATGCAAACATAGACTCGCACTTGATATAGTAAAAAAACGGACACTCAGTAGCAGATTGTTGGTGCAATCATAAATTGTGTGTTGTGCAGAAACTGTGGCAGGAAGGGTCACATTAGGGGCAGCACGGTAGCACAGGTAGCTAGCACTGTGACTTCACAGTGCCAGGGTCCCAGGTTCGATTCCCGGCTGGGTCACGGTCTATGCGGAGTCTGCAAGTTCTCCCCGTGTCTGCGTGAGTTTCCTCCGGATGCTGTGGTTTCCTTCCACAATCCAAAGATGTGCAGGTTAGGTGGCTTGACCAGGCTAAATTGCCCTTTGAGTGCAAATAAGATTGGGTGGGGTTACTGGGTTACGGGGATAGGGTGGAGGTGTGGCCTTGGGTGGGATGCTCTTTCCAAGGGCCGGTGCACTCGATGAGCTGAATGGCCTCCTTTTGCACTGTAAATTCTATGAGGTCATTAAATTGCTTCGTGCACATGATCCAGGAGTGTTGCACTACACTGCTGCCACTGACTGCTTTGGCAAGGTCCAAACATGCCTTCTTCCTCCAATCACCAGGGAACTCCCTCACTGCCCCTAAACAGCACGTTCATAGGGGGCACCTATGCGATGGTGTACAGCCTTTGCCAGTCTCCACTCCATTGCAACACCTGTGGTTCTCGGACAGGCAATCCTCAGGCTGTGACCCCTGGTTCTGGATTCCCCCACCATCGAGACCATCCTTCCTGCATCAAACCTGTCTAGCCCTGATAGAATATTATAGTTTTCTATGAGATCCTTCCTCATTCTTCTAAACTCCTGCGAAGATATTCCACAATGACCACAATGCTTTGTATTTAGAATTGTAGCAAAGGGCTGCAAGATTAACAGGATAACACCTCTGTTCTAAAATGGAGAAATTGATAACTATGTAAGTATTAGATCGTCAGCCTAACATTGGTATTGGATATGCTCCTAGAGATTACAATAAATGGTGAAAATAATATTTGCTCAGAAATTACTTGGTTAACAAATTAAAGGAATGTGGCAGCGTGGATAGGAAGTTAATTAAAAGATAGAAAACAGAGAGAAATGTTTTTGTACTGAAGTGATCAATAATGAAACCATTGTTCTTCTTAGTGGGCGGGACATTCTGCCCGTTCCCGATAGCAGGATCATCCAGTCCCACCGGCAATGGGCCTCTGCCACAGGTTCCCCAGCGGCAGAGAGAGGGAAGAAGGGGAAACCCCATTGACAATGGCAGGACCGGAAAATCCCACCACAGGCAAAATGGCAGTGCCTCTGCTAAACACACTGTGGGCAGGATTGGGGTTGGAGAAATCCCACCCAGTATTTACAAATGATGTGCACTTAGGGCATGGAGGCACAACATTGGATCAAAAATTGAAAATGGCACGTTAACAGACTGTGGTTAAGTATATGAAAGATCATCTGCAAATTCATCAGGACATAAGCAAGTTAATAGATTGGCTAACTAAATGTCAGATGAAATTCAATGCAGCGCATGGCATGAAGCCGATGAGAAGCTATGAGAAACCAGAGGACTGCGAGGGGCCAGAAGATTATGAAGCTTAACTTCAATAGAATTCAGGTTCAAAGGACGCCAACATTAATGTATAGTTGGATACAATTATTCTTCTATAATTAACATTTCTGTACAGTGGATGTGACTGTTGACAGAGTTTGGTGCTAGTGGGAGTTCAGGCTGTCACTATATTTTTTAAGTTAGAGCTACAAATAGATCATAGAATTTACAGTGCAGAAGGAGGCCATTCGGGCCATCGAGTCTGCACCGGCTCTTGTAAAGAGCACCCTACCCCCTACCCAAGGTCAACACCGCCACCCTATTCCCATAACCCAGTAACCCCACCCAACACTAAAGGCAATGTTGGACACCAAGGGGAATTTATCATGGCCAATCCACCTAACTTGCACATCTTTGGACTGTGGGAGGAAACCGGAGTACCCGGAGGAAACCCATGCACACACGGGAAGGATGGACAGAATCCGCACAGACAGTGACTCAAGCCGGGAATCGAACCTGGGACCCTGGAGCTGTGAAGCGATTGTGCTATCCACAATGCTACCGTGCTGCAACACAAATGGCAATATATGTGATCTATGTGGAGTGGAATATGTGGACCACCAAGGAGACTCTGTGTCTGGAGGAAGAATATTTAGGATGCCTGTTACAAAATTGAATCTCTGCGAATGATGTTGGGGAAGTAATTTGCCAGACTCCACACCAGATTTCTGGCCATACTTTCAAGACTATCCTCATCCAAGAGGCAGCAATGGATATTTTTGGACAGGGATACTGCAGAAGAAATGAATGGAACATAGGAACATATAAAACATAGGAACTCGAGGAGGCCATTCAGCCCCTGAAGCCTGTCCCGCCATTTAATGTGATCATGGCTGATCTGTGGCCTAATTCCATATACCTTCCTTGGGCCCATATCCTTTAATATATTTGCTTAACAAAAATCTAACTATCTCAGGTTTAAAACTAACAACTGTTCTAGCTCCAAATGCTGTTTGTGCGAGAGTTCCAAATCTCTACCACCCTTTGCTTGAAGAAGTGCTTCCTGAATGGTCTGGATAGTTTTTGAATCTCCAACCACTGAAAATAGTTTATCTTTATCTACTCTGTCTTTCCCTGTTAATATATTGAATACTTCGATCAGATCACCTCCTAACCTTCTAAATTCTCACGAAAACAGGCCTAATTTCTGTAATCTCTCCTCATAACTCAACCCCTGTAGTCCAGGTATAATTTTTGTAAACCTATGTTACACTCCCTCCAAGGCCAATATATCCTTAGTAAGGTGTCATGCCCAGATCTGCTCGCAGTACTCCAAGTGGGATCTAACCAGAGGTTTGTATAGCTGCAGCATAACCACTCTGTCTGTTTATTACAATCCTCGAGATGTAAAGGCTAGCAGTCCATTAACTGTTTTGTTTTTTTTAATTTAGAGTAGCCAATTATTTTTTCCAATTAAGGGGCAATTTAGTGTGGCCAATCCACCTACCCTGCACATCTTTGGGTTGTGGGGGTGAAACCCACACAGACACGGGGAGAATGTGCAAACTCCGCACGGACAGTGACCCAGGGTCGGGATTCGAACCCGGGTCCTCAGTGCCATAGGTAGCAATGCTAACCACTGTACCACCGTGCTGCCCTTCCCATTAACTGTTTTGCTTATTTTCTGCAAGTGTTCATGGCATTTTAAGGATCGATGCACCGAAACCCTCCAACCTCTTTAGACATCCTCTGTACCTAACGTCTTTCCATTAAAAAGTACTCTGCTCTATCCTTTTTTGGTCCAAAACAGATAACCTCACACATGTTTACATTGAATTCCATCTGTCACAATTTTGCCCATTCACCTCGTCTGTCAATAACTCCTTGCAATTTAATGCTATCATCTAGATGGCGACCTAACTTTGTATTATCAGTATATTTGGATATATGACTTTCTATGCAGTCATCCAAGTTGTTAATGAATAATGTGAATAATTGAGGCCCCAACACAGATCCCTGTGGTACACCACCAATCACATCCTGCCAATTAGAGTACTTACCCAATATTCCCACTCTCTGTCACCTGCCACTCAACCAATTTCCTAACCGTGTCAACATTTTACCCTCAACTCTGTGGGCTTCCAGCTTAGTTAACAATCTTTTCTGTGGGACTTTATCAAATGCCTCCTGGAAGTCTATATAAAATGACATCCATAGACATTCCGCTGGCCACTACCTTAGTCATCTCTTCAATAAAATTCAATAACACTAGTCAGGCATGACCTTCCTTTCACAAATCCATGCTGACCGACCAAAGTTGTTTGAGGTATTCAGTTATCCCATCCCGGACAATGGACTCCAGCAATTTCCCCACAGGAGATGTTAAGCTAACCGGTCTGTAATTCCTTGGTTTCTCCCTTTAACCCTTCTTAAAAAGTGGAGTGACATGTGCCATTTTCCAATCCAGCCGGACTACTCCTGAATCTAGAGAACTCTGAAAGATAAGTTGGGGCATCTATAATGGGCTCCCCCAATTCCTTTAACACCCTCGATGGAAACCGTCAGATCCTTTAGTTTCATTAATTTCCTAGTTACTCAGGCTGTACTTATGTTAATTGTTTTAGGTCCCTGTCCTCCATTGACTATTAATTTTCAAGATTTCCGGCAAGTAATCAACTTATCGACTGTAAGCATCGAGGCAAAGTGATTGTTCAATGGCCTGCCATTTCCCCATTAGAATCATAGAATTTATAGTGCAGAAGAAGGCCATTCAGCCCATCGAGTCTGCACTGGCTCGTGAAAAGAGCACCCTACCCAAGCCCACACCCCCACCCTGTCCCCGTGACTCAGTAACCCCAACCAACACTAAGGGCAATTTAGCGTGGCCAATCCACCTAACCTGCACATCTTTGGAGCGTAGGAGGAAACCGGAGCACCTGAGGAAACCCACGCAGACACGGGGAGAACGTGCAGACACCGCACAGACAGTGACCCAAGCTGGGAAGAAAACCTGGGACCCTGGAGCCGTGACGCAAATGTGCTAACCACTATGCTACCGTGCTGCCCTAATTAGCACTGACAATATCTCCATTTGCAGCTTTTAGTGGGCCTACATTGCTCTTGACCACCTGCTTTCCTTTTATATGACTATAAAATGTATACTTATTGATTTTGATGTCCCTTGCAAGTTTCCTTTCATAATCCGTTTTAAAAGCTCTGATAAGCTGCTTTGTGACCCTTTGCTGGTCTTTGTATCTATCCCATTTGTCTGGATCTGTGCTATGTTTTGCATTTTTGTAAGCCCTATCTTTTAGTTTTATGCTGTCCCTAATTTCTTTAGTTGTCCATAGCTGTTTTCTTTGTGAAGTGGAGCCTTTGTCTCTCGGGAGTATATACTTGCTTTGTATTTCATTAAATGTTTCTTTAAATAATATCCACTGATCTTCAGTTGTTCAACCCATTAGCATATCTTCCCAGTGTTCTGTGGACAGTCTCTGTCTCATCTCATTAAAGTCAGCCTAACCCAAGTGTAAAATTCTTGTATCTGAATCGTGCTTTTCACTTTCAAACACTACATTGAATTTGATCATGTTGTGATCACGATTTGATAAATGTTCATGCACAGCTAAGCTACTAATTGATATTGGCTTATTACTCATAACTAAATCAAATAATTCCTGTCCCATTATTACTTCTAGAACATATTTGTGCAGGATATTATCCCAGATACATTCACCTTGGAAACTATCCCAAATACATTCACTAGCTTTCTGACAGGTGACTCTCCCAATCTATGTGCAAGTTAAAATCCCTCATTAATCCTACTCTGCTTTTGCTACACATATGCCTAATTTCTGCCTTTATATAATCTAACACCTCAGAACTGCCACCCATGGGGTCGAAACACATCACCCATTACAGTTTTAGATCCTATTTCGTTCCTCAGTTCCACCCAAACGGTCTCCACTGGATGCTTTCTCCTCATTAAATCTTCCCTCAATATTGGAGGTGTTAGTATTTCTAATTAGTGATACTAACTCACCCCCTCTGCCATCTTCCCTGTCCCTCCTGTAAACTTTACCAGGTATATTTAGATCATAGAATTTACAGTGCAGAAGGAGGCCATTCGGCCCATCGAGTCTGCACCGGCTCTTGGAAAGAGCATCCTACCCAAGGTCAACACCTCCACCCTATCCCCATAACCCAGTAACCCCACCTAACATTAAGGGCAATTTTGGACACCAAGGGCAATTTATCATGGCCAATCCACCTAACCTGCACATCTTTGGACTGTGGGAGGAAACCGGAGCACCCGGAGGAAACCCACGCACACACGGGGAGGATGTGCAGACTCCGCACAGACAGTGACCCAAGCCGGAATCGAACCTGGGACCCTGGAGCTGTGAAGCGATTGTGCTATCCACAATGCTACTGTGCTGCCCTAGCTCCCAGTCTCGACCATACTGCAGCGATGTTTCTGTAATAGCTATGACATGATCATCTTCAATTTGAACTTATGCCTATAGCTCATCTAGTTTATTCCTTACACTCTGTGCATTAGTAAGCAGACATTTGGGCCATACCCCTGAACCTGTCCCTCAGCACAGATGCTTTATTCACTCGTTTATTATTTTTCTCTTCTGGTTTAACCAGTATCCTTCTGTTAGTTTTGCCTGACAAGTTGGCTTCCTGACTGGTATATCTGGATTTCCAGAAAGCCTTTGACAAGGTGCCACACAAAAGGTTTCTGCATAAGATAAAGATGCATGGCATTAAGGGTAAAGTAGTAGCATGGATAGAGGATTGGTTAATTAATAGAAAGCAAAGAGTTGGGATAAATGGGTGTTTCTCTGGTTGGCAATCAGTAGCTAGTGGTGTCCCTCAGGGATCCGTGTTCACAATTTACATAGATGATTCGGAGTTGGGGACCAAGGGCAATGTGTCCAAGTTTGCAGATGACACTAAGATGAGTGGTAAAGCAAAAAGTGCAGAGAATACTGGAAGTCTGCAGAGGGATTTGAATAGGTTAAGTGAATGGGCTAGGGTCTGGCAGATGGAATACAATGTTTACAAATGTGAGGTTATCCATTTTGGTAGGAATGACAGCAAACGGGATTATTATTTAAACAATAAAATATTAAAGCATGCCGCTGTTCAGAGAGACTTGGGTGTGCTAGTGCATGAGTCACAGAAAGTTGGTTTACAGGTGCAACAGGTGATTAAGAAGGCAAATGGAATTGTGTCCTTCATTGCTAGAGGGATGGAGTTTAAGACTCGGGAGGTTATGTTGCAATTGTATAAGGTGTTAGTGAGGCCACACCTGGAGTATTGTGTTCAGTTTTGGTCTCCTTACTTGAGAAAGGACATACTGGCACTGGAGGGTGTGCAGAGGAGATTCACTAGGTTAATCCCAGAGCTGAAGGGGCTGGATTATGAGGAGAGGTTGAGTAGACTGGGACTGTACTCGTTGGAATTTAGAAGGATGAGGGGGATCATATAGAAACATTTAAAATTATGAAGGGAATAGATAGGATAGATGCGGCCAGGTTGTTTCCACTGGCGGGTGACAGCAGAACTAGGGGACATAGCCTCAAAATAAGGGGAAGTAGATTTAGGACTGAGTTTAGGAGGAACTTCTTCACCCAAAGGGTTGTGAATCTATGGAATTCCTTGCCCAGTGAAGCAGTTGAGGCTCCTTCATTACATGTTTTTATGGTAAAGATTGATAGTTTTTTGAAGAATAAAGGGATTAAGGGTTATGGTGTTCGGGCCGGAAAGTGGAGCTGAGTCCACAAAAGATCAGCCATGATCTCATTGGATGGCAGAGCAGGCTCGAGGGGCCAGATGGCCTACTCCTGCTCCTAGATCTTATGTTCTTATGTTCTTTACTCTCTGCCCTGATACTTGTTTTTGGAAGTGTATTGACTTCCCCAGAGGCCTCCCCCTCACCCATTTACTAATTTAAAGTCCTTGTGACCACCCTATTTATCTCTTCCTCTAGAACACTGGTTCCAGATTGGTTCAGGAGGAGATTGTCAAATGGCCTAGTTCCCTCCTGTCCCAAAACTGATGCCTGTGTCCCATGAAATGTAACCCCTTTTCCCACACCACTCCTTTAGCCACATGTTTACTTCCCTAATTTTCTCTGCCCCATGCCAATTTACAGGTGGCTCGGGTAATAATCCAGAGATTATAACATTTGATTCTGTTCCTCATTCGTGGTATTCCCCAAACAGATCCTCTTTCCTAGTCTTGCTTATGTTGTTTGCGCTAACGTGGGTTATGGGTTTCGGGTGGATACGTGGGTTTGAGTAGGGTGATCATGGCTCGGCACAACATTGAGGGCCGGAGGGCCTGTTCTGTCCTGTACTGTTCTATGTTCTATCTGGCCCCTCGAGCCTGCTCCACCATTCAATGAGATCATGGCTGATCTTTTGTGGACTCAGCTCCTCTTTCCGGCCCGAACACCATAACCCTTAATCCCTTTATTCTCCAAAAAACTATCTTTATCTTAAAAACATTTAATGAAGGAGCCTCAACTTCTTCACTGGGCAAGGATTTCCATAGATTCACAACCCTTTGGGTGAAGAAGTTCCTCCTAAACTCAGTCCTAAATCTACTTCCCTTTATTTTGAGGCTAGTTCTGCTTTCACTCACCGGTGGAAACAACCTGCCCACATCTATCCTATCTATTCCCTTCATAATTTTGTATGTTTCTATAAGATCCCCCCGGCATCCTTTTAAATTCCAACGAGTACAGTCCCAGTTTACTCAACCTCTCCTCGTAATCCAACCCCTTCAGCTCGGGGATTAACCTAGTGAATCGCCTCTGCACACTCTCCAGTGCCAGTACGTCCTTTCTCAAGTAAGGAGACCAAAACTGAACACAATACTCCAGGTGTGGCCTCACTAACACCTTATACAATTGCAGCATAACGTCCCTCGTCTTAAATTCCATCCCTCTAGCAATGAAGGACAAAACTCCATTTGCCTTCTTAATCACCTGTTGCACATGTAAACCGACGTTTTGCGACTCATGCACTAGCACACCCAGGTCTCTATGCACAGCAGCATGTTTTAATATTTTATCTTTTAAGTAATAATTGCTTTTGCTGTTATTCCTACCAAAATGGTAACCACACATTTGTCAACATTATATTCTATCTGCCTGACCCTAGCCCATTCACTTAACCTATCCAAATCCCTCAGCAGACTTCCGGTATCCTCTCCACTTTTTGATTTACCACTCACCTTAGTGTCGTCTGCAAACTTGGACACATTGCACTTGGTCCCCAACTCCAAATCATCTATGTAATTTGTGAACAATTGTGGGCCCAACACGGATCCCTGAGGGACACCACTAGCTACTAATTCCAACCAGAGAAACACCCATTAATCCCCATTCTTTGCTTTCTATTAATTCAACAATCCTCTATCCTTTTAGTATTACTGGGCCTATTCACCGAGCTCCGCTCAGTCACTGTACATTGTACTGTTGCCCTTTTTGATTTTTGACTATGGCTTCTCTGCCTTACACTTTCCCCCTTACTGGGTTTTGTTTCTGTCCCTGTTTTATTACCTTCTGACTTCCTGCATCGGCTTCCATCCCCCTGCCACATTAGTTTAAACACTCCCCAAGCACTCTTGCAAATAGGACATCAGTTCCAGTCCTGCCCAGGTGTAACCAGTCCAGTTTATACAGGTCCCACCTTCCCCAGAACCGGTCCCAATGTCCCAGGAATTGGAAACCCTCCCCCTGACACCATCCCTTCAGCCACGTATTTATGTATCCTGTCATTTCTACTCTGACTAGCACGTGGCACCGCTAGTAATCCTGAGAGCACTACCTTTGAGGTCCGATTTCTTAACTTCCTTCCTAGCTCCCTGTATTCTGCTTTCAGAACCTCATCCCTTTTTTTTAACCTATGTTGTTTGTACCGATATGTACCACGACCACTGGCTGTTCACCCTCCCCCCGCCAGAATGTCCTGTACCCACTCCGAGACATCCTTGACCCTAGCACCAGGGAGGCAACATAACAGCCTGGAGTCTTGTTTGCGGCCACAGAAACACCTGTCTATTCCCCTTACAATTGAATCCCCTATAACTATTGCACTGACGCGCATATCACCCCTCCCCTCTGCAGCAGAACCAACTGTGGTGCCACGGGTTTGGCTGTTGCTGTTTTCCCCTGAGAAACCATTCCCTTCAACAGTATCCAAAGCGGTACATCTGTTCTGCAGAGGAATGGCCACAGTAGATTCCTGCACTACCTGCCCCGCTCTCTTGCTCTGCCTGGTGGTCACCCATTCCCTTCCTGCGGAGTCTGAGCCTGCGGTGTGACCACCTCTCTATACGTGCTATCCACGATGCTCTCCGACTCGCGGATGCTCCACAGTGTCTCCAGCCACCGCTCCAGCTCTGAAACTCGAGCTTCCAGGAGCTGTAACTGAAGACACTTCCTGCACACATGCTGATTCTGGGGACTGGAACTGTCCCCAGCCTGCCACATGGAGCACGAGGAGCAGGCCTTGGAGCTGTCCTGCCGTGATTTATTCCTTTAAATTAATCTTTTGAAATTAAACTTTAGGAAGATGTTTTTGTGTTGGATTGTACCCAATCTCCTGTATACTATTTAATTAGCTTTATCCCGGAATATTTATCTTGCTTGATCTGACAACAAATTGAATAGTTATTTAATTGATATTTAAAAAGTTATTTAATTAAAATTTTAAAAGTTATTTAAAATCAACCCAAAATTGTTATTGAAGTGAAATTTAAAAATAGTAATTTAAATCAAATTAAAAATAGTAACTCCACAAATAATCAAATTTAGCCCAGTCTGCCTTTTAGCCAATCAGGTCACAGTCTCCTGTGATGTCACTTTCCTGGGTTTTTTTCAATTTTGAAATAAACAAACAGACAAGCAGCTGTCCTACCTGCAGCACAGTGTCCCGCGCAGATCCGCTAATCTCTGCTCCCGGAAAGGAGAAGGAGGACGTAGATACAGAATTCAGGAAATGGGACTGTGAGGACCTTGAGCGGTTGACATAGGAAGTGAGGAGGTATTGAAGGCTTTGATGGGCTTAAAATAGATAAATTCCCAGGCCCGGATGAATTGCATCTGAGGCTGCTGTGGGAGGCGAGGCAGGAAATTACAGGGGCTCTGACGCAAGTTTTTAAATTCCTCTCTGGCCACGGGGGAGGTGCCAGAGGACTGGAGAACAGCTAATGTTGTTCAATTTTCCAAGAAAGGTGGTAGAGATAAACCAGGGAATTACAGACCTGTGACTTTCACGTCATTGGTAGGGAAACTATTTCAGAAAATTCTGAAGGACAGAATTGATTTCCACTTGGGAAGGCATGGACTGACTTGGGATAGAAGTTTTTTGCCAAAGTGACTGAATGGTGTGGATGAAGGAAGTGTAGTTGATGTAGTTTATGTGGGGTTTAACGAGGCGCTTGACAATATCCTACATGGGGAGACTGATTGAGAAGGTTGAAGCACATGGAATTCAAGGAAACCTATCTAGTTGAATCCGAAACTGGCTCAGTAACTGGACACAAAGGGTGGTTCTGGAAGGCTGTTCGAGTAATTGGATGCTAGTGCACAGTGGCGTACCACAGGGATCAGTGCTGAGTCCCTGGTTTGTTTTATATAAATAAATGATATGGTCAGGAATGTGAGGGGAATAATAAGTAAGTTTGTAGATGACACCAAGGATGATAACAGTGAACAAGAGGGTGGCAGTTTACAGGAAGATGCAGATGGGTTGGTCAGATGGGCAGAGGCAGTGGCAGATAGTATTTAACCCTGATAAGTGCGAGGTGATGCACTTTGGAAGGAGAAACAAGACAAGGGAGCCTGGGATAGAGCAGCTGACCTATAAGGAGAGACTGGATAGGCTTGGATTGTTTTCTTTGAAGCACAAAAGGTGGGGAGGGGAATATAATTGAGGGGTACAAGATTATTACGGGTTTGGACCAGCCAATGAGATCCAAATGGACGACCATCTGCAGGGGCAACGAAGGACTCACAAATGCATAGGACTTTGAGTTACGAAGGATGTCCAAATAGACAGAAACTGCACCTCAAAGAAACAGTTGTCCTGAGCAACATTACAACACTATGCAGCAGTGGAATATTCATGGATTGAGAGGCAGTTAAACTGCAATAAAACTGAATTTGTTATGGTGAAGGATTCTATAGATTTGGGATTTCCATTGTAACTGGAATATGTGTTAATTCCATGGTGAAAGGCATTGCAGAAGCAGGTGGAAAATATTTGGAAAGGAAAGGAAAGGAAATTGTCCAGAAACTTAAAAAGCGTTTTTGAGTACGTTTTTGTCGGGTAAGTTTAAGGATTAAAACGGGTAATAGCTTACATTTATAGAACATTTTTAACAACCAAAGGACATCCTGAAACACTTCAAGTCAATTAAGTATTTTGGAATTATTGTCACTACTGCAATGAACAGAAATTGTGGTAACAGTGTGACGGTTGAGCATACAATCTGTTTTAGTCATGCTGTTTGAGCGAATAACGTTGGCCAAGATACTTGGAGAACGCTCCTGCTGACCTTCTGAAAATGGCAGGTATGGAATATTTTGTCCACCCGAGAGGTTGGACGGTGCCTCAATTTAATGTTTCATTTTAAAGATAGTTAAGTTGCACAGTAGACCGAAGAACAAAACTTCAACAAAGTGACAACTCAGCTGAGTGAGGAAATTGCTGTACCTCTGCCGGCACTGAATGTGTGAATGAATACTTACTGTCCCACAAAACCCTGATCCACTTGCTAATTATCCCCAACAACCACTCTAGTTCCCACTGTGTCTTCCAGTGCAAGCACCGGAGATGCAGCACTTGCCCTTATCTCCTCATTTCCCACCATCCAGTGTCTCAAACATTCATTCCCAGAGGAAAAGCAATTTACTTGTAGTTCTTTTAACTTCATAATGTACTCGATACTCAAGATACTGTTTTCTCTACATTGAGGATATCAAATAATAATAATAACAACAACAATAGCTTATTGTCACAAGTAGGCTTCAGTGAAGTTACTGTGAAAAGCTCCTAGTCGCCACATTCCAGTGCCTGTTCGGGGAGGCTGGTACGAGAATTGAACCCGTGCTGCTGGCCTTATTCTGCCTTACAAGCCAGCTGTTAGCCCACTGTGCTAAACCAGTGCCGAATGAGTGATTGTTTTCATTCAATCGACAAGTGCGACCCCTGATCACTTGCCATTTTAAATCTCTATCTCACTCCCACTCTGTCCTCGGTCCTAGATTCCAACACTGTTCTAATGAAGCTCAACAGAAGCTCATGGAACTCATTTTTAAATTCAGCAGTTGACAACCTTAATAATCCAGCACTGGGTACAAAATTTCAGTTTATTATTTGAAGAAAATGCTCTAATTTTTCCCCAAGAACAGGCACTGGTAATGTTCTGCTGTTGCCATTTATAGCTCCTCTAGTCCAATCTTTTGTTTCTTTATTCATCCCATTGTTGCCCTCTTTTGTCATGGAACCATCATCCCTTCTGTTATCTAATCAGGTCTTCCCTCAACCCAATCAATGACCTTCTCTCTTGTTCTTTCCTCCCCTGCATCCCTACACACCATCCCATGGCACACCCCAACCTCTCCAACCCTTCCCCGATTCTGTACTCTGCTTAAAATCTGCTGGGCTTCAAACTTCTCCCAGTTTTGATGAATTATTTAAAACCTTAACACTGTTTCTCTCTCCACAGGTGCTGCCTGACCTGCTGAGTATTTCCAGAATGTTCTCTTATTTTGAATTTCCCGCACTCGCAGGATTTTATTTTTGTTACTTTTATTGACCGCATCGATTTGATATCGGTATTTGTACAATATCATCTACTTGTTTATCAGTTAATTCACCCAATTAATTACAGGAATAAGGGAGATGAACTTTAGAGCACGGATCAGGACTTGGAACTACGATGTTGTGGCCATTACGGAGACATGGATTTCACAGGGGGCAGGAATGGTTGTTAGATGTTCCGGGGTTTAGATGTTTTCAGAAGAATAGGGAGGGTGGTAAAAGAGGAGGGGGAGTGGCAGTTAATTATTGAGTGCACCACAGCTGCAGAAAAGGAGGTAGTTGAGGAGGGTTTGTCTTCTGAGTCAGTATGGATGGAAGTCAGAAACAAGAAAGGAGCAGTCACTTTATTGGGAGTTTTCTCTCGACCCCCCAATAGCAGCAGAGAGATCGAAGAACAGATTGGGCGGCAGATCTTGGAAAATTGCAGAAGTAACAGAGTTGTTGTCATGGGTGACTCCAACTTCCCTAATGTTGACTGGAACCTCCTCAGTGCAAATGGTTTGGATGGAGCAGATTTTGTCAGATGTGTACAGGAAGGATTTCTGACTCAATATGTAGATAGGCCGACGAGGGGGGGAGGTCATATTGGACTTGGCGCTCGGCAACGAACCAGGCCAGGTGTCAGATGTCTCGGTGGGAGAGCATTTCAGTGTCAGTGACCACAACTCCTTGACATTTACCATGGTCATGGAGAGGGATAGAAACACACACACACACACAGTATAGGAAGGTATTTAATTGGGGGAGGGGAAATTATATTGCTATTAGGCAGTAGCTGAGGAGCATAAAGTGGGAATAATTGTTCTTGGGGAAATGCACAACAGAAATGTGGGGATTGTTTAAGGTGCATTTGCTGCGAGTGCTGAATAGTTTTGTCCCACTGAGATGAGGAAGGAATGGTAAGGTGAAGGAGCCTTGGATGACAAGTGAAGTGGAGCTTCTAGTCAAGAGGAAGAAGGAAGTTTACGTAAGGTTGAGGAAGCAAGGATCTGGCTCGTCTCTAGAGGGTTACAAGGTAGCCATGAAATAACTCAAAAATGGACTGAGGAGAGCTAAAAGTGGGCATGAGAAAACCCTGGCGGGAAAGATTAGGGAAAACCCCAAGGTGTTCCACATTATGTGAGAAATAAGACGATGATCAGAGTGAGAGTAGGGCCGATCAGTGATAGTGGAGGGAACTTGTGCCTAGAGTCTGAGGAGATGGGGTAGGCCCTAAATGAATACTTTGCTTCAGTATTCACGAGAGAGGGAGACCTTGTTGCTCATGAGAACATTGTGAACCAGGTTAATAGACTCAAACAGGTTGATATTAAGAAGGAGGATGTGTTGGAAATTTTGAAAAGCATCAGGATAGATAAGTCCCCTGGGACTGACAGGATATACCCAAAGTTACTACAGGAAGAGAGGGAGGAGATTGCTGCACCATTGGTGATGATCTTTGCGTCCTCACTCTCCATTGGAGGAGTACCGGATGATTGGAGGGAGGCGAATGTTGTTCCCCTGTTCAAGAAAGGGAATAGGGAAATCCCTGGGAATTACAGACCCATCAGTCTTACGTCTGTGGTGAGCAAAATATTGGAAAGGATTCTGAGAGATAGGATTTATGATTATTTAGAAAAACATAGTTTCATTAAAGATAGTCAGCATGGCTTTGAGAGGGGCTCGTCATGCCTCATTGAATTCATTGAGGATGTGACGAGTCACATTGATGAAGGTCAGGCGGTGGATGTGGTGTATATGGATTTCAGTAAGGCATTTGATAAGGTTCCCCATGGTAGGCTCATTCAGAAAGTTAGGGGGCATGGGATACAAGGAAATTTGGCTATCTGATACAGAATTGGTTGCCCGAAAGAAGACAGCGAGTGGTAGTGGATGGAAAGTATTCTGCCTGGTAGTCGGTG